>NC_061510.1:72510651-72595232 GCF_022539505.1 Lolium rigidum
AACCATCAGTAACCCTAGATTTTCATCAGGCAAGCATATTGGCATTCATATCTAGTATGATTCCCAAATATGCAAGCAAAGGTTGAGTAGCCACAAGATCCAACGAACTAAGTGAGCAACCAATCAGTAGCAAGGCTACTGAGGTCACATCACACTTAGCATCAATTAAAAGGAAGCCAAACCTAGCACATCATTATCCAGGAATGGATTCAGGTTCAATTGCTTGCTAAACACTCATGAATAGCCAAATCAATTGCAAGCAAGTCATTTAAATCATTACTGCATAAGCAGTTCATCATAATTTAATTAATACAAGCATGAATTTATCACAGATCCATGCTTAGCACTGACAGTAACATGCTATTAAGCAACACAGTTTAATCACTGCACCATAGCCACTGGAGCAAGTCCAGTAGCTTAAGTAAGCAACAGCATAGTGATGCTTGAGCATCAGCATCACAAGGAAATTGAATCACTTAGCCACAGTATTAATCAGTAAGACATCACTGACATTGAATTGATCAAATGGATCAATTATAGCAAGCCAAGCTACACAGGGAAGTTAGCCAACAAGCAAGGAATGATCCAATGGATCATTGGCTTGCATAGATAGCACTGAAGCAGATCACAGGCACCACTGGCACACACACAAGTGTCACTGATGCATCACAAATACACCTAGACAAGCAAGTATGATATCCCATTAAGAATAAGCAAGCCACAATCAAGCATAGCATGGCATAGCAAACTTTTGAGCAAGCACAGCAGAGCATGGCAAGTACAGAGCATGCTAGGAGCAGCAGAGAAGCAAGCACAGCATAAATAGCAAGCAAATCGACATGTGCCAGTACCAGTAAATGGTAATTGGGCCATGAGCTTGCGATGAGACGAAGCACGGGAAGATTGCGCAGCAATAGCATGGCTCGCGTGATCACAGGACCACCGTAGAGCAACGAGCGCATGAGGAGGAAGAAGAACAAGTAACAAGGGAGGCGCACGGATATGGAGAAGAGGAAGAGGAAGTGCAGCAACTTACTTGCGCCCGGAAGCAGAAGCTAGGGCATGGCGAGGCAAGTGCTCGCGCGGCCCTAACATGCCGCAAGTCCAGGGTAGGCGCCGACGTTACGCCGGCGAACCCAAACACGAACCAACATCACCGTAGCAAGCACCTGAGGCGACGGCACGAGTACTGCGAGCAGCACCCGCGCCAGGTCAACCCCAGGAGCGCACCCATCATCGGCGAGGACGAGCGCTCGCCGGAGTTCGTCGAGGCGATTCTTCCCGAGATCCAGATCGGAGGCGATTCGCCAGGAGAGGAAGAGAAGGGGAAAACTACGCGGACAGATCGATAGATCTGCACGCGGTGGTTCTAGTTCGGTAGGTGGCTACGGAGGAGGAGAACGGCGATGGCCGGAGCAAGGCGGCGGCCATGGCGGCGATGCCATCGCCAGAGCGTCGCGAGAGGTTAGGGTTAGAGGTGGACGAGAGAGAGAGAGAGGGCCGAGTGAGTGAGAGAGGGGTGGGACGTTCGGCGCCACCAAGCCGCTATGGGGCAAGCCTTAGTGGGCTATCCCATGGGCTTAGATTATTGGGCTGGGCCCAATGAGGTCCAGGGGGTATTTTAGTCTTTTAACATTTAATAAAAAGCCAAAACTTTACCAAATTTTAATAAATTAAATACAACTCTAAAAATCCATTAAAAATTGGATTAATGAATGAAAAATAAACCTTAACAAGAATAAAATATGAAATGGAATTTATGAAACAAATTCAAAATTATGAATTTTCAGAATTTAAATAATAACTTGGAATTTTAAACTATTATTTCCTTGTATTTAAAAATTCAAGGAAAAAAATCTCAAATAAGTTCAAATACTTATTTTCAAACATTTCAAAATGAAATTCTAATATTCCAAGTCATTTCTATTGAAAAGGGTATTTTTCCAAGAAAAATACTATATTCCTTTTTATTCCAAAAACTATAGAGGTAACTCTATAATTTCAAATTATTTTTGGAATGACTAAGGAAATCATCAAGTAAAATAGTTTTACTTTGAATTGTTGTACTTTGTATGAATTACAATGATTAATACTTTTAAATCAATTGTAAATTACTGTCGAAGACATAAATCTTAAACGCAACCCTAAATTGATATAACTCAGCGGGGTAAAGGGATCCAACATAAAATAATACATCCATGATTGCATCATTTGGATTTTATAACATTGTCTTTACCGGACAATGATGCTTCTTACAGAACCCGAGGTCCAGGTTCCATCAACTGCATTGAACTGCACTATCTCGCGGTCCACGGGCAAGTTCACCCTTGCTCATACCAACTTGAGTATTTTCTATTACTTTAATGCAAAGCTATATACTTATCATTCCTGCATTGCAAATAAAATGTTACTTTCCAACTATGAATATGACTATGTGGCTGGCAATGGAACCATGGTATGTGTTGATATGGTGGAGGTTCCATTTCAATGGGTTATATCACCTTAGGATTAATTACCAATGCTGTCCAGTGATTCTAGCGCTGTACAAACCGCGTTGACCATGAGATCTATAATGGCTTTGGGGAAGCCAGCCGTATCTTTTCCCTTCTGCACGCCAACGGATTGGTAGAGCTGGCGGGGTGTTGGAGGCACTGCCGTAGGTTGGGATAGCCTTTTAAATCCCCATCCATTAGTGATGATGGCTCTACGATCTATGAAGGATTGTCCGGAGTACACCGTGAGTAAAGCCGTATTATCGGGAGAAGTCTACTGGGGGTGTACGGTTGGACAAAAGGGTGGGTTTGCAGTCGCGGAGAAGGCGGTGTGGGCTTGGATTTTCATACCTGGCCTCACACCAAAGGAAGTGTGAACGGGGGCAAGTCCCTGCGGATGGCAAAAGGGTGGAATCTCTTGTGGGAAAAGTAACGCACCTCTGCAGAGTGTATCGAATTGTGGCTGTCACTCCTTGTTCCGGGAAGGGAACTGCGAACGCGGCAGGAAAGGAACTCCACGAAGTTCTAGTCAACCTATGAAGACTGACGGGCATAGTTTTCATAATAAAAGCAACCTTTTGAAGAAATGATTGCAAAACATGCATTGACCTGAGATTTCCTGATCAATGGTCATAGCTAGTGCATCAAACACCTTTTTACTCTTTTAGAACTTGCTGAGTACCCCTGTACTCACTTTCTTTCGACACCCTTGCTAGATCGTGATCCGGAAGTGGAGGCCATCAACGATGGAGCACCGAAGGAAGTTACGAGCTGGTCTACGAAGAACCTGATCTTACCGGCGGAGTGGAAAGAGTAGACTATGGGATAGTCTATGGATCAGATGACACGGAGGTGGAGGAGTAGTGACATACCCTAGCATCATAGAGCCGAGCAACGTAGAACTTACCTAAATCAGTTGTTGAGCTCTCTTTATATTTGTTATGAGCTGTAATCGTACTTAAGTAGTATCTTAGGGTGTTCTCATAGGACCTGTGAGAATACCAACTTGTTAAGACAATGTTTGTAATAAAGTATGGAGTGTTATGACCTGCAATGTTTCTGTTGTACCACTCTGAGGGATATGGCAATTTGTGAAGAAGTCCCTTCACAAAGATCATATCAACGACTTGTATACTACAACATGCAGTGGTATGCTGGGTCACCGCACATGAATCATGGCTTTAGTTAGCGGCCCAATGTTCTTCTGTAACATTATGCATACTCAAACCATTCGATCATGAAAATCGCCCTTACTTCAGACAAGACGAACATGCATAGCAACTCACATGGTATTCAACAAAGGTGTAAAAGTTGATGGCGTCCCCAGAAACATGGTTACCGCTCAACAAGCAACTTATTAAGAAATAAGACACATAAGTAGATAGTCTTCACCACAATAGTTTTTAAGGCTATTTTTCCCATGAACTATATATTGTAAAGACAAAGAATAGAATTTTAAAGGTAGCACTCAAGTAATATACTTTGGAATGGCAGAGAAATACCATGTGGTAGGTAGGTATGGTGGACACAAATGGCATAGTTATTGGCTCAAGGATTTGGATGCACGAGAAGAATTCCTCTCAATACAAGGCTAAGCTAGCAAGGTTATTTGAAGCAAACTCAAGTATAAAACGGTGCAGCAAAACTCACATATGAACATATTGTAACTATTACAAGACTTTACATTGTCTCCTTGTTGTTCAAACACCTCAACCAGAAAATATCTAGACTCTAGAGAAACCAATCATGCAAACCAAATTTTAACAAGCTCTATGTAGTTCTTCATTAATAGGTGCAAAGTACATGATGCAAGAGCTTAAACATGATCTATATGAGCACAACAATTGCCAAGTATCACATTATTCAAGACATTATACCATTTACCACATGCGGCATTTTCCGTTTCCAACCATATAACAATGAATGAAGTAGTTCAAATTTCGCAATGAACATTAAAGTTAAAGCTAAGAACATATGTGTTCATACGAAACAGCGGAGCGTGTCTCTCTCCCAAACAAAGAATGCTAGGATCCGAATTTATTCAAACAAAAACAAAAATAAAAACAAACAGACGCTCCAAGTAAAACACACAAGATGTGACGGAATAAAAATATAGCTTCACTAGAGGTGACCTGATAAGTTGTCGATGAAGAAGGGATGCCTCGGGCATCCCCAAGCTTAGATGCTTGAGTCTTCTTAAAATATGCAGGGATGAACCACGGGGGCATCCCCAAGCTTAGACTTTTCACTCTTCTTGATCATATTGTATCATCCTCCTCTCTTGACCCTTGAAAACTTCCTCCACACCAAACTCAAAACAAACTCATTAGAGGGTCAGTGCATAATTCATATATTCAGAGGTGACATAATCATTCTTAAAACTTCTCGACATTGCACAAAGCTACTGAAAGTTAATGGAACAAAGAAATCCATCAAACATAGCAAAACAGGCAATGCGACATAAAAGGCAGAATCTGTCAAAACAGAACGATGTCAGTAAAGACGAATTTTTAGAGGCACCAGACTTGCTCAGATGAAAATGCCCAAATTGAATGAAAGTTGCGTACATATCTGAGGATCACGCACGTAAATTGGCAGATTTTTATAAATTTTGTACAGAAGGGCGGCTCAATTTCGTGACAGCAAGAAATCTGTTCCTGCGCAGTAATCCAAATCTAGTATTGACTTTACTATCAAAGACTTTACTTGGCACAACAATGCAATAAAATAAAGATAAGGAGATGTTGCTACAGTAATAACAACTTCCAAGACTCAAATATAAAATAAAAGTGCGAAGTAAAATAATGGGTTGTCTCCCATAAGCGCTTTTCTTTAACGCCTTTCAGCTAGGCGCGGAAAGTGTGTATCAAGTATTGTCGAGAGATGAAGCATCAACATTACCTCGGGCTTTACGCCTACCCTTCTTATTCTTTTTCTTACTCTTTGGTTTAGGGAATACATGTCTACCTCCTGGTGTAGAGGTAAATTTTAGGGTGCCTTCTCTCACATCTATGACTGCTCCCAATAGTTTCAGCAGGGATCTTCCAAGTGTGATTTGTCCTGTTCCTACACATTCAATAACAAGATAATCAGTGGATACTGTTCTTCCAAGAATGGTTGTATGCACACCCTCGGCTATTCCCTTAGGAATTATAACATAGTTATCAATAAGAGTTATTCCTTCTCCCCCTTCAACGAGTCCCCAAAGTGTCAAAGATTCATAGATACTCTTAGGCATAAGGCAAAATTCAGACATAATATCACAATGGGCATGAAAAGTTTCACCACCAATAACAACTTTAATAGTAGGGTCCCATATTGAAGGTTCAGAGTTCACTAAAACTTGATCAAGACGGTTACGAACATAACTATAATTTTCTTTCAAGCGAGATGCACTTGTCTCAAGAGTGTTTAATCTATTATAAATGCTAATAAGAGCTGAATCAAAGTTATTAGCTGAACTATGTGATGCAACCAATTTTTTATGGCATTAAAAGCTTGATCACCGTCGCAATGAAGGAAATCTCCTCTCACTATAGCATCCAAGGCATATCTATAGCGAATCATAAGCCCAAAATAAAAATTACTAAGGAGCAGACTTAGAGTCATTTGAGGTTCAGCTTTACGATAAGAATCAAAAATTCTAGACCAAGCATCTTTAAAACTCTCCTCATCCCCTCGTTTAAAAGTGAAGACTAATTCCTCAGGTGAAGAGGTAACAGGTACAGAGCTAGACATGATAACAAAAGTAAAATGCAAGTAACTAATTTTTGTGTGTTTTCAATATGGAGAACAAGACAGTAAATAAAGTAAAACTAGCAACTAATTTTTGTGTGTTTTTTATATAAGAGCAAACAAAGCAGTAAATAAAATAAAGTAAAGCAAGACAAAAACAAAGTAAAGAGATTGGATGTGGGAGACTCCCCTTGCAGCGTGTCTTGATCTCCCGGCAACGGCGCCGGAAATTTAGCTTGATGACGCGTAAAGCACACGCCCGTTGGGAACCCCAAGTGGAAGGTGTGATGCGTACGGCGAGCAAGTTTCCCTCGATAAGAAACCAAGGTTTATCGAACCGAGTAGGAGTCAAGAAGCACGTCGAAGGTTGATGGCGGCGGGATGTAGTGCGGCGCAACACCGGGGATTCCAGCGCCAACGTGGAACCTGCACAACACAACCAAAGTACTTTGCCCCAACGTAACGAGTGAGGTTGTCAATCTCACCGGCTTGCTGTAACAAAGGATTAGATGTATAGTATGGATGATGATTGTTTGCAGAAAACAGTAGAACAAGTATTGCAGTAGATTGTATTCGATGTAAAGGAATGGACCGGGGTCCACAGTTCACTAGTGGTGTCTCTCCCATAAGATAAACAGATGTTGGGTGAACAAATTACAGTTTGGCAATTGACAAATAAAGAAGGCATAACAATGCACATACATATATCATGATGAGTACTATGATATTTAATCAGGGCATTACGACAAAGTACATAGACCGCTATCCAGCATGCATCTATGCCTAAAAAGTCCACTTTCGAGTTATCATCCGAACCCCTTCCGGTATTAAGTTGCAAACAACGAGACAATTGCATTAAGTATGGTGCGTAATGTAATCAACACAAATATCCTTAGACAAAGCATCGATGTTTTATCCCTAGTGGCAACGAGCACATCCACAACCTTAGAACTTTCGTCACTTGTCCCGGATTTAATGGAGGCATGAACCCACTATCGAGCATAAATACTCCCTCTTGGAGTTAAGAGTAAAAACTTGGCCAGAGCCTCTACTAATAACGGAGAGCATGCAAGATCATAAACAACACATAGGTAATAGATTGATAATCAACATAACATAGTATTCTCTATCCATCGGATCCCAACAAACACAACATATAGCATTACAGATAGATGATCTTGATCATTTTAGGCAGCTCACAAGATCCGACAATGAAGCACATAAGGAGAAGACGACCATCTAGCTACTGCTATGGACCCATAGTCCAGGGGTGAACTACTCACTCATCACTCCGAGAGCGACCATGGCGGTGAAGAGTCCTCCGGGAGATGATTCCCCTCTCCGGTAGGGTGCCGGAGGCGATCTCCTGAATCCCCGAGATGGGATTGGCGGCGGCGGCGTCTCGGAAGGTTTTCCGTATCGTGGCTCTCGGTACTGGGGGTTTCGCGACGAAGGCTTTAAGTAGGCGGAAGGGTAGGTTTAGGGGCGATGCGAGGGACCCACACGCTAGGGCCGCGCGGGCCCAAGCCTGGCCGCGCCGCCGTAGTGTGGCGTCGCCTCATCGCCCCACTTCGTGTCCTCTTCGGTCTTCTGGAAGCTTTGTGGAAAAATAGGCCCCTGGGCGTTGATTTCGTCCGATTCCGAGATTATTTCCTTACTAGGATTTCTGAAACCAAAAACAGCAGAAAACAACAACTGGCTCTTCGGCATCTCGTCAATAGGTTAGTGCCGGAAAATGCATAAATATGACATATAATGTGTATAAAACATGTGAGTATCATCATAAAAGTAGCATGGAACATAAGAAATTATAGATACGTTTGAGACGTATCAGTCACCTTGACAACCGGCCAGTAGTTCGGTCGAACAGGTTGCGGGTAGCACGGACCAGGAGGGGGGCGCGCGCGAGCTAGGCGTAGTGCTCTACATCGTTGGATGGTCGCCCGCTGACATAGGCATCCCCAATGGGCCTGCCGAAGATAGTACCCGGGGTTTACTGAAGGCCCATGACTCGAAGAATAAGAAGAATCGGAAGCCCAAGTTGATATTAAGGAAAGTTAGAGTTGTATTAGAAGATGATGTTTGTACTCTTACGGGATGAGTTGGAAACCCTCTCGAACTCTGTAACTTGTACAATACGAATCCCTCGGTTCCACCTCCTATATAAGGGGGAGTCGAGGGACAAAGAAAGCATCGAATCATTGTTTCTCGAACCCTAGTTTTCATAATCGTCGAGTACTTTTCGGCTGAAACCTTCGAGATCTACTTGCCCTCTACTTCCAACTAAACCCTAGTCTACAACCTGTAGGCATCGATAAGTTAATCCCTTGTCAATTGGCGCCAACCGTGGGGATTAGAGGTGTCAAGGATCTGATCTCGATGGCACGTTCAAGATCGTCGACTTCATCAACTGCAAGCAACGCAATGGATCGAGGTAAACAGATCGCAACTGGTCCTGTCGATTTTGTTCCTCACCCGCCCTCCCGTTTGGATGCATATGCGTATCTGGAGGATCCTATGGAGATGACGTTCGGAAGATTCCACTTTCGCGTCGGGAAAGAGGGAGCGTATCGTCTTGAAATTCCGATTTCGTCGGGATTGTCGGCGGTCGATTCCGATTTTTCGAACTCAACATCGTCAATCGAGTCAGGCGAAGAAGAGACTTCATCGCCACGCTTCATCAGCACCAGGGCAAGCGAAAAGCTCGCCAAGATCTTCAGCGACATGTCCTTCGAGTCATCCGCGGACTCCTATATAAGCGATGACTCGAGCAGCGTCGACAGCTTCGATTTCATCGACAAATCCACTACAGTGGGCAAGGTCTTCGCCAATCTTTATGATGGTGTCGCCAGACATAGCACAGATCTGAATACAAAATACCATCGGAGAGCCAAGTCGCGATCAAGAGGAAACATCTGAGGCTTTCGACGATCTGGGAAATCCATACGTCGATCCCTCTAATTTACGACAAGGTCTAGGCAGTAAATATATCGGACCTGAGCCTCGCGATAGAGTTCAACTCCCGCGAGCAGCATGGGATAGAGCCGCAAGAGCTATGGATGGCTCAGAACCAATGGCTACAACAGCCACGCCAGAAGAGTTGCAAGCATATCAATATAGGCTCGCACGAGCTGCAAGGGAGTTGGAAAAACAGACATATGCTTTAAATAGAAGAAAGGAGGTAGCCTCCGCATCAAGCAGGCGAAGAGCGGAGTTAAGTCGACAATCTGGAACTTTGGGAGATAGCCACAGAGAAGCTCGGAACAGAGCAAGATCAAGGCTGCAAAACATACCTGAAGGAGAAAGAGAATACTTGGTTCAAAACCTCGACATGTCTTTTATGTCGATAGACACGAGAGGGAACATCATCCCCAAGACACCAGAAGCTGGGTATATGGCGACACATGCCTTTATCCTCGCATCCAGGCCACCTCCAGGAGATCCAAGGGAAGTACTGTACAATATGGAAATGGCAGGAGTCGGAGCCATGGGGACGGCGTTTGCACCAATACCTCCCGAAGGAACAGCAAGGCAAAATAGTCCACGACCTGCGGCAGCAGCAGCAGCAGCTCCTGAAGGGACAAGTGGAGCAAGAGACACAGCAGCACAAGCAAGGGTGGACAGAGCACGACAAAATAGAAGAGAACATCGGCATTCCCCAGAAATAAACGACGAGGACATGTGCGGTTTACCATGCTTTACAAGGAGAGTCCGTAAAACTCGAGTCCCTTCGGGATTCAAGTTGCCCGATAGTTTCAAGAAATTCGACGGCCTGCAAGATCCAGAGGATTGGTTAGTCGATTACCTAGAAACGGTGAAGCTCACAGGAGGGACCAGAGCAATAGCTATGCAAAGTATTCAGAGACACCTGAGTGGAGCCGCGCGATCCTGGATAAAGAAACTTCCTCCAGGATCTATCGACACTGGGACAGTTTTGAGGACGTTTTCGTCAAGAACTTCCGTTCCACCTGCAAAAAACCTGCATCGCTAGAGGAATTGAGGTCATGTCGACAAAAGCCAGACGAACCAATGAGAAAATATATCCAAATATGGAACATCATTAAAAACTCGGCAGAGAATATATCTGACGAGAGAGCAATAGACGCGTTTGTCGCTGGAATCCGGCGAGGAGATTTTGTCGAGGATTTGGGGAGGACCAATCCAAAGACAGTATCCGCATTAATGGAAATAGCAAACAGATGGGCGGATGGAGAAGATGCCGTTCACAACAAACGGCATAGGTCACCAGAGGAAGACCGTGGCCGAAATTATCAAAATAGGCGACGATTTTCTCGGCAGTACTCGAGTTATGATGCTCTTGGGCAAATTTCGGCTGGCTTCCGAGCAAGCGCCGGAGGCAACAACATAGATGATTACCAGAGGAGTAACGAACAGCAGGGCAACGGTAGAGATGATTCTCGAAACAACAGGAAAAATATTGGGTCAAGGTTCCAAAGACCTTTTGTGTCCCCTGAAGAGATGATGAACGGGCCGTGTCAGATGCACTTTTTTCTCGACAACAATGGAAAAAGACAGTCAGGACACTTGCAGAAGGATTGCCGAAATTTCCAGGCAATGTTAAGGTGGGCAGGGCTGATACGTCTCCGACGTATTGATAATTTCTTATGTTCCATGCCACATTATTGTTGATATCTACATGTTTTATGCACACTTTATGTCATATTCGTGCATTTTCTGGAACTAACCTATTAACAAGATGCCGAAGAGCCAGTTGTTGTTTTCTGCTGCTTTTGGTTTCAGAAATCCTAGTAACGAAATATTCTCGGAAATTGGATGAAATCAACGCCCAGGGTCCTATTTTGCCACGAAGCTTCCAGAAGACTGAAGGAGAGTCGAAGTGGGGCCACGAGGCGCCGCCACACTAGGGAGGCGCGGCCTAGGTCTTGGCCGCACCAGCCTGGCGTGTGGGGCCCTCGTGTGGCCCCCCGCGTTGCCCTTCCGCCTACTTAAAGCCTCCGTCGCGAAACCCCCAGTACCGAGAGCCACGATACGGAAAACCTTACTGAGACGCCGCCGCCGCCAATCCCATCTCGGGGATTCGGGAGATCTCCTCCGGCACCCTGCCGGAGAGGGGATTCATCTCCCGGAGGACTCTTCACCGCCAGGGTCGCCTCCGGAGTGATGAGTGAGTAGTTCACCCCTGGACTATGGGTCCATAGCGGTAGCTAGATGGTTGTCTTCTCCTCATTGTGCTTCATTGTCGGATCTTGTGAGCTTCCTAACATGATCAAGATCATCTATCTCGTAATTCTATATGTTGTGTTTGTCGGGATCCGATGGATAGAGAATACCATGTTATGTTAATTATCAAGTTATTACCTATGTGTTGTTTAAGATCTTGCATGCTCTCCGTTATTAGTAGAGGCTCGGCCAAGTTTTTGCTCTTAACTCCAAGAGGGAGTATTTATGCTCGATAGTGGGTTCATGCCTCCATTGAATGCGGGACGAGTGCGGAAGGTTCTAAGGTTGTGGATGTGCTGTTGCCACTAGGGATAAAACATTGATGCTATGTCTAAGGATGTAGTTATTGATTACATTACGCACCATACTTAATGCAATTGTCTGTTGTTTTGCAACTTAATACTGGAAGGGGTTCAGATGATAACCTGAAGATGGACTTTTTAGGCATAGATGCATGCTGGATAGCGGTCTATGTACTTTGTCGTAATGCCCTATTAAATCTCACTATATTTATCATGACATGTATGTGCATTGTTATGCCCTCTCTATTTGTCAATTGCCCGACTGTAATTTGTTCACCCAACATGCTTTTATCTTATGGAAGAGACACCTCTAGTAACTGTGGACCCCGATCCTATTCTTTACATCGCATACAATCTACCGCAATACTTGTTTTACTATTTTCTGCAAACAATCATCTTCCACACAATACGGTTAATCCTTTGTCACAGCAAGCCGGTGAGATTGACAACCTCAACGCTTTCGTTGGGGCAAAGTACTTTGGTTGTGTTGTGCGGGTTCCACGTTGGCGCCGGAATCTCCGGTGTTGCGCCGCACTACATCCCGCCGCCATCAACCTTCAACGTGCTTCTTGACTCCTACTGGTTCGATTAAACCTTGGTTTCTTGCGAGGGAAACTTGCCGCTGTGCGCATCACACCTTCCTCTTGGGGTTCCCAACGGACGTGTCAACTACACGCATCAAGCAAATTTCAGGCGCCGTTGTCGGAGAGATCAAGACACGCCGCAAGGGGAGTCTCCACTTTCCAATCTCTTTACTTTGTTTTTGTCTTGCTTTATTTTATTTACTACTTTGTTTGCTGCATTATATCAAAATACAAAAAAAATTAGTTGCTAGCTTTACTTTATTTACTGTCTTGCTCTCTATATCAAAAATACAAAAAAATTAGTTACTTGCATTTACTTTATCTAGTTTGCTTTATTTACTACTGCTAAAATGGCCACCCCTGAAAATACTAAGTTGTGTGACTTCACAACCACAAATAATAATGATTTCCTATGCACACCTATTGCTCCACCTGCTACTACAGCAGAATTCTTTGAAATTAAACCAGCTTTACTGAATCTTGTTATGCGAGAGCAATTTTCTGGTGTTAGTTCTGATGATGCTGCTGCCCATCTTAATAATTTTGTTGAATTGTGTGAAATGCAAAAGTATAAGTATGTAGATGGTGATATTATAAAATTAAAATTGTTTCCTTTCTCATTAAGAGGAAGAGCTAAAGATTGGTTGCTATCTCTGCCTAAGAATAGTATTGATTCATGGACTAAATGCAAGGATGCTTTTATTGGTAGATATTATCCCCTGCTAAATTTTTATCTTTGAGGAGTAGCATAATGAATTTTAAACAATTGGATAATGAACATGTTGCTCAAGCTTGGGAAAGAATGAAATCTTTGGTTAAAAATTGCCCAACCCATGGACTGACTACTTGGATGATCATCCAAACCTTCTATGCGGGACTAAATTTTTCTTCGCGGAATTTATTGGATTCAGCTTGCTGGAGGTACCTTTATGTCCATCACTCTTGGTGAAGCAACAAGGCTCCTTGATAATATGATGATTAATTACTCTGAATGGCACACGGAAAGAGCTCCACAAGGTAAGAAGGTAAATTCTGTTGAAGAATCCTCTTCCTTGAATGATAAGATTGATGCTATTATGTCTATGCTTGTGAATGATAGGACTAATGTTGATCCTAATAATGTTCCGTTAGCTTCATTGGTTGCCCAAGAAGAACATGTTGATGTAAAATTCATTAAAAATAATAATTTCAATAACAATGCTTATCGGAACAATTCTAGTAATAACTATAGGCCATATCCTTATAATAATGGTAACGGTTATGCTAATTCTTATGGGAATTCTTACAACAATAATAGGAACACACCCCCTGGACTTGAAGCTATGCTTAAAGAATTTATTAGTACACAAACTGCCTTTAACAAATACGTTGAGGAAAAGCTCAATAAAATTGATAGTCTTGCTTCTAAGGTTGATAGTCTTGCCTCCGATGTTGATCTTTTGAAATAGAAAGTTATGCCTAATAGGGATATTGAAAATAAAATTGTTACTACAGCAAATGCCATCCAAGTTAGAATTAATGAGAATATAAGATTAATGGCTGAACTGCGTGCTAGGTGGGATAGAGAAGAAAATGAAAAACTAGCTAAAGAGAAAAATGTAGCTAAAGTCTGGACTATTACCACCACTAGCAATGCTAATGATTCACATGTTGCTGCACCTCCTACTATTAATGGTAAAATAATTGGTGTTGGCAATGTTTCTACTCCTAGTGCAAAGCGCGCAAAATTACACGAAGCCGCTAAAGCTACTGAAGCTCGCTCGTGATAAAGCTGCTGAAATTTTTTCCAACCTTGGGGATGATAATCCCATTGCTTTAGATTGTAATGATTTAGATTTTGATGATTGCCACATCTCTGAAGTTATAAAGTTCTTACAAAAACTTGCTAAGAGTCCCAATGCTAGCGCTGTAAACTTGGCTTTCACAAAACATATTACAAATGCTCTCATAAAAGCTAGAGAAGAGAAACTAAAACTTAAAACTTCTATTCCTAGAAAGCTAGAAGATGGTTGGGAGCCCATCATTAAAATGAGGGTCAATGATTTTGATTGTAATGCTTTATGTGATCTTGGTGCAAGTATTTATGTTATGCCTAAGAAAATCTATGATATGCTTGACTTGCCACCATTGTAAAATTGTTATTTGGATGTTAATCTCGCTGATAATGCTAAAAAGAAACCTTTGGGGAGAGTTGATAATGTTCATATTATGGTTAACAATAACCTTGTCCCTGTTGATTTTGTTGTCTTGGATATTGAATGCAATGCATCTTGCCCCATTATATTGGGAAGACCTTTTCTTCGAACCGTTGGTGCTACTATTGATATGAAGGAAGGTAATATTAAATATCAATTTCCTATCAAGAAAGGTATGGAACACTTCCCTAGAAAGAGAATGAATTTACCTTATGATTCTATTATTAGAACAAATTATGATGTTGATGCTTCGTCTCTTGATGTTACTTGATATACACTTTCTGCGCCTAGCTGAAAGGCGTTAAGAAAAGCGCTTATGGGAGACAACCCATGTTTTTACTACAGTATTTTTGTTTTATATTTGAGTCTTGGAAGTTGTTTACTACTGTAGCAACCTCTCCTTATCTTAGTTTTATGTTTTGTTGTGCCAAGTAAAGTCTTTGATAGTAAAGTGAATACTAGATTTGGATTACTGCGCAGGAAACAGATTTCTTTGCTGTCACGAATCTGGGTCTAATTCTCTGTAGGTAACTCATAAAATTATGCCAATTTACGTGAGTGATCCTCAGATATGTACGCAACTTTCATTCAATTTGGGCATTTTCATTTGAGCAAGTCTGGTGCCTCAATAAAATCCATCTTTACGGACTGTTCTGTTTTGACAGATTCTGCCTTTTATTTCGCATTGCCTCTTTTGCTATGTTGGATGAATTTCTTTGATCCATTAATGTCCAGTAGCTTTATGCAATGTCCAGAAGTTTTAAGAATGATTGTGTCACCTCTGAACATGTTAATTTTTATTGTCCACTAACCCTCTAATGAGTTGTTTCGAGTTTGGTGTGGAGGAAGTTTTCAAGGATCAAGAGAGGAGTATGATACAATATGATCAAGGAGAGTGAAAGCTCTAAGCTTGGGGATGCCCCAGTGGTTCACCCCTGCATATTCTAAGAAGACTCAAGCGTCTAAGCTTAGGGATGCCCAAGGCATCCCCTTCTTCATCGACAACATTATCAGGTTCCTCCCCTGAAACTATATTTTTATTCCGTCACATCTTATGTACTTTACTTGGAGCGTCGGTTTGTTTTTGTTTTTTGTTTTTGTTTGAATAAAATGGATCCTAGCATTCACTGTATGGGAGAGAGACACGCTCCGCTGTTGCATATGGACAAGTATGTCCTTAGGCTTTACTCATAATATTCATGGCGAAGTTTCTTCTTCGTTAAATTGTTATATGGTTGGAATTGGAAAATGTTACATGTAGTAATTCTAAAATGTCTTGGATAATTTGATACTTGGCAATTGTTGTGCTCATGTTTAAGATCTTGCATCATATACTTTGCACCCATTAATGAAGAAACACATAGAGCTTCCTAATTTGGTTTCTCTAAAGTCTAGATAATATCTAGTATTGAGTTTTGAACAACAAGGAAGACGGTGTAGAGTCTTATAATGTTTACAATATGTCTTTTATGTGAGTTTTGCTGCACCGTTCTTCCTTGTGTTTGTTTCAAATAACCTTGCTAGCCTAAACCTTGTATCGAGAGGGAATACTTCTCATGCATCCAAAATCCTTGAGCCAACCACTATGACATTTGTGTCCACCATATCTACCTACTACATGGTATTTCTCCGCCATTCCAAAGTAAATTGCTTGAGTGCTACCTTTAAAATTCCATCATTCGCCTTTACAATATATAGCTCATGGGACAAATAGCTTAAAAACTATTGTGGTATTGAATATGTACTTATGCACTTTATCTCTTATTAAGTTGCTTGTTGTGCGATAACCATGTTTATGGGGACGCCATCAACTATTCTTTGTTGAATATCATGTGAGTTGCTATGCATGTTCGTCTTGTCTGAAGTAAGAGAGATCTACCACCTTAATGGTTGGAGCATGCATATTGTTAGAGAAGAACATTGGGCCGCTAACTAAAGCGATGATTCATGGTGAAAGTTTCAGTTTTGGACATATATCCTCAATCTCATATGAGAATAATAATTGTTGCCACATGCTTATGCATTAAAGAGGAGTCCATTATCTGTTGTCCATGTTGTCCCGGTATGGATGTCTAAGTTGAGAATAATCAAAAGCGAGAAATCCAAAATGCGAGCTTTCTCCTTAGACCTTTGTACGAGCGGCATGGAGGTACCCCATTGTGACACTTGGTTAAAACATGTGTATTGCGATGATCCGGTAGTCCAAGCTAATTAGGACAAGGTGCGGGCACTATTAGTATACTATGCATGAGGCTTGCAACTTGTAAGATATAATTTACATAACTCATATGCTTTATTACTACCGTTGACAAAATTGTTTCATGTTTTCAAAATAAAAGCTCTAGCACAAATATAGCAATCGATGCTTTCCTCTTTGAAGGACCATTCTTTTTACTTTTATGTTGAGTCAGTTCACCTATTTCTCTCCACCTCAAGAAGCAAACACTTGTGTGAACTGTGCATTGATTCCTACATACTTGCATAGTGCACTTGTTATATTACTCTATGTTGACAATTATCCATGAGATATACATGTTATAAGTTGAAAGCAACCGCTGAAACTTAGTCTTCCTTTGTGTTGCTTCAATACCTTTACTTTAATTTATTGCTTTATGAGTTAACTCTTATGCAAGACTTATTGATGCTTGTCTTGAAGTACTATTCATGAAAAGTCTTTGCTTTACGATTCACTTGTTTACTCATGTCATTACCATTGTTTTGATCGCTGCATTCATTACATATGTTTACAAATAGTATGATCAAGGTTATGATGGCATGTCACTTCAGAAATTATCTTTGTTATCGTTTTACTCCGCTCGGGACGAGCGAACTAAGCTTAGGGATGCTGATACGTCTCCGACGTATCGATAATTTCTTATGTTCCATGCCACATTATTGTTGTTATCTACATGTTTTATGCACACTTTATGTCATATTCGTGCATTTTCCGGAACTAACCTATTAACAAGATGCCGAAGAGCCGGTTCGTTGTTTTCGCTGCTTTTGGTTTCGAAATCCTAGTAACGAAATATTCTCGAATTGGACGAAATCAACGCCCGGGGTCCTATTTTGCCACGAAGCTTCCAGAAGACCGAAGGAGAGTCGAAGTGGGGCCACGAGGCGCCGCCACACTAGGGCGGCGCGGCCTAGGTCTTGGCCGCGCCAGCCTGGCGAGTGGGGCCCTCGTGTGGCCCCCCGCGTTGCCCTTCCGCCTACTTTAAGCCTCCGTCGCGAAACCCCCAGTACCGAGAGCCACGATACGGAAAACCTTACTGAGACGCCGCCGCCGCCAATCCCATCTCGGGGGATTACGGAGATCTCCTCCGGCACCCTGCCGGAGAGGGATTCATCTCCCGGAGGACTCTTCACCGCCATGGTCGCCTCCGGAGTGATGAGTGAGTAGTTCACCCCTGGACTATGGGTCCATAGCAGTAGCTAGATGGTTGTCTTCTCCTCATTGTGCTTCATTGTCGGATCTTGTGAGCTGCCTAACATGATCAAGATCATCTATCTGTAATTCTATATGTTGTGTTTGTCGGGATCCGATGGATAGAGAATACCATGTTATGTTAATTATCAAGTTATTACCTATGTGTTGTTTAAGATCTTGCATGCTCTCCGTTATTAGTAGAGGCTACGGCCAAGTTTTTGCTCTTAACTCCAAGAGGGAGTATTTATGCTCGATAGTGGGTTCATGCCTCCATTGAATGCAGGGACGGTGCCGGAAGGTTCTAAGGTTGTGGATGTGCTTGTTGCCACTAGGGATAAAACATTGATGCTATGTCTAAGGATGTAGTTATTGATTACATTACGCACCATACTTAATGCAATTGTCCGTTGTTTTGCAACTTAATACTGGAAGGGGTTCGGATGATAACTCGAAGATGGACTTTTTAGGCATAGATGCATGCTTGGATAGCGGTCTATGTACTTTGTCGTAATGCCCAATTAAATCTCACTATATTTATCATGACATGTATGTGCATTGTTATGCCCTCTCTATTTGTCAATTGCCCGACCGTAATTTGTTCACCCAACATGCTTTTATCTTATGGGAGAGACACCTCTAGTGAATTGTGGACCCCGGTCCTATTCTTTACATCGCATACAATCTCTCGCAATACTTGTTTTACTATTTTCTCGCAAACAATCATCTTCCACACAATACGGTTAATCCTTTGTTACAGCAAGCCGGTGAGATTGACAACCTCACTTGTTTCGTTGGGGCAAAGTACTTTGGTTTTGTTGTGCAGGTTCCACGTTGGCGCCGGAATCTCGGGTGTTGCGCCGCACTACATCCCGCCGCCATCAACCTTCAACGTGCTTCTTGACTCCTACTGGTTCGATTAAACCTTGGTTTCTTACTGAGGGAAACTTGCCGCTGTGCGCATCACACCTTCCTCTTGGGGTTCCCAACGGACGTGTCAACTACACACATCAAGGGCATGCAAATGCTCAGGCAGCGCACAGAAATCCTCAAGGACCCAGGAGTGAGATTCACTTGCCACCTCCTCCCGCGATTACGGACGAAAATCGACATCAGCTCAGAATAGCTGCAGCACCTGCTCCACCGCCTTATGTTGATCCTAACTCTAACGGAGCGGTCTCGATGATTCAGAAAGGCAGGCCATCCAATAGAGCTCAGAAAGTAATCTCGCGACAGGTGTTTATGGCGGAGAAGATGCCTCCACCAACGATCGAGTACCTTAACCGGTCGGGGCAAGATATTGGCTTCACAATAGCTGATCATCCACGGCAAGTTCCTCGACCAGGGCAGTCAGCACTGATCTTACCAGCAGTAATTGCGGGATTCGATGTATCTCGAGTGTTCATAGATGGCGGCAGCAGTTTAAACCTTATGTATGCAGATACACTAAGGAAGATGATATGAATATATCCCTAGCAAACCTGAAACCGACCGACACACGATTCCACGGTATCACACCGGAGAAGCCAAGTTATCCGCTGGGGAAGATCAATCTCGACGTTCAGTTCGGGACCCGAGAAAACTACAGGATCAAGAAGCTGGAATTCCAAGTCGTGGATTTCCCGTCACAGTATCACGCCTTGTTGGGACGGCCAGCATATGCCAGGTTTATGGCAGTACCACATTATACATATTTTTTGTGGAGGTTATCTGGACCTAAGGGACCAATTACAGTTAAAGGAAGTTTCGCTTTAGCCGATAAATGTGACAAGGATTTTCATCGACTATCAGAAACTTTCGGGATGCAAGCAGAGTACATGGAGTCAAGGCTTACGACTGATTATGATGTGCTACCAGATGTGGGAGGCCTAATAAAGAGGCAACCTTTAACACGGCAAAGGATTCCAAGGAGGTGCAGATCCACCCGACAGATCCAAAGAAGACGACGTCCATTGCGGCAAACATGGACCTCGCATAGGAAAGCGCGCTCGTCGAGTTCCTCCGTGAGCACCGGAAAATCTTCGCATGGTGTCCAGCTGACATGCCAGGAGTACCCAGGGAACTTGCCGAGCACCACCTAAACTTGGATCCATTAGCGAGACCAATTAAACAACCTTTGCGGCGTTTTCGGAGCCAAACCGCAAAGCTATGCTCGTCGGAAATAGATCGACTAAGAGAAGCTGGTTTTATCAAGGAGCTGCATACGAAGCCACATGGGTAGAAAATCCGAGTGTTGGTGCCGAAGAAAAACACGAAAGTCCTTCGCATGTGCGTCGATTTTACGTGTCTCAATAAACATTGCCCCAAGGATCACTTTCCCTCCCAAGGATCGATCAAATTATCGACTCCACGGCAGGATGCGAACGTCTTTCCTTCCTAGATGCATATTCTGGCTATAACCAGATCAGATTAAAAGAAGAAGATGAGGTCAAAACAGCGTTCATCACACCTTATGGAGTATTTTGCTATAAAACAATGCCCTTTGGTTTGAAAAACGCGGGAGCAACATACCAAAGGATGATGCAGAAGTGCTTGGCGACACAAATTGGGAAGAACGTACAAGTGTACATCGACGATGTCGTCATAACATCAAAAAAGGGGACAACGCTAATTGAAGACCTGAAGGAAACCTTCGACAACCTCGACAAGTTCTGTCTCAAATTGAACCCAACGAAGTGTTCCTTTGGCGTCCCACGAGGAGAACTTCTTGGTTTTCTGGTTTCAGCAAGAGGGATTGAAGCAAATCCCGAAAAAATACAGGCTATTGTAACAATGAGAAAGCCAACAAAGTTGAAGGAAGTACAGCAGCTAACTGGGCGAGTCGCAGCTTTAAGAAGATTCGTCGCCAGATTGGGAGAAAAAGCGTTACCGTTCTACGCTCTAATCAAGCAAGGAGAAAAATTCCAATGGAATGAGGAGGCAGAGCGAGCTTTCGAGGATTTAAAGCGCACAATTTCGACACCACCATTCTTAGTGGCACCAAAAGAGAAGGAACCCCTCTCGCTATACATCGCAGCCACACCTCAGGTGGTTAGCACGGCGCTAGTCGTTGAAAGAGAGGAAGAAGGAAAACTCCATGGAGTACAAAGGCCGGTATACTTCATCGGCGAAGTTTTATCGCCCTCAAAACAGCGGTACCCTAAGTACCAGAAGCTAGCATATGGAGTAATAACAACAACAAGAAAGTTGCGCCACTATTTTTTGGCACACCCGATAATAGTGGTCAATGAAGCACCTCTATCAAATATACTGAACAATCCAGAAGCTACAGGGCGTGTCTCCCTTTGGGGAATAGAACTTTCCCCTCGGGACATCACATATGAAAAAAGAAAGGCAATCAAGTCGCAAATTTTGCCAGACTTCATTGCAGAGTGGATGGAATTACAAAATACAGGACCCCCAGATTTGTCGAGAACCTGGACCATGAACTTCGACGGATCCAAGAGGGTAGAAGGAGCTGACACAGGGGTGATACTCATATCACCTGAAGGCGACAAATTGAAATACGTCCTACGGATGACGTTCCCAAATGCATCTAATAATGAAGCAGAATATGAAGCCCTTATACACGGGATGAAGATGGCAAAAGCCTGCGGCGCGACCCGATTAAAAATCTTTGACGACTCACAATTGGTAGCACAGCAAGTTATGAACCAATGTGATGCAGTCAATGACAGCATGGTCGCATACAAGGAGGTATACAACGAGCTTGAGAAGCTGTTCGATGGATGCGAAGTAAATCACATCAGTAGGATAAGCAATGATGAAGCCGACGTTCTCGCAAACATCGGGTCACAGTGCCTCCCAATCCCGCCAGGGGTGTTTTGGGAAGAAATAGCTGAGAGATCCACAAAGACAAAGGTGCAGAAGAAGACGAAGGAGGAGAAAACTTCGGCGCCTCACAAAGAAGTTCGAGATGAAGAAGAGGATCAAGAGCTGGTGATGATGGTAGAAATCCCATGGATGCAAGCGTACATATCGTATATCCTACGGAAAGAAATACCTGATGACCCAATTGAAGCAAGGCGAGTTATTCGACGATCCAAAGCCTTCACGAGTGGTCAAAGGGGAGTTATACAAGCGCGAGTATTTCGGGAGTGCTGCAAAGGTGTGTTACACCCGAAGAAGGAAGAATAATCTTAAAGGATGTACACGAGGGAATATGTGGTCACCACGCGAGCGATCGAGCTATTGCGGCCAAGGTTTTTCGGGCTGGATTTTATTGGTTGACAGCAATCAAGGATGCAAAAGAGATAGTACGAACCTGCGACGCGTGCCAAAGATTCACCGCAAAACCACACTCTCCAGCAGCAGAGCTGATGCCAATACCATTGTCTTGGCCCTTTGCCCAATGGGGACTTGATATGGTAGGCAAGTTACACAAAGCTTCGCCAGGAGGATACGAGTACGTGTTGGTTGCTGTCGATAAATTTACCAAGTGGATAGAAGCAAAGCCGATAAATTCGCCAGACGCAGCGTCAGCCATAAAATTCGTGAAGAGCATCGTTTTTCGGTTTGGAGTACCTCACAGCATCGTCACAGACAACGGCAGTAACTTCACGTCCAAGGATTTCAAGGCATACTGCGCAGAAGTAGGCATCAAACTGCACTTCACGTCAGTTGGGCACCCGCAAACCAACGGCCAAGTCGAGAAAGCCAATGGTATCATCTGCAACGGTATTAAAAAGCGCATGCTAGGACCGCTTGAAAAAGCTCGGCATACCTGGCCAGAAGAATTGCCAAGTGTTTTGTGGAGTATTCGAACAACACCAAATACGGCGACGCAAGAAACTCCGTTCTTTTTAGTCCACTGAGCTGAGGCAGTACTACCGATCGAGATAGAGCATGACTCCCCAAGAGTCATAGAGTATGACGAAGAAACTTCAAGAAGAGCTTTGGAGGACGATGTGGACGCACTCGACGAAGATCGAGATGAAGTACTCTCACGAGTCACCAAGTACCAGCAGGACCTGAAAAACTATCATAGTCGACGGTTGCGGCCAAGATCTTTCCAGGTCGGCGATCTGGTCTTACGGCTCAATCAGCAAAGTACTGAAAAGCTCGAGTCACCATGGCTGGGCCCTTACGTCGTCACGGAAGTAATCGAAGGAGGAGCGTACAGGATAAAGGACAAGAAGATAGGGGTTCCCGAGAAAAACCCCTGGAACGTGGCGCAGCTCAGGCGTTTCTACGCCTAGAGTCGAAATATAGTCTTCCTTTGTAAAAATACAATGTACTGAAACGCCCGCGAGTTTTCAGACGCACTCTTTTCCTTTTCGGGGCACCGAGTGGGGCTGGAAAGGTTTTTAATGAGGCGGGCTCGCGGTGCTGCAGTATAATAAAATATAGTGATGAGATACACATCTTTTCGTCGACATACTCGGGGGCTTACGCCTCGAAGTTACAGCACATACACAATATAGATAAATCCAATGTGCAAGAAATATTTCGCCTTGGTATCAAATACCTCGCCAAATAAAAAGAAAATACAAAATAGCAATCAGCAAAGGAACAAAATACTCGGGGGCTTATACCCGTAAATATAGTATCCTCAATAAAAATTCGGTTGCCTTGGTTTAAAGCCTCGCATACACAACAAAGAGGTTTACCACCAAAACACTCGGGGGCTTGAGAAAAAAATAGAAATATTTTTAAGCTGTACAATATAGTATATATTTGCAACAATACAAGGCGCCATATTTGAAGAAAATCGACAGGAAAATCAATTCCGGCTCAATATATTATCTATGGTCATCCGTCCAGTATTTGCAGTGCGAGTACTATGTTCAGCATAGCTGCCCCTTTTGAAGAATTCAGAGTCCATCCGAAGAAGTTCATCCATCATATCTTCTGCCACAGGGGTCACATAATCATCAATTTTGCCGACATCCCTTTTCCTCTTCGCCATCTTGGCTAAACACTTGGTAACAATTTGGCTCATATCAAACTTGGGATAGCAGATTTTGATCATCATCATAGCAAACCTGGCACCAGCAGATAGTTGAGCTCGTACAAAGTGATGGATACGAGGAGCATCTTGAAACATTTCCAACAATCCAAGAATAGTGTCGGGTGCCTCGTTCCGAGGAAACAGCGTCTTGTAAACTAAAGTCAGTGTCCTGGTGCAGAAATCAAGGAACTCGCGAACTTGACAGGCGCGGTCTTGAAACCTAACAATTTGTCGGGTCCGCTCGGGAGTGGCCCAGAATAAAGAGCCATGGTCAAGTGAAAGGTTGAAGAGAAGATTTGTCCTCGCATTCACCCTTTCATCTTCAGCAGCAGCGTCGATAAAAGAGCCTGGATTGGTGACAACATAAGAATCTTGAACAAGGAAGTAGCGAGGAAAAGGGAATTTCGGTTTGCAAGAGCATACCTGACATATCTGCACTGGCTTCAATCATCAAATCAAGCATAAAATTTTCTCGAGTAGTTGCTTTTTCAGCTTCTGAAATAGCAGCTTCCTTGGCAGTTATGGCTTCTTTAGCTTGTTGAAGAGCAATCTTTTCCCTTTCGGATGCTTTGCGAGATTGCTCCATCATCGCAAGAGTTTTCTTTTTCATGAATTGAAGTTGTTGGCGAAGTTCTTGTAAATCTTGTGGGGAGTGTTTACTCGAAGAACCTTCGACAAGGTCATCAGCGACAAGTGTTTTCTTCGAGAAAGAGGAAGCAGGAAAGGTATCGGCAAGATGAGGACTCGCGGAGTAGTTATCAAATATCAACTGGAAAGAAAACTTCAGTATCAATGATCACGCAAAATAGAATTCCATTAATTTTCGGGACATTTACATAGATATTACAGAAGGAGTCTTCAAAAGAATTACTACAACAGTTGCCGCCAAACTAGTGTGGCGACAATTTCAGAAGGAACAGGAAAATAGAAAACAGAAAATGATAAAGCATTCTACTAGACCTCCGGCTTGGACGAGCTAGGAGCAGGAGTGGGCGTGAATCCAAGATAAGCGAGGGCCTTCTTTGTGTTGGGCTTCGCAGCCCTGATCAGTGATCGCCACTTCGTGGTCTCCATCTCCTGTGTGTCGCCAACTTTGGTCCAGTCGATGTTTTCTGGTTGTCGGCAACAAGGGCGACAGTGCTTTCAACAGCAACCTTCATGTTTTCTTGGCGCACCTTCAGTCCAAGATCTTCTGGCGGATTAAAGCACTTGGCAAGAGCAAGGAAAGTTGCGGGTTCCTCTTTCTTCGGGAAGAAGTAGGGGAAGAGTCGCGACAGTCCTGCTTTAGCTTGATCAATGCCCTCGCGTGCTTCTGTTCCATAAAACTCAAGGAATGAAAGGGCGTCAAGAAGAGGATCATTGTCGGGATCTTCAAGTTCAAATTCCTGAGATGTTTTACCTGTCAAGACAAAAATTTATTGATCAACAAACGAGTGAAGGAAAGAAAGTCCAAAGAATGTGAGGTGGTTCAGATACTTACTGACAAAGCGACGGTTTTGCGACCTTAGGCGTTTGATAATCGTTTCCTCGCGAGCAGATTGTGCGGCTATATGCTCGCTTAGCAAAGTCTCGGCATCATAAAGCTTCCTCTTAAGATCTTCGACACCAGCAGCGTCGGCCTTGGCCTTGTCAGCCTCTGCCCTAGCTTGACTAGCATCCGATTCGGCCTTTTTACGAGCCTCTTCACTATGCTCTAATTTTTGAGCAAGTGTATTGGCACGCTCATTGGCTTCCGCCAGTTTTTCTGTCAAGAAAGATGGAGCTAGTTAAAAACATCGACAAGAAAGAAGTGAGAAGGCAAGGGTAAAGAGAAGCAGCAAGATATTACCTTCAGCTTTGCTAGCGTAGTCACGGTACCCAACAAATTGGGCACCAAAGCGGATGAACTCCTTAATCAAAGGCTGTTAAAAGAAAGATAGAGAAAGAAAGTGTCGGTAGGGAACAAAAAGTGCGATAGCACAAAATAAAAAGAAGTAAACAGAGAAAAACATCGATAGCATCAGAAAGTATTCAAGGACTTACATCATCTAGAAGAGGAGTCGAAGAGCTACCCAATTGTAGGGTAGGCTGTATGATTGATTCAACTCTCGCCCTTTTTGGTGAAGGGACAAGAGGGCTTGCAGGAGGAGTAGGTGCGTCGGTGTTTTGTTGAGGAGGCGAAGATTCCTCTCCTTCAATGCGCACCTCAGAAACAACTAGAGTATGCGACGTACTCGTTCGAGCAGTCGCATCAAGAGTTGGTATTTCTTCCTCGTCATCACTACGATGAAATGGCGAGAAGATAATAAGCAAGATAGCCAAAGCTCTTCAAGTAGCAAAACAATAAGAAAGAAAAAATGACTTACGAACTGACGAGGGCTTCCAGGTATGGATCGAAAGCTGCCTTCCGACGTGAAGGAGCAGTTTCTTCGGCTTTGGAGGTGCCGGAATCTTCAACATCAGTCCTCTTCCTTTTGTTCTTTGGAGAAACAGCAGCAGGAGGAGAGTGTGCCGAGGTAGTACCCTCGGATTCAGCTTCCTTTTCAGAAGATCCCGCAGATTTTCGAGAACCTTCGGGTTCACTATCAGCGCCAGGAGCATCTTGGTTATCATCATCGATAATGGCTCGTTCTTCGACTTCCCCACCTCCAGGAAGGGGAGGAAGAGAGACAATAGATGGATGGTCCTGTATAAAGCAAAGAGAGATGTCAATAAAAGAGTTATGCACAAGTTGTCAAACAAAAATAGAGAGTCGATAAAAAAGTTACCTTGGGGAGCGCATTGGCGGCGCTATATGGTTTTACTCGACAAGAAGATGGGACAGGATCTTTTTGCCGAGGGAGGAAATTTTTCGGACAAGCTTTTCTAAGTCCTTGACCGATAAATCCACCGACAAGGCGATCCGCATCCTTGTCGCTGCATACTTTCGGAGGGGATTTTTGCGAGCACCGTAGAGGCTGCACTCGATTCTAAGGAAATAAGGCTGTGATCCGAATACCCGATAGTTCTTGGCCGCGGGTGTTTTGCAGCTCGCGGATGCGGGTGATCAATGCTTCCGTCGCCGTTTTTCTTCCTCGGTAGCTTCGCATCCCGAGAACGGCGGCGGTGGATTTTTTCAAGCACCATCAAAGGGAGGAATGTTGTCTTCGGCACATCCATGATTTTCCTCGTGAATGTATAGCCATTTTTTGCGCCATCCTTGAACTGAGTCAGGGAATTTGACATCGAAATAATCGACATCGGGGCGAACGGAAATAACAACGCCGCCTATGTTATAGGCGACATTGGCAGAGCCATTGCGGCGGTAGAAAAATATGTGCTTCCACAACGCCCAGTTAGGCTGGACGCCGAGGAAGGATTCACAAAGAGTGATGAAAATGGAAATATGGAGGATAGAATTGGGTGTGAGGTGATGAAGTTGCAGTCCATAAACGAAAAGCAACCCCCAAAGAAAAGGGTGAATGGGGGCAGAGAGGCCACGGATAAGATGATCGACGAAACTAACCCGATACTCCATTGGAGGGGTTGGGTAGCTTTCTTCGCTGGGGAAGTGTAATGTCCCAGGTTTAGAGACGATCGAGGGGTAGATTTTAGAAAGGGATGTGCATTGCATTGCAAATTCTGGGGAAATTTCGCGCTTTTAAACAAAAACTGCATTGAAGGGGGACAAGTTTCTCTCTCGACACCTTACAGGGTTAGGGTTTCGAGAGTGCGACAAACCTGTTCCTTATTCAACTAAACTAGGGTTTTGAGAAGAGAGGGGAGAGTTTGCATCACAAATTTAAGTTGCATGATTGAATTCCAAATTAAGTTGTATGATTGAATTCAATCTAAGTTTGAATTTGAATTTCAAATTCAAACATCAAATGAATATCACATTATTCAAACTTGAGATGATTTAATAAACAATTAGCCTTAATCAAGAATTATAAATCACACAACAATAAAGTAAAGCTCATTGAGGAAAACTTGAGCTTTATTAATAATCACATAAGATACGTTGTCACTTACAATATTCAAAATTGGAACAAATGAATATTACAACATATTACAAGAATTGGACAAAATGGAAAATGAAAAGAAAAGAAAAGTACAAATTAATGTTCTATCCTAACACTATAAGCTAGTCTTCATTTAGCCTTGTACTTGATGATCTCCATGCTCCTTGGAGCATCAGGTTGTTTCCCTGCACACAAACACAAAGCAAATAAAAACAAGTGTTATGCCAAGTGGCATAGCCACTTGGCAGGTTAGCAAACAATGGAATGAGATGGATATGCTCAAGTTTCGCCGAGCGGGTCCATGCCACGGATAGAATCAAGCCCAAGTGCACGAGCACTTGCACACACACACAACCAGGCAGCTCACTGGGCTATGTGCATGTGCAACACACACACACACACGGGGTGAGTCACCACAAGCTGCGGGTGGTGCTGTCGACCAACAAGAGCAAGCCGAGCATCATATAAAAGCTTTTTCCAGCCAAACCCTAGTCACTTGAATCATCCATCGGCAGAACCGAGCCGGTAAGAACACCAAGAACACCAAGAACACCAAGAACAGCTAGAACAGATAGAACAGACCTCACTTGTTCAATCTATTCCAACACACCACCGAATTAAATCAAGTTCATCAAGTCACCGGGAGGAGCAGGGCAAGCAAAGCAACCATAAGATCAACACGAGAGGCAAACCTCTACACCAACGACACATTCTAGGAGTTGGAGTGAGGTATACCACACAAGAGCCCGAGCAAGATCATATCTTGCTCATACTTAAGCATGCTTGCATCACGGGAGCACGAAGGGTAGGAAAACCCTGGATGTATCATCATTTGGTTACTAAACCAATTGGTGCCAGCAAGAATAAACAAGGCTAGAAGGAAACTAAACCAGGGAACACTGGTTGTGACAACACAGTGTCAAAACCAGAGAAATCCAGCATGGATTTACTCCTTGTAGCCATCCATATTTACAAAGCACCTATTAGCCTAGCTAAACCATCAGATGGACATGCAACATGTGCCTATCCTGTTTATCAACATCTAGGCTACTGGAAATGCACTAAGTGACTAGCCAGTAAGCATCTATCCATCACAGAAAGCCACCAAATAGGGGAGCTACCCTAGGGCAGCATATGAATACTTCTAGGGACACCTCAAACCCTAGATCAGCCAAACCAACAAGCCAAATACAAATATCATCACCCTGATTGGGTTCAAAGAAGGGCTAGGGTTCCCAACCACTGTGGGCATCCATCTAGCCTAATCCAACCAATTGTGATGATCATCACTGTACAGTTCACATCAATTATCCACTCCATCAATTAAAGCAACATAGATAATTGATATTAACAAGTAAATCATGAAACAGACACATGCTAATGATCCAGAGGATCACTACAGGTGTTAGCTGATGCTTGAGCAAGCACTAGCACTGATCTGTGTCACACACATACACATAGATGGGTAACAGCAATGCACATGCACAGGTAAGCAAGCCAATTACCAGCTGCTAATGATCACATGATCATCAGAGCTTGCCATAGCATGTTAGGGCATGCTAGAGCATCACTAAGCAACAGAGCATGGACCAGATATTGAATTGGCCACAGATAATCAACAAGTGTTTCACAGATAACCAAATGGCTAACCAAATGATTGTATCCGAAGCACATCCAAGGCTGGATGAACCACTGGATCAAGATAAATAAGTAAAGCACTTGGTGCTCATCACTGAATCATACAGATAAACCAGCAGTAATGCTCAATCAAGTAGACACATGAAGTTGAGCACAAGAAACAGCATACCATTACCCTGGAACTTGCAAATTGCAAGGAATACACATGGTAATCAAGCCAGGGCAGCCAAATTGAATACACAGGAATGTCTAGCAAGAACAGTAACTAGAACAGAGGCACATGAATGAATTCGAGCCAAAAATGCAAGATTAAACAAGCATGTGGCTCTGGAACATGCACAGAAATGTGCACAACCAAGATAGCAAGAATTAAGCATAGCTAATGGGCAGAATAGAGCAGACACCGTAGCAAGAATTCATGGCAGTAGCACAACAGCAACACAAACAGCACAACAACTAGCACGGCCAGAACCTCTACGAGGACAAGCAGGCCATGGTCAAACTAGACGAAGAAGAGGTGAGGAAGAAGAAGAAGAAGGGAAGGAGAAGAACTCACCAGAGTGGAGGTGGCCGACGTGGTCATGGCGGCCAAGGCGGCGCGCGCCGGAGCACGGCGGCACCAGGCCTGGCCAAGCCAAGCCTGGCGACCACCACCGCACCTAGCGCTGCACCACGCGCAGGGGAGGCGCCTGGATGAAGGGCCACGGCCTCTCCAACGCGCGGCGGCGGCGGACGCCAACGGCCTGGCGCACTGGAGCGACGATGGCGAGCGAACGGCGACGCCCGCGACAGATCGGCGCGGACCATCTGGTTCGCCGTCGAACGGCGACCCAGATCCGCAGCACCTCGTCGCCGGCGACGGCCTAGTGCGGCGGGGATAAATCGGCGACGGCGGAGGCGACTCTGGTCGCCAGAGCGAGAGAGAGAGATTAGGGTTTCGCGTGCGAGGAGAGGGAGCGCGTGTCGAGTCCGACCAGAGCCGGTTGGAGCGGCTCGGGTTTGACTCAACCCTTTGGGCCACCTGACAGGTGGGGCCCAAGGGTATTTTAGGTATTTCATAATTCATATATATGCTGAAACTTTGAAATTTAATAAGAAATGCTTAGAAGCTCAAAAAATAAATTAAAAATATGAAAATGGATCAACATAAAATTCTCTATTTGAATAAAATACCAAACAGAATTTTTGAAGACAATTAAGAATAAATCCTACTTTGATGATTTAAATAAGAATTTAAATTACACATATTATTTTCTAAAAATGAAAATAAGTCCATTAATGCATTTGGACTTTAAAAACACTTTGACAATATTTCAAGGTTGTATTTACCCTAAATAAAGTATCTCCAAGATGTTCTTAGTATTTAACCTCTCACATGAAATTACAACGACATCGGAAGGGGGGAACAAACCCTAAAACTGGAATCATGCATAATTGCTTCTTTAACCATTGCCCTTATCGGACAATGATGCTATTTTTCAGAGACAGAGGACAAGGGTCAGTCCACACCATCCAACTGCAAAACTTTGCAGTGTTCAGGCAAGTTCATCACTTGCTCATGTCATTTGAGTATGTCTATCAAATTACTTGCAAAGTATTATGGTTATCACTATTGCATCAAAAACCAAAACCACTACTTTCATAACTATGAATATGACTATGTGGTGGGCAATGGAACCATGGATTGTGTTGATATGGTGGAGGTTCCATTGCAAGGGTTTATATCCATCTAGGATTAAACAACAAATGTCGCCAGTGATTCTTGTGCCGTAATACCCGTGTTAACCATAAGATCCGGAGTGGGACGGAGTAGTCAAAAGTGTTTCCACCTCTCGTTCATCAACGGATGCGCTTACCGTAGCGAGTTGTATCCGGCGGAACAACCGGAGGGTGGGGATCCCATTCTAATTCCCCACGGTAAAGCATTGCTTGCCGTAGCAGCTTGTGTCTTGCGGAACAACCGGAGGGTGGGGATCCCATTCTAATTCCCCACGGTAATGCGGTCTATGATGGGTTGCGGCTACCGGCGTAGGAGTGTATGGTAGAGCTCAGCACTGTCGTCGTGGTCGGGGTCCACCCTGAAATTACGGTTATAATGGGACCGGCGTGGACCCAGGGTCGGGGCATGCAACAAAGGGTGGGTGTTCGAGGTAGCGGAGGAACATGATTGGCTAGACCTTAAACCGGGCCTCACACCGAAGGAAGTGTGGACGGGAAAGCTGCCCGGTTGGCACCAAGGTTAAGATCTCTTATGGGTAAAGCAACACACCTCTCGCGAGTGTAAAGAACCGTGACTGTCACTCCCTGTTCCGGGATAAGGAACTGCGAACGCGGCCGGAAAGGAACTCCACGAAGTTCTAGTAAACCGGTGAAGGCTGACGGACAGAGCTCTTTGGAATAAAAGCAATCTCTTGAAGAAATGTTTACCAAAACTTGCATTGGCATTAGACTTTCTGGCCTAATATCGTAGCTAGTGCATTAAACACCTCTTATCTATAATGAACTTGTTGAGTACGCTCGTACTCATACCACTCTTAAATCCCATGCTTAGATTGTCCGAATCGTCCGGAGGAGGACTACGACAACAATGAAGGAGCCGAGATCATCGGCTATGAAGAACCGTGACCTCTCTGGAGGTATCGAGGGTGTAGACTACCTCATCGTCTACGGAACCGGGAGGCTTCCGGAGGAGATCAAGCTCGAACATCTCGAGTAGTAGTAGAAGCCGAGCAGCCCGAACTCTTAGTATTTAGCTGCTCGAAGAAATAAATGTATAACTTAATGAGAATCTTATATTGTAAGCTAAGTTGGGTTCGCCTCGAACCCAGGAGTATTCCTCTTAGGACTCAAGAGGAGCTCCGAGACGACATGTGTATGATATTTGTAATAATAAATGAATGAGTTATGGACCTGCTATGTTCTGTTGTACTACTCTGAGGGATGTAATATTTACGGAATGGTACTTCGTGAATGTTATATCAACGACTGGCATACTACAACATGCAGTGGTATGCAGGGTCACCACAAGTTTTTGGAGAGCAATGACCAATTACTAATCGATTATAATTATGGGGAGGATACGTGACGGTTAGAATATTTTGGGGTGACGTTCTATAGTGATAATTACCTGAAAACAAAACAAGGAATGACATGGAAAGCTGCTGACATTGCTGGGTGTGATTGCTTGAAGATGTTTGGTGAGGTGGATATCTTGCATGTTGAGAGAATTCATCTTAGTGGGTTGCTCCAATTTAGTTATTATAGATTTGATTTAGTATCTTGTGCAAACCTTATTTTTAAAATTTTGTGGAGCATCCAAGCAACTGTTTTTGCACATTTTGGTATTTTTACGTCTCTCATAAGTAATACTCCCTCCGGTCGTTATTAATCGACACCGAAGTACAACTAAAACAGTGTATCGATATGTTCATCTAACATCAATTAAATGAGACCAGAGGGAGTACCATCTGGAATAAGGTATAGTCACAAGAATCATACGACATTTCTATGTAATGATACAATTCCTAGAAAATCTATATGAATTAATAGTTTAAAGTTGTGTGGGCAACGACGCTTGTGAATTGTTTCCTTCTTGAAGGCGTTTTTTTTTGAAAAAACTTCTTTTAGTCCGGGTGTTATCTTCGGTGGTGATTAGAGTGCTGCTATTGCGAGTGTTGCAACACCACAACAGGGTTTTGTCTTTCTTTTTTCTCTCTTTTAATTTCCTTTTGGGTTGTGTGCATCTTTGATATCTTTTTACATTTTGTTGGTGCATAGTCTGTAATTGACATCTCCACAATATTAATATATTTCATTTATCAAAAAAATAACAACTGACTTTTCATGTTTGGTCATTTTTATGTCTCGTCTCACAAGTCATGGACACATTCCAGTTATATACGGTTTTCCTATTTATACCTTTAGAGGTTGTGTATTACAAAGAGACCCTTAGCTCCAGCTGACGTCTTCACACTTGACTATTTGTGTCTACAAGGAGGGGCAAAGCGCAAAGAAGAGAGAAAAGGAGGAAACTCAAAAACTCTAGTAAAACCCTAGCCTACCGGAGAGAGCGCCGAGACGCCGGCTAGTCGGAGAGCGTGAGGTGGCTGCCCGCCGCCAAAGATGTTCTCGCCGGCGATCAGGAAGCCCCACCTCGTCCACCGGAGGGAGAAAGAGGAGGCGACGCCTTCACCACCTCCTCCTGCTCCCGCCCACTCCCCATCGCCTGGTGGATTTGCGCTCTCCAATCGCCCCGCCACCGGCACCCCGGCCCCATGGACCTCCTCCTCCCTTCTCGCCAGGTACCCCTTTCTCTCACCTCTCGTTGATTTCACTAGAATCGCTGCATTTCGTATGGCTGTATCTAGTTGAGGCACCGGAAGCGAGCGGCGCGCAGGGACCCCCCCCCCCCGCCCCCCTTTTTTTTTTTTTTTTACCTTACGCGCTGCTGCATATGCTAGCTCGCGTACAGTTTGCCACGGATCACTAAGCTTGATGTTTCTAAATTCTGTTTCTCTGTGCGAATTTTCAGGATTTCGACATCCAAGCAAACGGACAGGGCTGGCGATTCTGACCAGATCCAACCAGTGCGTGTAGCGGAGTTCCCCCAAATCGTGAGGAATGCACAGGCCAACCTTCTGCAGAAGAATTTTTCTGGTAACTGTTTTCTCTGGTGCGCCCTAGCTATTTTTCCTGACTAGCATACATCCTGAACAGTAGATGCCTTTTATGTATCCCTTGCAGGCAAAAACACGCTTGTAGGTGGCATTGACAAAGAAACATCACTTGCATGGATGATATGTGGAAATGAGCTTTATATCTGGAGCTACTTGTCTTCTGTTTCCAAAGATTGTCTTGTACTTGATATCCCGTCTTCTCTTATGGGAAACAAAGACACAGAGTCCCTCTGTGGTAATCAGTGGACGCTTTGCATCATGAGATGGGGTAGTAGTACTGCAACAAGGAAGAGTGAAGAAATGTTGCATCGAAGAAGTTCGACCGGTGTTGTCCTCTGCAACAGAAGAACACAAGCTATTGCTTATTGGCCTGATATCTATGATGAAAGTAGCAAGAGTCCAGCTCTTAGTTTATTTGACCACAGTGTCACATCTCCAAGTGATGGTATATCTGCGTGTTACAGGTTTAACTCACTAATTGCAACTTCCATTCCAGGAGGCATTCATGAATGTATTGCGATAGCTTCTGAGCCAACGGGCGCTTTATGGTTGTTTCAGTGTTCACCGGCAGGGATTCTTCGAAGAGAAGTTCATCGTGATACATTAGGAGATAATGGTACTGACCATCATCAGAGAAATAACGGTGGAAGATCCCTGGCTTGGCTACCAAGTGACATATCATCCGAGGCTGCTGACCGGAAATTCTTTTTGTTGACTAACCAGGGGATACAATGTTGGAGCATCTCACTCTTGCATGGCAACAATGTAAAGAAAATAGTGTCTCAGGAAATTGTTGGTACTGATGGGGAGCTGGGCATAAAAAAGGACATAGCTGGTCAGAAGAACATTTGGCTTTTGGACATGCAGATAGATGAGCATGGGAAGGAGTTCAGCATTCTTGTCGCTACCTTGTGCAAAGATCGGGTTAGCGGGTCAAACTACACTCAGTATTCTCTTCTGACAATGCTGTACAAATCAAACCAAAAGTTCTCATCTGAAGATAATGTGGCTAAATGTGAAAGGTTTTTGGAGAAAAAAGCTCCTTCTCAGGTGATAATCCCTAAAGCTCGAGTGGAGGATGAAGATTTTTTGTTCTCCATGAGGCTTAAAAGTGGCGGTAAACCTTCTGGTTCAGTGATCATCCTATCAGGTGATGGAACAGCAACGGTGGCCATCTATTGGAGAGGTTCTACCCGACTCTATCAATTTGATCTGCCTTGGGATGCTGGAAAGGTTTTGGATGCTTCCATCATCCCATCTGCTGAGGACAGAGATGAAGGAGCTTGGGTTGTTCTGACAGAAAAGGCAGGAGTCTGGGCAATACCTGAAAAGGCTGTATTAGTTGGTGGGGTTGAGCCTCCAGAGCGCAGCTTATCACGAAAAGGTAGCTGTAATGAAGCGGTTGCTGAAGAGAAAAGGAGAAGTCAGGCATTCAGCGCCAGCGTTGTTCCCAGAAGAGTTAGCTCTGAGGCTTGGAGTTCTGGAGACCGGCAAAGGCCAGCATTCACTGGCATAGCCCAACAGGTTGTGGTTGATGAAGAGGCTGAGATGTTACTCAATCGATTGTTTCATGATTTTATTTTGTCTGGCGCAGTTCATGAGGCACTTCAAAAGCTTAGAGTCGCAGGAGCATTTGAGAAAGAGGGTGAGATGAATGTATTTGTTCGAGTAAGCAAATCGATTGTAAACACATTATCTAAGCACTGGACAACTACTAGAGAAGCTGAATTTCTTGCTTCAACAATTGTTTCATCCCTTTCCGAGAAGCGACAAAAACATGAGAAGTTCCTTCAATTTCTTGTCTTGTCCAAGTGCCACGAAGAACTCTCGTCCAAACATAGTATGAAACCTATCTTGCCATTATTATGTTTTTATTTTAGACTTGTATTATCCCTGTCATGAACAATCATACCCTTGGTATATACTGTCAAAGTAGCATGAGTTTGTTGGAGTTAGGAACCTGCCGTAAATTATGTGAATTAATACTCTTTGTTTGATCTTACAAAGCTCATTACACTCGCATTAATTATTCTTTCATTTCTGCTATCTATGTTACACATTGTCAAAACTGATGATCACCTAGATTTTTTGTGATCTTTCTACTATGGTATGATCTGTCATCATTAGGCATCTGTCTTAGTACACACACCTTTTTCCCTCTTAAAATTTATTGAATTGTAATAGTACTCATGTGATAGGGACGTAAGGAGTACAAATTTGACTTATAGACATAAAAGGGGAACTGATAAGCTCTATGAGTTCATTTTGCTACCAAGTAATTTCGTTATGCGTTTATTCCATAGGAGCTGCAATGCTAAGTGTCATGGAACATGGAGAAAAGCTCTCTGGGGTGATCCAGCTCAGAGAATTACAAAATGCGCTTATCCAGCAGCGCTCAAGCACACACTTATCACCTCAGTCCAAAACCCCAACTGCTGGTGCACTTTGGAATCTCATTCAGTTGGTTGGTGAGAAAGCTCGCCGGAATACTGTTCTATTAATGGATCGTGATAATGCTGAAGTGTTCTACAGTAGAGTTTCTGATATAGAGGATCTATTTTACTGTTTGTCACATCAACTTCGGTATATTATAACCGGAGAAGAGCACCCATCTGTTCAGATGCAACATGCACTTGAGTTATCAAATGCTTGTGTCACTTTAGTTCAGTCAGCATTGTACTACAGAGAGGAGCACAAGGATTGGTATCCTTCTCCTGAAGGACTGATAACATGGAACAGTCAGCCTGTTGTGCGGTCTGGGATCTGGACTCTGGCATCATCTGTGATGGAGCTTTTGAGAGAGCCAGGAGCTGCGGATATGCCTATGAAATCTAATCTATGGTCTCAGCTGGAAGGACTCACAGATATGCTATTGGAGGGATATATGGGTCTGTTAACAGCCAAATTTGAACGTGGGGAGGAACATGGTGGGCTAGTCCAAGAATACTGTGAACGGAGAGATGAGCTTCTTGGATCCCTTTATGACCTTGCAAAACAAATTATAGAGGCAAAATATCAGGTTTGGTCCAATCCATGTCACTATTTTCTTAATGTTTTTCTTCGCTACGTGTTCATATTTTACAAGTTTGTGCTGTTCCTGTATCTTCCTGTTATCTTATTTATTATTGTTATATTTGAAATTTCATACTCAGTCCTTCATCACCTCAGAAAATGGTGTGGTTACTAAATAGTGTATAGTGTATGCAAATGATGAAGCAATCTCACACTAAAATAGTAAAATATAACTTCCATGTTATATGTATGCAGTAGTAAACAATTTGTACTCCGTATTTAGGTAGCAGCTCACCTTTCAGTACAGAATCTGTGATTTCCAATTTAGTCGACACTCAAATGAGATTTCAGTTTCTGCTGGAACGGAATGATATTTTAATTGACTTCTCCTAGACCATAATTGAGATTGACTAGTGATCATAAGTTCATAACATAAGTATGCTTTGGTCATCTGCCAGGAATGTAAGTTTTTATGCATCCAAATAGTAGAAGATAGTTTGATGAAACTTGACATTAAGTACCAAACATCAGTTTCTGCTGGAATGGAATGATATTTCAAATGAAAAGAAGCATGTCAAAGATCTATTTGGACAATTAGCAATTTAATGAAGTCAACATGATTGTCCATCCCTCTGTTGCTATAACAATATCTTGACATCAGGCATTCATACTTAACAAGTAACAGTGTGGCTGCTGTCAAATTTGGCTCTTTGCTATTAGTTGACCTTAATACGTGTACCTAATATTTGCGTATCTAACAGGAGTCAAGAGAAGGCAATGAAAATCTTGATCTGAAAGAATCTATATTTAGAGAGGTTACTTCTCCTATTTTGGCAACAGCTAAACGGCATGAAGGGTACCAAACGTTGTGGCAGATTTGCTATGATATCAGTGATACGGTTCTCCTCCGCAATCTTATGGTAAAATTGGACAATCATATCCCCATTTTTCTCAGATAATCTTTCTTCTGCTTGAATTTTGTGTGCATTATGCAGGAGATACCATATTGAATTTTTGTGGTGACCTCTGTTATAGGGCACGGTTTTGATGTTGATCTTCTGTTGCAGCATGATAGTGTAGGACCTCATGGCGGATTCAGTTTCTACGTTTTTAAACAGCTAATCAACAATGGACAGCACGCTAAGTTGTTAAGGCTGGGTGAAGAATTCCAGGAAGAGCTAGCTAGTTTTCTGAAAGACAGGAAAGATCTATTGTGGCTTCATGAGATATTCTTAAATCAGTTCTCAACTGCTTCAGAGACTCTTCATACCTGTGCTCTACGTCTGAGTTCCGGAGAAGATGCTGACCTTACAAGCAACAAAAAGTCGCTGTCCTTTGTTGAAAGAAGACGTCTTCTCTATCTCTCCAAAATTGCTGCAACAGCAGGTTAGCTGTTCCTTCTGTTATTCTTTCCGTCTATACCTCTGGCCAAGGCACTGCAAACAATGGAGTTTGAATACTTGTTCATGATTGATAAAAAGATGACACTCTCCCAATGTTATGTGGGTCTACACAACCTGGCTTCCATTATCCTTTTTATGATGGATAACAGTAGTCAAGTGCTATATTTGAGGAACACCATGGTTCCCTGTCATTGAAATTGTTTCACATGCTTAGGATTGTACACTAATGTGGCATGCTGCATAATTTTTTTTTATCTTGCTAGAATCATTATTTTACGATTCTACTGATTTTTCACAGCATAGGAAATGTCATAGAAGATAATTTTAGTAAGGGAACAGAAATTTGCATCATTATTTTGTATCTATTCCTGTTTCGTTGATGACATGTATTATTATTTTTTCCTTGGTAAATGGACTCCTGACAAATTGCAATTCTTAACAAGCAGGCAAGGATGTTGATTACGAAATGAAGGTTGCACGGATAGATGCTGATATCCGGATTCTAAAACTTCAGGTGAATTTTCTTAGACAGAAAAAGTATATAGGTCGAATTTCTGTTTTCTAATCAATAATTTCCTTGGGACTTTAATGTAAACAAGCCATGTTTCTTGCAATGTTGAAATGTCTCGTCGTTACATGTGATCCCATTATTGGTATGGCTAGGAGCTGAAAATCTACCCAGGCATTGATCTGCATCTGAGTCCTCATGTCTTTGTATGTTCCGTATTTAGATGCATGGCGTTGCTTCCAAGTTCAAACTTGTACGTAGAAGTTACAGTATTTTGTTTTATTTATCTTGAATGAAAGTATAATCAAGCTGTACAAAAGAGGGTAACTCTTGATGGGATGTGGGTGGATGTGTTGTCTTGTCTGAGGAAGCTGGGACAGATAGCTGACCAAATTGGTTTTACTTTTGTTTCCTTGCAGGAAGAGATTGTTCAGCATGATCCAGAATATGCACAGGGTAAATATACAGGCAAGCTTCTTCGTCCATCAGAACTGATCGAGATGTGCATGAAGGGGGATCGAGAGCTTTCTCTGAAAGCTTTTGAAGTGTTTGCCTGGACAAGCTCCTCATTCCGAAGCTCCAACAGAGGCCTTCTAGAGAACTGCTGGACGAACGCAGCCAACCAGGATGACTGGGTCCAGCTCTCACAGGCATCCATTTCGGAAGGCTGGAGCGACGAGGCCACCCAAGAATCTCTTCAAGGAACGGTCCTCTTCAACGCCTCTAGGCTGTGCTATAGCCAAGACGCGGTGGTGTTTGACGGCGCATTTGAGGAGGTGCTGCCCGTGAGGAAAGAGGATGTGTACGCGAGAGGCGTGGAGAGCAAATGCTTCTCGGTGGAGGAAGTGCTGATGCAGCACGACGTCTTCCCGGACGCTGGTAAACTGATGATGACGGCAGTGGTAATGGGCAAGGAGCTATCGTACACTGAACCGGCAGATGATCAACCTGTGGAGATGGACTCGTGATAATGTCAGAGGTGAAGGAAGACTTGTAGGGTAGGTGTCCAGACCCGCATTTGTACTTTGTGATGGCTGTCCGTCCAGTACTCTAGTTTGATAACCACATTCGGAGTTATTTGGTTGGCCGGGATATGAAGTTTCATGTTGTAAACTGCAACATTGTCAGCTCTTTGCCTTTTTTTTTTTAGCTCGAGCTGTGTTTTGAAAGTTGAAACATGCGTTCCCTTTCTTTTTTCCCCTGAGCGTAAAACAAGTTGGTGTTATGTTGGTTAAAAATCGTCGGGTGAAGTTAAAAAGGGGAAATCACTCTCACAGTTTCACTGTGTGCATCAATATTTTTTTACAGTGGAGGGAGATCTACATCTACGGACTACGGGTAGTTGTGGTGGAGGCCCACTTTGTTAGGCTTCTCATGGGCTTTAAGTGAGCCTGGCCTTGAGCCCAACACGGGCACACGGTACTACGGCACGGCGGAAGCCTCAGATCCCAGACGGTCATCACCAGCTCAGGCGAAGCAAAGAGACGACGGGAAGATCACAGCCGAATTAAGATCGCAAAGCCGGTGGCGCTGCACGCAGCGGCGAAGAGGCGGCCGAGAGGGCCAGGATGGCGGCGACCCTGGCGCCGGGGGTCTCCCGGAAGCTGAAGAAGGTGCTCGAGACGCGGACGGACAGCCCAGATCTGCTGGCCTCGCTCGGCGCGCTCTCCACCTTCTACGTGCACAACACCCCGCAGGCGCGCCGCAACCTCAAGTCCTCCGTCGAGCACCGCTCGCTCGCCATCAACCGCCATTTCCTCGACGCCTCCCTCCCCGCGCACAAGGTACACGCCCCTCCTTCCTCAGTGCAGGGCTCACATCGTCCGTCGGTCGTTTGGTTTGTCATTGCTTCAGTTTCTTCTGTCTGCGTGCAGTCGCTGGATCGCGTCGAGGGGGAGGTGAACGCTCTGAGCGACTCCTGGAAGAAGTGAGTGTGTTCTCCATTCTGGCATTTGGGTCCTCTGCTCCACCTGCCTGGAAATGGAACTTTAGCCTATTCTATGATGCTTTTACACCATGTTGTGCTAGTCAATATAGGTGAATTAGTACCTTTTGTACGACCACATTATGTTTTGGCTCAGTCCTTACGAGTTTGGATGTAGAACCTGCAACCATTACCATTCTATCGTTGGTCCTAACTACGACATTTGAGCAATCCTAGACAGTGTTAACCTGTAAATGCGAAGGGTTTCTACCTGGAGCCGCCAATTTAACTTCAATTTCATTCTCTGCAATGGTGTTAGGATCGAGGAAGCATTGAGCAGTTGTAGCGCAAGCACGGGGGATATCATCAGTACAACGGAGCGTCTGCAACAAGAACTCGAGGTTATCACTCAGCGCCAAGAAATCGTGTCATGTTTCCTCCAGGACTACCAACTTTCGAATGAAGAGGTACTACTTCCATACTTCAACGAAATCAGTCATTTCAATGGTTACACGCTGCGATGTCTTACTCATTTTGTACCCTGGCTATCTTGATTATGTTTGTTCACGGAATCTTATGTTTGTAGATACATGCACTCCGGGAAGAAGATATAGATGAGAAATTCTTCAAGGCGCTGCTGCATGTCCAAGAAATCCATTCGAACTGCAAGGTTCTGCTGCGAACACACCACCAGGTATTTTATTTTACAATTGACCCTCGGGTTTTTCTTGCCTTAGTTTTCTAGATCGTAACAGCAGTAACAGTTTCTCTTGCCAGTCTTTCAACCAAATAGAATAACAGATTTTAGCTGTCTGTCATAAATATGCTTTTGCTCAGGAAGCAAAAAAGAGTACATTCCCATAACAGAAGCAGTTAGTGTAGGATATCTTAATTTTAATTTTTATTAGCTTCGAGTTTTCGGAGCTATACATAGCAGGCTCAAATTATGTGATTTGACTTGAAGGTTCAGCAAGAACTAGAACTTCTTATAGCTGATTTGCTAGAGATATTTGTGTTAATATCCTTTTTTTTTATCAATTCAGCGAGCTGGTTTGGAACTTATGGATATGATGTCCGTGTACCAAGAAGGAGCTTATGAAAGATTATGCAGGTACTGGTTGTCGTTCTATCATCATCTTGCCTTTTGCTGTTCCTTTTTGGGTTTCTGTTTCGTAATATGAGATATTTTTCAACTCCACCTGCTGTTACTCTAATGACAATATGATACTTCAAAAAATTTCTGTGTTTTTTTTTTATTTTGTAGTTCTTGATCTATGTTCTAATTTGACCTTACATATGTTACCAAAGCTAGTGTTGGTGACATTTATCTATTACTCGTTTTCACTCACTAGGCACTACTTAGACCATGACTGAATAGTTTACTCAAATTTGCTATTACGCTCTTCTATATAACATGATCAATTGACATTTAATGTTCAAGTGTTGTAACTCGATTTTCCTTGTCATCAGGTGGGTTCAAGTTGAGTGTAAAAAACTAGGCGATACTGATAATCCTGAAGTAAGTGAACTTTTGAGGAAGGCTGTTCGCTGCCTGAAGGAAAGGCCCGTTCTATTTAAGTACTGTGCTGAAGAGGTATACTATGTCTTTGAGTTACATAGTAAAGTTGCCAGTAATTCAAATGGTATCTGATAGTTGAGTTATCCACCTCCATAGGTTGCCAATATGAGGCACCATGCCTTATTCAGGCGGTTTATAAGTGCTCTTACTAGAGGTGGACCTGGAGGGCTTCCTAGACCAATTGAAGTACATGCTCATGACCCTCTCCGTTATGTTGGGGATATGCTGGGCTGGCTGCATCAGGTGCTTTCTTGCTCTAGCCTTATCCATAGTATAGGAACCAATCTGCAATTAGCTAATCAGTTTATGCTAAAAAAAACACTGGTCATCTGTAACTTAAAAAGTTTTCTTTAGCCTTTATAAACTTCTCCCTCTAATGTTTGAAGGCACTGGCATCTGAAAGAGAGCTTATAGCTGCACTGCTTGATCCCGAGGCAATAAGTGACAGTGGTCCAGCTAATCGTCGTCATTCTGTACGAGAAGGTGATTCATCTAAAGGAGAATCTGATATCACTTCTGTTCTTGATAGAATATTTGAAGGGGCATGCCGACCATTTAAAGTTCGAGTTGAGCAAGTTCTGCAGTCACAACCAAGTCTGATAGTTTCTTACAAACTTAGTAATACCCTGGAATTCTATGGTTACACGGTGAGTCTGAAATTCATTTTCTGGATATTTAGTAAAGCAAAGATTTGTTCAGTTCACACAGAACCTTTTCTTTTATAGATATCAGAACTGCTGGGTGTAGACACGGCATTGTGCAATACAATATGGTCACTTAGAGATGCAACACAGCGGACATTCTTCAGCATTCTGAAGAGTCGTGGAGAAAAGTTATTGCGATATCCTCCACTTGTTGCAGTTGACCTCTCTCCCCCACCAGCAGTGAGAGAGGGGATTTCTTTGTTGCTTGAGCTCATCAATACCTACAATAGCATGATGGTTTCTGCCTCTGGAAAAGGGTTAAACTTTGATCCTGTCATTTCTGCAATACTGGATCCTATAATTCAGGTGAGCTTTCTGTGTTGATGTGCTTTGTAGTTTACCCAGATGTCTAAGTGGGCTGGAATAATATGATTTACCATCTTACCCTGTATGTGCACTGTTAGGGGCGATTTGTTTGTAAAATTAGCAGCATTTCGGTGGGACACAGATTTTTGGCTCATAGGAGCCACACTCACACGAATCATAGCCACATGCTGGCACATGGAGATGCGGGCACTGAATTCACATATTCAGGTGTTAAAAGCTTGCCAGAGCAAATACATGTTCAATATAACCTCCAAAAAAAAGTGCGTTAGTGTCATTTGAAAGTAATGTTGATGCCAAACAGTGCATTGAACAGTCAAAAACGGTTTGGCAAGAGAGTAACGGGAGTAGGGCATGATGGTTATGATTCTAGCTGGTTACGAGAATGATATTAGTACCATAATTGGTCTCGATAATCAATACATTGTACAGATATTAGCTCAGGATGACCACCGCATTGTGCAAATATTAGCTCCACAAAGCCACCCCCTAATGGTCCTATTTTATTTCATTGTAGAAGTTTTGGTGTTGTTCCATGTGGATATTTGTTGGGTGGTCATGTAGTATAAAGTAACACTAGACACCTAACATGCAGTAGCAAATTTGTACTTTTACTTGTTTAGCATTAATATACTCCCTCCGATTCATATTAATTGCCTCAACTTTGTCTAGACATAGATGTATCTAGTCAACAAATGCGTGTAGATACATCCATATCTAGATAAAGTTGAGTCAATTAATTTGAATCGGAGAGAATATTATGATTTGCGGCAACTAATATATTAATATGGTTTAGCGGAGCCAATTAGATGACATGTGTTATCCTTGCACACAGTGGTCCGTACTTCTAGTCATCTCATATACAATTTGTTTCGTTATTACCCTTATTCTTATAACCACAGAATAATGTGATGATATCTGCAGTGTGGTCTATAGGGACTTAGGGAGTCATTTACATGAGTAGTGTTACTGCTGCTAATCCTGACTTCCTGACCTGCTCTTCAGATGTGTGAGCAAGCTGCCGAGGCACAAAAGTCGAAAGGTTCACTCGCACGGCGTGGTAGAACTAGTTCTGATACTAGTGGAAATAAGAGAGATTCAATCTCAGTTGATGCTATTCTATCGAAGAATTTGTCTACATCTGTCCTGGTTAGTAGTATATTTTTTGGTTTGCCAATGTTAATCACTTTGACTTGTGGCCATTGTGGAGCAACCTTTAGACGTATGCTCTGGTCATGAACTGAACTAGTAAAATAGACAATCTCTTTTCTAGTTCATCTTCATCACTAGTTGCCACCCAGATCACATAGTTGGAGAACCAATTCCTCCTTTTCAGTTTATAACATATCTAGTTTGTCTTAAGTGAAACCCTTATAAGTTTGACCAAGTTTATTTTTAAAAATGTCCGCGTCTACAGTATAAATATAGTATGAAAACATATTTCATGATAGATATACTGATATTTGATTTGGTATTTCAGATGTTGATAGTTTTATATGAACTTGGTCAAACTTGAAAGAGCTTGACTTAAGACATGATTCCAATTTGTGTTCCTTAATATTAATTTTATCGTCCTAGAATAAAAGGAAAGCTGATTTTGTGAGAAATAGCGGAATGTTGGGGATGTCATGATTCACTTTGAGTTCAGTTTTATTGAATAATTTTTTGGGCAGTAAAATCAGATTAAAGAAATTGTGAATTTGATGCTACGGCCAGAAACCGTTTTTTGCTTTAAGCCTTTGACTTGGTAGATTTTGCTTGCTTTAGATGCACAAATCAATTTGTAGATATTTCCTTACATCCAATCAAAGCAATATTTTTTTCCCTTACATGGTGATTATTCCCCCCTTTCCTCATTCATACCATGCCATGTACAGAGTGGGGAATCTTCATCCAAAGTCTACCTCATCAATTGCTTATCAGCTATTGAGGAACCATTGATGGGTCAGGAGGTTGCAACAAGCTATGTCAACAATCTCCGCTCCATGATTGGAACGCATGTCCGAGCCCTAGCAGAAAAAGAAGCTGATAACATCCTCACGAAATGCGGATTGTCGAGTAAGATGTCATACATAAAGAGCTATAGCTCTACCGAAAGCAAGGATGATGCAAGACCTCTGGCAGATGTGGTGGAGACATCACCACAGATGCTTCTGGAATGCTTGAAGGCATTCTATGGTCTGGTGACTGGAACAGAAGGTTCCTTGCCTGAGTTTGAGCAGTTGCAGGTTCCAAGGCTACGCTCAGATGCTTGCTACGGCTTGGCAAAAGCTCTAGCAGAAGCTTATGAGCTCATCTACAAGGCGGTGATGGATCCGAAGAACTGCTATCCTGACCCAAGATCGTTGGTTAAGCATTCGCCTGAGCAGATAAGAACTATACTGGAAATCTGAGGCCCATACACACCATACCATCTGGTACAATGTAACGAGAGGGGAATCGTGTTAAAGAACCATTGTGATGTATATGTCCTGCTAAAAAAAAGCTGTGGTCGCAATTTTTTGAAGAAATATTGAAGCGGTTACATACACCTTTACTGAACGGTTGTATGATATTGGTGGTCTTGTATCCATTTTTCTTTTATAAAACCACATGAATAATTGAGCTGAAGTGATGTGATGAGGTATAACTGCATCCAACTTGCCAACTACAGTGAAGCAACTGTCAGCTCATACGCTCTCATCTGCAAATTGGTACTCCTGTAGAACATCATTTCTGTTACTTTCAGTGCTATACACTAGCTGTTGATTTTTGTCGGAACTCTGCACTGATTTGGCGGATTCACAAGCTGTAGCTGTTGACTACGACGAGGAGAGCAACTCTGAAGTTTGGCGGGTGTGAAAATTGGAAACTACTGGCAATCAAGTTCCAAGGCTGTTTCTTGGGGAATTACTATAATATGTGCCGGGGACAGGTTATCCAGGCAGGATTGAGAAGCTATTCAACTTTGTCGGCGGTGCACAATTTGTTTTCCTCGTGTTCTGTTATCGAGTTTTCTCCTTTTTCTTGAGCTGTCGAGTTTTCTCCTTTTGGTAGTAGCTGAAAAGGTTATGGTCAAGTCAATCAAGTTTAAAGTATGGAGCACTGTTGCTTGAAGTAGCAGCATCAGCCCATCAATTAGCTCATCAGCAACGTAGACTAGGTTACTTAACTTGGCAACCCTACCCCACGAGCGATTTCAATCGTATATGAGGCGGAGACTTGGATGCTTATGCTTTCTCCACCATCCATCTTGCGTGATTAGTTTCAATCCATGTAGCCGCCTTTAGCGGGTACTAAACTACGTAGATCCATCTAATCTAAAGTCACTTGTTAGTAATCTAAGGCCATGAACAAACCCGTTTTTCCCGGGAAAGAAAAATGCCCCAGTTGGTGCGTGCCGTCTTGGCCTGACCGTGGGTCGTCGTCTCCCTTGGGATTTTTCTAGCCGGTTACGTGCGTTGGGGGTCTGCAAGTGCCAAGTGGAGAGGGTGGAACGGGCAGAGGGTAGCTGGCGGCTACCCGAGGCGAGGAGAGGTCTCCGGTCCACGGCCAGAATGTTAGCCGTGGTGTCTGACCGCGATGTACGGGCCTTGTGGGAACGGGTGTCCTTGAGCTGCCGGCAGACGCCGACGACGACGGCGGCTCCACATTCCCATGAATAGACCACCAGAGGAGAGGATGAACTGATCGAGAGTGATTACTTGGATTCCCTGGGCCAAGGTTTGTAGATGCGGCTGGGCCTAGCTAGACGGATAGCGGTGAGCACACGCAGTGCTGGATGGGGCGGGAGGAGCAGTAGGAGTTGTTGGTCGCTGCTCCGAGTTTTAATGCGGGGATTCCTCAGCAATGGACAAAGAAAAATGACACTAGCTGCACGGACGCAACCACGCACCAGTCACCACCACCGGTCCACAACCTCTTCCTTCGTCCAACTCCAGCCGCGCCTTTCTTTCTTTCCTACGCGCCACAGCAGCAACAGCCAGCTTGCGTTGCTTGCTTGACTAGGAATCTGATCGAGATGAGAGAGGCGACTTGCTTGCTCGGAAGTAAGCTAAGCTAAGCCATGGAGATGCGCAGCGCGGCGGCGGCGCTGCTGCCGCTGCTGGCGGCGGTGCTGCTGCGAGCGGTCGCCGGAGACACCAGCAACAGCGGTGGCTGCCAGCGGAGCTGCGGCGGCATGACGCTGCCCTACCCGTTCGGCTTCTCCGGCGGCTGCACGATACCGCTCCGCTGCGACCCCGCCACCGGCGCGGCGTGGCTCGGCGCCGGGCGCGAGCTGGGCATGCGCGTGCGCAACGTCACGGCGCGCGCGCTCTTCCTCGAGCTGCTCCCGGACTGCTCCCGCCCGTTCAACGCGTCCGTCGACGCGCTCTTCTCCCGCACCTACGCGCCCGCGTCCGGGAACACGCTCGTCGTCAGCTCCTGCCGCCGCTCCGGCGCCGCCCACATACAAAACTGCAGCGCCGACCCGCCTGATCGCTACATGAACAGAACCTCCTCCCACTGCGCCGCCAACGAGCCCATCCGCTGCATCCTGCCACCTCGTACTCCGACTGCTCCAAGCAACACCAGCGGCGGCCACCGGTTTCTGAGCAAGCGCGAGGTGCTCGGCTCGGGGTGCGCCGGGCTGGTGTCGGCGGTGAGCTACTCGGACGCGCAGGCGCAGGGCCCGTCGCTGCTGCTGGGCAAGCTGGAGCTGGACTGGTGGGTGCAGGGGCGCTGCGGCTGCGCTCGCGGCGCCACCTGCACGCAGTTCACCGCGCCGACCACGGGGCTGGACGCGTTCCGGTGCAGGTGCCCGGAAGGGCTCGAGGGGGACGGCTTCGTCGACGGCGCCGGCTGCAAAGCAGGTCAGTACCACCACCAGCGATTTGTTCAAGCTCTGTTGTTCAATCGCTTTCCTGTTTCGTCGCTTGATTGTATAGTTAGTAAAATTCTGCGAGCTAGACAACTAGCCAATCAGGCCCATTACTCCCACCCACTCGTTGACCACGCATCAAATCAGCTGCGTACAAAGAATTGGACCATCGGCAATGGCTATCATAGCAATCTTGAACAAGAACACGAATTGGTCATCCCCTGCTTACATGACCCGCATGTTCAGTGAAGGCTCGAAAGGCTCTGCCCAACGACTTCTCTGGTATATATAAATCGGGTTGCTCCGCCTACTTTCATTTTGTACTACTAGTGGAGTACGTTTGAGACTCACTAGTAAGTTTGCACGTGCAACGCACGTCTAGACAATCTGCGTTCATCACACATGACAATCTCGACATGAAGCAATGACTCGTGCTTGTTCATTTCTTTGATTTTCCAATGTGCCTTTCAAAGCGGCTGTCAAGTCAAAAGAAAAGTGATTCTTGTTCGTAGATTCTTGATAAAGAAATTAACATGCTGTTGCTCAATGATGCTCTAAATATGAAGGTTACATATATGCCACTCCATTGTAACATGCAACAATCTTTATAAATAGCTAGAAAAAGGCGGTTCGTATTCAAATCAATATATACGCCGATATAGGTTTGATTTGTGATTTGCAGTAAATGGCATCATTTTAGTTTCTTACATCGCAGCAGATTAAATCTTAGATAGATATATGACCAACTGCTTCATATAGAAATGCATCATTTTCTGAATTACCACAACATGCATGATGCACACATCCATTTACTTTCTAAGAACTCAAATATGTATGTTCACAATGAACAAACGAAATATTTTATCTCAAAACAAACGGTGCTATCTACAATCTGCAAATATATATCTCATATATATACTCGCATATCATTCACATACAGTTTTTGAACTGACCTACTCCCTCCGTTTCAATCTATAATGCCTATAAATTTTCTGCATTTATTTCATAATATAAGAGTAGATCTACGTTTATTTGCAAAGAACCCCTTCAACCGATCAGCTGAATAGCAGAAAATAAGGAAACCGATCTGATCCCGTGCATAAAATCTGGAAACTGATTTATGGTACAACCTCTTATAGGAATTATAGATTGAAAATAAGAGGGTTTTGTGTTAAAAAATGACTTACGCTAATTACCGTGCAGAAAATTTATAGGCATTATAGATTGAAATGGAGGGAGTATCAAATTTGTGTATAGTAATTGATCACGTGTTTGCAATGCTTCCGAGAAACACATGATAAGCCTATATGGACAATTCTTATTCAAATTGGTCACACAAGACATGATTGGTCTTGAGCTGATATGAACACTTGCTTCTGTAATGCTTCTGAGTAAAATATTTTTGGACTGATTTGAGTAGACTTTTGAGAACAGAGGCCGGAATACTCCGCCATTCATTGCCATATCCATTAAGCTAAACAGGAGGTCATAAGTGGCATAAAAACATCAAAGATTGACTGTCATTTCACATAACACTTTGATGTATCTTGGGTAAATTATTACCACTATCCTGCGCTTGCAAGGGATAAGATTCATGGTAAATGAACATATACAATCTCAGGGCATCGAAAAATAAACAACTTCCTATACTGCACCTTAAAAGGCAAGAGAAAAAACCTACGACAATTAATAATGCAGAGTAGATGATATTAGTAAGCATTTTTCAAACCTTAATGGCACATATAAAATTAGGTGAGATGTGTTCACTGCATATCCAATACTCTCAAAGTTGAAGTTGAAATGACTAACTGAAATAGAGAAATAAGGCATAACTATTATATAAAAACCTTAGACTCAAATTTATGCTGAAATAGAATGATACTATAAGTCTGAAACTTGAATCAATATATACATAATCAAGCCTCAAATTATGCACATGGGGCAGTTAAGTAGAACAGATGCGTGAAAGACAAGTAGCAGACTCGAAGACACCCCTCCCTCCCCACACACACACACATATGTCAACAGTAGCACCGGTTTTCTCCTCGAGTCCGCACTCTCCTTCCGTGTCTTCGCGTGCCATCATCAACTGCCACGAGTATCTGCCCTCACACTACCAACACTAAAAAGAACATGAAGATGTGTCCAATTAAACGAAATCAGTTGGTGAGATCGCTAGTCTAAGAAATGCAGTAGTAATCGAGAAAGTTAACCAAACCGAGCATTTCTCTGGTGGTACTCTTCCACGTAATCTAAGAGCCAACTTTTCTTCAACATTTGTTATTGTCTTCAGAAAGCTGGTAGAATATGAAGCAAATAATGATTGAAAATGTTAGTCAAAACCGAATGGTACATCCAGCAGGCAAAATTTAGGCAACAACAAAACTCTCCAATCCGCTAATAGCGGAGGTTGGGCGGATTTTAGTTTCTCAGGTAGTGCACATGGAAGGGAAAGCGAAAATAAAAACACATTACATAATTACCTATAACATGCAGGTGTAATCCAAGCTTATCCTTGTCATTAGCAATTCCCTGAAAATGTCAAGTTTCTTAGGATGTTCTACCTAGTCAGGTGACAATAGAAACCAGACTGCAAATTATGATTTTAAAAGGAACATTCGCAGATTAAACATACAATATATACACTCGCCGAGGATTAAATCTGCAGTTGGATCACACTTGTCATGGGAAACCTAATGCCTCAGTGTATAAAAGAACAATCTACCAATCTATGGAATGGGCATTAACTAAATCATCAACTTGCATAATCAGAATAAATATAATCAGACCTGTACCAAAGACAACATCACAGGCTAAGAAATCTAATATGACCGTGTTTGCCATCTTCTATTCAAAGGTACACATTCATACTCTCCTATACATGTGGGCTTTGTAGGACCGCAATAGGCGCCTCCGGCACCCATTCTTGCATGCCCCATAGAGGCGTAGACAACCTAGCATATTGAGAGTCTGAGACAGTAAAAAGGAAATGATTGCGAGGAAAATGTAAGGATTACTCCATTGTGAGGTGCAGGAGGATATTCTCATGGCGGCCCGTCCTAGAGGCTGACGTGCGCAAAGAAGATCACACAGACCCGGCAGTAAAATAAACATCTGCCAGCTACCTCCTCCCTTCCAGATTACACTAAAAAATAAACAGGAAGTACAAGAAATCATGTTACAGCAAGATAGTGTTAAAAAATTAATATTTAAACTATTCAACTTTGTGCTGTTGTTTTTTTTAGAAGGTTGGTTTAGCCCGCTGATATGAGGCGATGTACAATTTAGCTCGAGGTCACTGCTATCTTCCAAACAGTACAAACAGAAACATGATCAAATGAAGCAGGAGCTTTTCATGGAAGCATATCAAACTGCAACTTTTCATGGTTAAACAATATAGTACTAAGAAATTACCAGTTTAAAAGTTCGAACTGGTGAAGAAAAGGGAATGAGTTGAGAAGCATATCAGGCTGCAGTTTTTATTAAAGCGCACACCTAGACTAATCTTTGTGGAATCATCTTAGCTGTATGTCCTACAATAGCTCCACTGGCTCAAGATCACACAATAAATAGGGACAAAAACACATGAGAGGATGGAGGAACACTTACCCACAACAAAATCAACCCACTCCAGAACACTTCGCTGCAATGGCCGATGAACCCCTCTCTTGACTCCCTCATCCTCCCTGTAGCCCTGGAGCAGATCAAGCGAGATAATTTGGATTGAGAAGGTGACAGACCACCACTTCTTCTCAATCGTCACTGCTAGCTAACCAATCATCTCCTTCCCAAGTCTATCACTTTTCCTTCTCCAACGAACATAAGGATGGTCTGCAAAATAATTTTTTGTTTCTTCAGCCATTTTATCAAACAAGTTGTGTGCGCCTAGAACAAAAGGAGGCAAAAAAAATGTTTGCATCTAAACTCCGGTTGCTGCAACACAAGGAGAAAGAGAAAAGCAAGCAAAAGGAGGAAGGAACTGGCTAACAGACGTGAGGATTTACTGGTCTAACAGACGACCGGGGTGGGGAGCTAGAAACCTGGGGCTCGTGAGAAATTTAGGAAGAATCGACCTGGCAGCTCACCCGTGAGGCACATCCAACGCGAGTTCGGTCCCAAGAGGTGACGGCATGAGGTAAGTCTCCGCCTCTGCTGCCTCCGGCTGGGGTGGCACCGCAGAGGAGGCACATACGGCGGCATGGAGGAGGCCTATGGGCGCTGCGGGAGAGGCCAATTTAGGGGAACCGTTTCTGGGTTGTTCCATAATTTAGGGGATGCGATTTTTTTTTCTTCAGATATTGGCGTGCGGAGATGGTGCTGCGGAATTTGTGGGTGGGGAGAATAGATCATCCTGCGCCGTGTGATGTGAGTTGCCGGACGGTCAAGATTCAATTCTCCAACAGCACTTCGTGCCTTTATAAGTAGTAGAGATAATAGAACACACACTACTGAATTTCCGGGGAGATTCTGTACCTGCAGTTAGCAATGTGGTCCGAACTACGCAATTGGTATTTATATAACTTTGGTGATCAGCAAGCAGTGACAGTCGAGAGAACCTTTGATCCTGGACTAAATTGTGGAAAGCGAAATACCATCTGATACTTCTGATTTGTTGGTGATCGTGATAGTAAATGAGTAGTTCCTTGGTGGGTACTTGGCCTTCGAAACTTTGATGAGCGTTGCCAACCTAGTTCCCCATTCGATTCCTTTTAATTGACTTGGATTTATTATAATTTTACGTTAAATCTGAGTTAATTAAAAGAGATAGGAGGAAGTACTTGCTAAGGTAGTATGTGTCTTCGCAATACTTTCTCCAAAGAATTCACCAAATTGCCACTTAAATTATGCTCAAATATTCATCCGAATAGTAGTTTCAGAGAAGAGTATTTGTGTTTTCGATAGTTTCACCAAAGAGTTGTTGTATGTTCGCAATGCATGAAATGGAGATCTGTGATACCCATAGCCTGTAGGAACCATTGTAGTACAGTAAATTATTGCTTTTCTAGGTGAAGAATTCATCAAATTGCCACTTAAATTATGCGCAAATATGCATTGCTCAATATGTGAAGTGAACTAGGACAGATTGCTCCTCCTTTTCCCCCTTTCCTTCAATCTAACACGTATGTTCAATGCTTCAGTTTCCAAGTGCGATTCTTCCAAATTCTTATCAGCAGATTGTGGCAAGAAAGTCCTAGTCGCCCTTGTCATGGCAGGTAATTTGCTCATACATCCTTTTCTGGAAATACCAAAATAAGTTCCACTTTGTATTAGAAAAGAGGCATACCACCAAAAACTAACTAAGAACGAAGCAAAGTCAAACAGAGGGAAACAATCTAGGTTAGCCTAAGGCAACAGGGAACAGAAAATTGGAATTTTTATACATCCAACTTGCGGAAGCTACATAAACTGGGAGATACATCTCAGATGACGATTAAAAAACAAAGTTTTCCCAAAGCGGTTGGATTGATTTTCCCCATTGCTTCTATATCCAAACAATTCCATCTGAAGAAATATCTCACCAATTTAAAAAATTGGCATTGCTGTAAGATCATACCATTTTCTCCATTTGAAAAAAATGTATTTTTGAAGTGCAAGTCATACTTTTCACTGTACTGCAGTGACACACACTTTTCACTAAATTGCACATGCACTTCTTCACCAGTTGCGAGTTGTACCTTTTTACTACCAAATTGCAAGTTACACTTTTTTACTAAACTACAGTTGAAATTTTATGAGTCGATTGAGATTTAAGAAAATCTGAATCAACTGAAACTATAATTGGATATCTAAGTTGGACGGTTGGATTAAGTTTTCACATTTGCTTCTATAATTGCAAACAGTACCATCTCCAAAACTATCTCACCAAATCGAAATGTAGCATTCTATCCACTTGGCAAAGAATGATGTTATACTTTCTACTCCTTCCTTTCCACAATCCTTTTTGTGAGGGAGTAACATCTAATTTACCTAGGTTTACCAAATATTAATAGAAAACATGGTGGAACTGTTGATATTGACTCAAAGCTACATTTAAAGACTGTAACCTCAAAATGCCGATAAGCTTAGTGAGTTTGACCAAATACATACAAGAAAATATAGATATTTATAAGATTCGATAAATACACTATGAAAATATAGTTCATGGTGGAACTGTTGATATTGACTCCGAAACGTGGCTGAATTTATAATTCGTTAACTTTTTACTAAATTTGATATATAGTGAATAAAATAAAAAAGTGTACTGCTAGCACAGCAAAGTGATGAAAAAGAACAAAAAGTGTACTGCTAGCTAGGCCAGCAAAGTGATGAAAAGGAATAAAAGTGCACAATGAATGAAAATGAACAGATAAAAATAGATTCAAAGGAAGTCTTCAGCATCATTGTTACACATCTGCTAAATTGACAATATTTCGCGGCCGGGCTGCAGGAGTAATCTTTGGAGCCTTGGTGATGGGCCTCACGTGCGTTGTGTGCCACCTGCTCAAGCGCCGGTCCGCGTCCATCCGCTCGCAGCAAAGCACGAAGCGGCTGCTGTCGGAGGCGGAATGCATGGTGCCACTCTACTCGTACCGGGAGATCGAGCGCGCCACCAGCGGCTTCTCCGAGGACCACCGACTGGGCACGGGCGCCTACGGCACGGTGTACGCGGGGCGGCTCAGCGACAACCGCCTGGTGGCCGTGAAGCGGATCAAGCAGCAGCGCGACAACTCCGATGGGCTGGACAGCGTGATGAACGAGGTGAAGCTGGTCTCGTCGGTGAGCCACCGCAACCTGGTCCGCCTCCTGGGCTGCTGCATCGAGCATGGGCAGCAGATCCTGGTGTACGAGTTCATGCCCAACGGCACGCTGGCGCAGCACCTGCAGCGGGAGCGCGGCCCCGCCGTGCCGTGGACGGTCCGCCTCCGCATGGCCGCCGAGACGGCCAAGGCCATCGCGTACCTGCACTCGGAGGTGCACCCGCCCATCTACCACCGCGACATCAAGTCCAGCAACATCCTGGTCGACCACGAGTACAACTCCAAGGTCGCCGACTTCGGGCTGTCGCGGATGGGCATGACCTCCGTCGACTCCTCGCACATCTCCACCGCGCCGCAGGGCACGCCGGGGTACGTCGACCCGCAGTACCACCAGAACTTCCACCTCTCCGACAAGAGCGACGTGTACAGCTTCGGCGTGGTGCTGGTGGAGATCATCACGGCCATGAAGGTGGTGGACTTCAGCCGGGGCCCCAGCGAGATCAACCTGGCGCAGCTCGCCGTGGAGAAGATCGGCAGGGGCTGCGTGGACGACATCATCGACCCGTACCTGGACCCGCACAGGGACGCGTGGACCCTCACGTCCATCCACAAGGTGGCGGAGCTGGCGTTCCGGTGCCTGGCGTTCCAGAGCGAGATACGGCCGTCCATGGCCGAGGTCGCCGACGAGCTGGAGCAGATACAGGTCAGCGGGTGGGCGCCGTCCACGGATGACCCCGCGTTCATGTCGACGACGTCGTCGCTCTGCTCGTCCGCGCCGTCGCGCGGGACGGACAAGCCGTTGGCGCCGGACAGAAGTAGGAGGGAGGCAGTAGCGTCATCACCGGTGAATGCGCTAGTAGCACAGGAAACGGTGAAGGGTGCCGTGGCTTCTTCTCCGGTGTCCGTGCAAGAGAGGTGGTTCAGCGACAGAAGCTCCCCTTCCTCCAGTAGCTTGCTAGGGAATAATAGCTCCCTTCACTGAATTTAGGCCGCGCGCCATTACATTGCTCCTCCTCTCATCGATCGTAGTTAGCACAATTAGAGACGTTCGATTCTCGGTCTCATCTTTGCTCTCCTCTTCTTTTTCTTCTTCTTTTCTTCGTTGGTTCCACTCCACCCAATCTGTAAATGGAGCTTGATGTGGGAGATCTTCTGTAACGAGATGAATAGAAACACTTCAAATCCTCGCGCTCTACTAGGACCTCCATCTGTTGACGTGTCACCGACTCAATCCAGTTCACGTGAAGGATTTTCTTCGGTTGTAGGGGTGTGGCTATTTCCCAGTCAACTGAGAACTAGTTTCGTTCTCAATCAGATGATGTCATCGAATCTCAATTGCAACTCATATTGCAACTGATGACTAGCACAAAGTAAATCAAATGGTATAGGACTTGGCTGAGCATGAAATAAAGCAAAATCTTTAGTCCTCCCTATGTTCCATAATTTTTGTCGCGATTTCAGTGGGTGCTACAAGAGGGTATAGCGAGGCGATCCCCAGGTGGCGGCTAGGGTTCATGTGCCCTCCACCGGATTTCTTCAATATGAGTTTTAGAGAACATTACATACTAAAGCAAAAAATCTCAACAAGTGCATTTCTCTGTAAAAGCATAAATGAGGAGAAGACGGATGACACCTAGCTATCACGGCTAGATCTTAGTATTATTGTTCAAGCTTACTGGTTCAGCTCTACTCTCAGAGGCACATATATCAAAAGAATGGGGCTCGGGCCTGATGCGCCATCTTGCGTGGTCGCCTACGCAGTGTCACCGGGCCGTTGGCGAGCTGGTATTGATCCGGCACTAGAGCTGGAGGTGCCTCAGTTTGTTGCGGGGTGGGTGGTGGTGGTTTTGGCACGTCCACCACCGCTTGTTCGTAGCTATCCTCAGCTTCAACCATGTCGGTGTCGCGCTGATCTTCCACCGGTGATGCATATGGTTGCGGGGCAGCTAACGCCAAACCACACACACACTGTTCTTTCAGCGGATGGCTCCACGGTTGCTTGAATCTGCTGCCTGTGTTTGCGATCAGCCTCGGTCTCCGAGAAATCACCCTGTGATACGTCTGCATTCTCCTGAAAAAAGGAAAGGCATTTGTATTATTTACTACGAAAGACCGCAGTAAGCAGAATATGGTTACTCTCTTTGTTAACTTATAAGACAACTTAGAAGGGAACATTTTAGTTGCACATTAGTTGAAGATAACTCGGATGATGAGAACTGCACTGAAGATACTAACCTGGCAGGCAAGCGAACAAAACAGGGCAAGCTCATCGCGGAGCCAGACAGAACAATTCGTGCAGCGAGGTGCCCCCTGAGTAGGCCTAAAGCGCGGAGACCTCCTCACGGGCCTCAAGTGCACTCCTTTCTGGTTGTTGGTGATGTATGTCTGCAATATGAATGTAAATTAGAAAAGCATATTTACTTGTAGTGGCCTATACAAACATGATAGAAGCAGTATCCCACTATTTGTGGATACATATAAGTGTGATGACTAGTAGTTGGGTCAATACTATCTTGCTACCAACATTTAAATAATATTTTTATCCAAAAATCTAAATATAAAAGCAAAGAAAAAAACATATGGCAGGGTAATTAACTGGACCATCTAGACGTTCTTAGCGTGCTATGAGTGCATGCATGTTAATGGCATGTGCGTCCTTTAAGAAAACGATTTTTTTTTTCCAAATGTAGATTTTGTAATTTTTCTCAACTCTGTTAGCACGATGAAATTGATTATCGACCATCAAACCATTTTGACATTCAAATGATTGTTTAAGGAGTATATTTCTTACAAAAGTATTATCATTTTTTTTGGAGGATTTCAACCCTTACGTATTTTGGCTAAGGACCATGTTGAAGGACCTATTGACTCATATAGTTGGTATTTATGTCTGTCTATTGTGTAATCAAACAACTTTTTGGTGGTAATTACTGGGGTATCGTATTTTGTAGCAAATCTCTCCCTTTTACCACTATAGCCTTTTGGATCCCTAGAATTGGAAAACGTAGTAATAGAAAAAAACATGAGATTGATCTAAGTACACTATATCAAGCTAAACTTGAACAAAGAAATTGCTTGTACTAGTATTTTTTTGGTACTATTCACAATGAGGTATCTTGTTTTTTAAAACATTTGGATTTGTCTCTTCAACTATGGTAGTGAACCCACCCTTTTTCTATTTCACATAAAACCTAACCTAATGTGGCACATTCTAGTACTTCCCGCATCAAGTATGTGAGGTCTACTCATAATTCAAGTCTAATTTTAACATACTTTGATTGACTTAATACGAGTGATATGCCATAAAGACTATGCCATTTGGAACTTCTTTCAAATACAGACTCATGATATATAAATCATACTATTTTATTAGTCAAATTCATCATCAAAGTTAGACTAAAATTTTGAGGAGCCTTACATATTAATTTGGAAGAAGAGATTATTCCCTCCATCCAAAAATAGTTGTACTTCTAGGTTTTGTCTTAATTAAAACTTTTTTTTATGTTTGACCAACTTTGTAGAATAAAATAGTAATATTTACAACACCAAATTAATATCACAAGAAGCATGTTGGAAGGTAGTGTCATAATATAATAATTTCATACTATTTATATTGCTATTAATATCACCTAGAAGTACACTTATTTGTGGATGGAGGAAGTAACAACTAATGTGGTTTGTTAGAGATGCTTAAAAAATGGGTTCTGAAAGATAGAGACACATCTGGGGATTTATCCAGCAGATTACACCCTAGTTGTGTGTTCAGCTAAACTACTGTAAGGTGGGTATTAAAGTCACAATGCATGTAAGATTGGCAAGGTAACTATGACTATGAAGTTTCCAAACAAAAAGGCGTGGTCATACCTGTATCCTGCCCACGTCAAAGTCGAGTTCTAGGTCATGCACATCCTTGACGAGGATGACAGATCGGTGGGCATAGCGGCGGACCTTGAGGAGGCGGTGGTCGGGCTCGTTGTGGGTGCAGTGAGGGCATACCACCTTAGAGCAGTAGAGGCAGAGCATGCTCATTTCCCTGCGGTGTTCCTTGCAAGGCCACCAGAACTTGGTCTGCAGCAGCATGGACAACCACTTTGTGGTATCCTCCTCGTCAGTGCTGCTCACATGGACCACATCCTCCGCCATAGTCTCATCCCCCTTCAAGTACACAAGAAAGATGATCACACAATTTCCAGGTTTCCTTCCAGTCCATCTGATATTTTATTTAAAATATTATTTAAGATGGAGTAATTAAAATGATCAAATGTATTATACTAGGATCATCAATTCATTTTTAGTTCATCTAAAGATGTCAATTTTTTATATATAATTGGTCAAAATTTATTAAATTTGACTTCACAAAAATGAAAACATGGGGTAAACAAGATACAATGAGTATGAAAAAAAACATAGCACTATAGCAGGGGAAGATCTAGGTCCAAGGGGCAAGGCTACCAGTTTTAGCCATGGGTCTAGTGCCAAAAGCCTTAAAGCCCCACAAACAAGAAGTACAAGTGGTATCTAAGAACTTGCCTATACATACCAACATGCCTAATTCATAGATCATGTAAACCTCTCTCGCTCTCCCTCAATAAAACCCACAATGTACTAGAACCAAAAAGTATACGACCCTTGTCCTTAGTCTGGTGCCTTTGCATTCGTAGTGCTGAGAAACATGGAAAAATTATAAAACATATGACTATAATACAAGCCTTTTAATCAAAAGCATCGAGCAAGTATGACCTTCTATTATCGAACAAGGAAGAAAATATATACATATTTCAACAACCAAGTTGTAGCATGTACACATAATAGGAAAAAGTCTCCTAACTATTATTTCAACCAAAAACCCTTAAAATCAATATCAATCGCTCTAAAAGAATTTGTTATGAAAACTGCAAAGTATGCCCAAATACCAGATCTTGGAAACTGGTATAATTTGGTGTTCAGCCAATTAAGTTGGACCTCTCTATTTGTCCATCCCCCTCCCGACCCCCCTAATATTTTCCCTCACTCACTCCCTCTATAGCATAGTTACATGAAAGTTGGGTGCCTTCTAAGGATGCAATATTGGGAGCATGGGAAAGCATATTGCACAACTTGGGTTCAATCTCTAGACAAGAACCATCATAAGGAGTTTAGGCATTGCTTGATTCAAAACGTTGCTAGGAGAATTATGCATTAACTCAAAAGTTCATAACATACAGTAAAACCAATTGATGCCATAGAAATAAGACATCGATTATCAAGGTTTCACGGTACTACGAGGGAACAATGAATTAATTAAAAAGTATAAAGGCACACGTACCATGTTGCTAGGGCCAGAGGAGGATTCGGTAGTAACAATGGTGATGGAGATATTTGCGAGAGCTTAACCTCAAATAATTTGACGCCTTGGAGAAAATAGCACACAGAGATGCCAATGGATTATAAAAGAGGAGAGATGACCAAATTAAGATGGAAACGTGGCATGATATGGGTCTTTAATTGTAATAATATTTTTTATCGGTATAGTTTTCTTATGGTATGATAACTGGATTCCAACAAACTTTGCTTGTAAAAATGAGTCATATGTGCAACAAATTAGATTTTTTACATGCATGCCAACCATTTTTTGGAAAGAACCACAAATTACATGTCATTTTATAATCATTCCAAATGAAGCCATTTTTTCATGACATTTTATTTGAAAGTTTGTGTTATAGTCATGTGGAAAACCTGAATTAAATTTATTGCCATATGACAACATCATCAGGGCTAAACAACACGCCAAGGGAAAAGTCATATTTCCAACAAGCACTTGACGGTCAACTACCAGTAGTGGCTATTCTATGCCCGATGCAGTACTTTGGTGACATATTTGAAAGGTGGAAATTTTGGATTGTTTTTGGCATATGAGCATGTATATACCGACTTTTTCTCAAAACTATAAGGACACCCAAACAAAACCTATATATATATACAACTTGTCAGTCTTCCAACCCTAGGTCTGTTCTAAGTTGGTGATGGCACCATATTCTATAGGATACAAATTCGTTGGGAATCCAAGCACAAAGTGATGTAGCAAGAGTGTTTTTACCACAAGGATGGCTCGAGGGTTTGTATCAAACTCACGGGGAAATACTAGAATTACACTGCTTTTCTTTCCTCTTCTAGCAACCTACAAAACAAAGTAGTGTTTCCTTGTGTCCCCAACTACACCAAGTGGTTGTAAAGTACAATGTTCCATATTAGAATTGAAAACAAGTATAAAGTGTAGTAAATAAAGTAAATATGCAGCAAGTAAAGTAAACTAAATGCAATATGAAAGGTAAACTAAATGTTGTGCAAAATTGAATTGGTATGGTGATGGTAGTGGTGTAAACTTTATGAAAGAACTAATTGCAAGTGTGATAAGTGTTTTTTTTTGTATTTTCATATTAACTAAGTGTTGAAATGTAAAAGGTATGCAAATGTAAGTAATAAAAGGTGTTTCTTGTGATTAAAAATGGACCGCTTTCATAGTTTCACTTATCTACTCTCTTTTAAACATGATTAAATCAAAAAGTTTCAAAGAAGGCATTATATAAATGTAACTTCATTATCTGTTTGATAAATATTCATATGGGCATCATGTCCTATGGTTGATATGATGCAACACATCCCACTAACAATCCTATAGTAAGAGAAAACTCCACAAACCAGATTTATGATAAACATAGTATTTCTTTTTTTCTATGAAATGATGTTGAATATCAAATATGCTACCTCAAAAGATATGTGATCACCAATGTTGTTCACTTGGTGATAGTAACACATGCATTCATTGTCCCTAGTGAGGTAACAACAGAAAGGTAAAAACCATTGTAGTACCTACATTTTCTTGTCATTGTCCAGTTCCATACTGCCATGTTACTCCAACTAATGCACACGTTCCACCTCTCATGCTCTACCATACTAGTTGGATCAAGAAAATTATTCGAGAACAACAGGGTACATATTATACATGTACACATATATCAAACACAAACTAAAAATTGTAATTTGAAATACCAATCTCATAATACCAATGACATGATGCAACAAGGTTACAATCGATGGCCACAATCATGAGGGCAGATCATGTGACTCTATAACATTGAATGTTTCTTTGACTCGGAAAGAAGCAGAAAGTCCCTTCGAAGAGGGAAGCAGAGATAAACACATATGAAACAATTAGGCTTCCAAATATTATTACCCAACGTCATGCTTAAAAATATTTTATCCCATCAAAGAACAATCAAAATATTTCATGCTAACTTTTTTATAGAGTTTTTCAGAGTGGCTCCATGTTTAGCCCCTACCCTTATTAGGTCCTTACACGTCTTGAGGGGAACTTTACATTTTCCATTTGTTCATTATTTTGGGGTTGGGAATCCCTTTGCCAAATCTCAGGAAAATTTAAGATAAAGCACATTATGAATGCTCATAATTTTCACCATAAAGAAAAAAACTTGTTTAGCATGAAAAATAAAGCCTAGACTCTACCACTCTCCCATGTAAGCATAGACAAAAGCACTCAATTTGGAATCAAAATAAATGACACACGAGAAATTTACTTGGAATGACATTAAATCCATATATAGGTAGATATGGCTGACACACTGGAATAACTTGGCTCAAGGTAGCTGGATGCACAAACACTATATCATGTTCAGTACGAGAAAGGCTAGCAATATGGAGAATTTTGACCACTAGGAAAAATCATGTAAGAGTGTCCATAGTACTACCCATTAATAAGATAAACTTAAACTTAAAAATGAAAAGGTTAATAATTTTTAGTACTCATAAAATTAAGAATAAAACATCACACAAATTGTAAGACTAGTCAGGAGTTCCTCATATATAACTATTAGCCCCTTCACCTTTATTTTATAGCATCCAAACTTAAACTTGATTTGATTCCAGTAATAAAATGATACAAAATAAGCACATCTACAGGTTGTGGTATTTTCTTAAAAAGCAAGATTGCTTAATCACTACAAGAAAAGTTCTGATAGACAACGTCTCAAAATCGTCCGCTAAGGGGTATTTTTCGTCGCATATGGGCCTAACCCGACGATATTGGTTCTGTTGTCGAAACTGCGTCAGGCAAAGTCCTACGATGATTTTTTCGGTCCGTCGCGCTAGGGCGTCCTTCCGCCACGGAAAATCGGACCGTTGCGAAGTGTTTCGGGAGCCCGTTGGCTGCGACGTCATGCAAGCCGACACGTGGCGGACGCGGTTAGCGCGGTTAACGGCGTTAACGGCTGAAACCCCGTGGTAGATGGTAGGCCCACACGAGGCACTGCCACGTCTTAAGCGGGCCGGCCCATTAAGTTTGCGGGCCGGGCCGGCTGACTTAGTTTGACCGGTCAACTATATAGCTGGGCTGGTCCATTAGTTACGTGGGCCGGGCCTAACCTCTAAGGTTGGCTGGTCAAAACATTAATGGGCCGGCCCACTAAGCATGTGGGCGGGCCGAATGCACTCGTTTGACCGGTCAACGAGGCAAAAGGGCCGGCCCACAAAACATGTGGGACCCACTTTCATGTTATCGGGCCGGCCCATTTACCAAGTGGGGTCCACCTTAAAGCAAGTGGGCCGGCCCAAGAAGTTATTGGGCCGGCCCAATTAGCATGTGGGTCCCACTTTCCTGCTATCGGGCCGGCCCATTTAGTACGTGGGGTCCACATTAGATCAAATGGGCCGGCCCAACAAGCCAGTGGGCCGGGCCAAAAGCACAGGTGGGTCCCACTTTCCGTTAATGGGCCGGCCCATTTAGTATGTGGGGTCCACCATATAGCAAGTGGGCCGGCCCAACAAGATAGTGGGCGGGCCAAAAACACGAGTGGGTCCCACTTTCCGGTTAAAGGGCCGGCCCATTTAGTATGTGGGGTCCACCATATAGCAAGTGGGCCGGCCCAACAAGATAGTGGGCGGGCCAAAAGCACGAGTGGGTCCCACTTTCCGGTTAAAGGGCGGCCCATTTAGTATGTGGGGTCCACCATATAGCAAGTGGGCCGGCCCAACACGCTAGTGGGCCGGGCCAAAAACACAGGTGGGTCCCACTTTCATCTTAAAGGGCCGGCCCATTTAGTATGTGGGGTCCACCATGTAGCAAGTGGGCCGGCCCAACAAGATAGTGGGCCGGGCCAAAAGCATAAGTGGGTCCCACTTTCCTGTTAAAGGGCCGGCCCACTTAGTATGTAGGGTCCACCATATAGCAAGTGGGCCGGCCCAGCAAGATAGTGGGCCGGGCCAAAAGCACGAGTGGGTCCCACTTTCCTCTTAAAGGGCCGGCCCATTTAGTATGTGGGATCCACCACAAAAGCAATTGGGCTGGCCCAACTAGTTAGTGGGCCGGCCCAGTAGTGGGTGGGGTCCACCTTAAAGCAAGTGGGCCGGCCCAATTAGAGTGTGGGGTCCACCAGTAAATCAAGTGGGCTGGCCCAATAAGTAAGTGGGCCAGCCCGTTTAGTTCTTGTTTATATGCGGCATAATAGGCGCTTTAGGATTTTGCGGGCAGGCACATATGTGATTTCGGTTAATTGGGCCGTTTAAGGGATGGGAATTCGTGATTTAGATGCGAGAATATTTACGCGGCAATGATTTACGTCGGATAGCCTCACTTACCACAAGCAACAAAGAAAAAAATGCGCGAAAGAACTATAAAAACTAACTAAATATTACATCAGTTGCACGGCTTTGAAAAAATATTACGAGAACCCCAGAGAAATTGAATGGTAATTAAACCTAGCAATACAATGAAGCGATCCGGCAATCTTTTAAGTTGTCCATGCAGCACCTATAACTGAAACAAAGACATTACAAGTTAAGACAACAACAATGGAAAGGCAAAGACACTACAATATTGTTTGCCAAAGAATTTGGAACTCATCATTTCGTCGTTATAACAAGATCATTGTAATGCGCACAATAAGCAAACAAAGAGTGCATGCCGCATACCAACGACCAATATAACGAGCATGTTAGAATGAAACAACGGACTTACTACTGTCGAGTCCCATGCAAACCAACATGTTCGGGGAGTACAAAATTGGCATGAACAACATAGTAGCGAGGCTATAAATTTTGTAACAACGGCTGAGCAAGATGAAGTTATGATGGCTACATCTACGGAGCGAGGGAATGTAAACCAAAAATAGAAGTTACGATGGCAAAAGCTAAAGAGGAGGGAATGTGAACCAACATGTGCCAAGTGCAATTACTTCATTTTGGCCGTGAACTAAATAATACTCCTGAACTTATAGTGAAGGGGATGCAAATCAAGATGTTTCGGGATATAAACTTGTAATGAGCAACACATAGAGGATAGTTAATGCTTGGAGCTTAGGATGGACCGGATACGAGAATATAGTGGGATCACTGTGAACTTGTATAAGAGGGAATGCAAACCAATATGTTCGGCATTCCATATGTGAGCGTCATGCCAAGTCGGAGAAACAAGTCAATAATGCAGCTTTTGAAGAACAAGATGGCACGCAAAATTATTATCTAGTAATATGACAAGTTTATTTGTACTACGGGCTAGATAGCGAGTGATAGCATGCCAAACTAAGTCCTTACTTTGTTAGCTTACAATGAAGTAGATACAAAACAATGGCATCACCTGTAGTACGGGGAATGCAAGCCAACATGTTCATGGAGTAAAAAATTGGCACAAACAACATAGTAGCGAGGCCATATTTTTTGTAACAACGGCTGAGCAAGATAAAGTTATGATGGCTAGATCTACGGAGCGAGGCAATGTAAACCAAATATAGAAGTTACGATGCCAAAAGCTATAGAGCAGGGAATGCGAACCAACATGTGCAATTACTTAAAATTGGCCATGAACTAAATAATAGCGAGGATGTTACTATAATACCTATAATTTTTGTAACAACGGCTGAGCAAGATAGAAGTTATGATGGCTACATCTACGGAGCGGGGAATGCAAACCAAAATGTTCAATCGCTTAAAGTTAGCAATGAACTAGAAAATAGCAAGGTGTTACGGTCATAGCTAGGAATGAACTAAAAGAGCTTCAGACAAACAAGCATATGAACCCAGAACATGGCGCTAAAACAAGGGACTTACATTAGGAGAAGCACTCTGTGGGAGTCACGGCAGATCTTCACGGGGTTGATAGATCCGGTGATGAAGTACGCTACATGTGCTACTTGGGGTTGGAGAGACGGCCATTACACTTCATGGTTACTCCTCTCATACGCAAAAACGTAACGGCGCGTCGTTAGCACAAACGAGGTTCCCCCAAGATTAAACAAGAACTTGCGAGGCAAGCAATAGAAAAGCGACAGTAGAAGAGTTTAGATCTTGCACGGCGCCGGTGAAGCAGATCCGGTCCATGCACAGCGGTGTCGGTGAGCAAGATCCGATGCGGTGGACGACGGATCCGGCGAAGCGGCTCCGGTGGGGTGGACGATACCGCGGCTGAAGCGACTGCGGTAGGCTGCTGGATGAGCATATGGTTTCGAGGTTCGGCGGGGATGATCCGGTCCGGTTGATGACGGCGTCGATGAAGCGGCTCCGGCGGGCAGCCGGATGACGAGGATCGCGAGGCCTCGGGTAGGCCGGGGAAGTCCGGCGGGGATGTTCCGGTGCGGTGGTCGTGGAGGTGGGAGAGAGAGGGACTTGGGAAGTTCCGGTGGGTGTGGTCTCGGAGGAGAGGCGAGGGAAATGAAATTTTTTTCGGTTAGTTTCCGGGGCAAGGGAGGTGGTGATCGAAAAAAATGACGGGTAGACCCCCACCAACCGACTTATACATGGACATTGTTGTCATCTTTACGAGGGTAGAATGGGAAGTTAGAAGCGTGTGAAATATTTGTATTTTTCGGGCGGGAAGTTTTGCCGTTGGAATGAGATTTCGAATTTGGCTACGGTCCAAGTAATACAAAAATATGAGACCGTACTAGTACGGCCAAATGTCACATCAAGTCATCATCACGTTGAAAATCGGTTACCACGATCATAATCATGATGTATCTTGAAAATCCATTTTGAAAAGCCCTTCGAAATATTTCGGGATTGGTTGGAGATTTTGCGGCTTGACTGAAAATTGATTTTGAATACGGCTATGGTGCAAGTAATACACTCGTGATTGTAATATATAAGGCCGGGGGTAGACCATGCTACTTTGTAGCCCTGTTCGGCAAAAAAAAGGCCGGGGGTCACATCAAGCCATCATCATAAAATCATTTACACCCAAGTTCTTTCAAAGTTCAATCCAAAAACGCGTACGAAATATTCCGGATTCATTTTGCGGGGGGGTTTTGCCTCTCGGCTGAGATTTTGAACTTTGAACTTTGCTACAGTAGAAGCAATATTAGTACTAGAAAAATGGTAGACCGGCGTAGTGCCTCTGTTCAAGAATCCAAGGCCTACGGTCACATCAAGTCATAATCACAACCGAAATCAGTTCCCATGTACTATCTCCTAAAAAAGCTTAAATTTGAAAACGCTTAGCGAATATTTTGGAATTTATTGGCGGGAGATTGTAGCGCTTGACGAGAGATTTTCAATTTTGGATTTTCGAGGAGTTTCCTTGGCAAGGGATGCGGTGATCGAAAAAATGACGGGCGAGACCCCCACCAACCGACTTATACATGGACATTGATGTCATTTTACGAGGGTAGAATGGGAATTTGGAAGCGTACGAAACATTTGTATTTAGTGGGCGGGAAGTTTTACGACGGTATTGAGATATTGAATTTGGCTAAGGACCAAATATAATAACAATAAATTGTAAGACCGTACTAGTACTATGTTGAAGGCCGAGTTACACATCAAATCATCATCACCTTGAATATCGGTTACAATGATCACTATCTATCTTCAAAATCCCATTGAAAACGCGTCTGAAATATTTCAGGATTGGCGGGACATTTTGCCGATGAACTGAAATTTGGATTATGACTATGGTCCAAGTAATATAATACTAATATTATTTTTGGAGGTGGACGGAGGGAAAAAACCCCACCGTTTGTTATTTATTCCCGAAAATAGCCAAGTACACGAGAGAAATATACTACTCCAGGAGTAGTAATACTAAGGCTAGCCATAGTGCTAGTATCATGCGCATTGGTCTCACAAAAATGCTCATGTGGCAGCTAATTAAGTAGGAGAGAGGAGATTAGAGTAACATAGGTAGATATTGTATCATAGCGCAAACAACGAGAAAAGTTAATGCTAAACAAATCTTGTACACAAATTGGCATTGAGATTCTAAAAAATAATAAATATAGCATGACTATGATACTACTCCATGATACTACCCACTATAGGAATAGTATCATGTAGTAGTATCATATGTGTCTTTTACGTGATTTTTGTTTGACAAAGAATTACTTTAAATATATAAAGATTGTTTGTATGAAATTAGCATCATTAGAAAGTGCTTTTCAATACGAATCCAACGATATTAATTACATATAATATAATCAAGAGTGTGTTGCTCAATTTTTATTGTCAAAGTTCGTCTTGGAATACGCGTGGGCCTTATTCCTTGGGACGGAGGTAGTACTTACCACTATGACTAGTCTAATATAAAAATGGTAGACCATGCGAAGTAGCTCTGCTCAGGCATTTATTCCCGGCGGTCATATCAAGCCATTATCACAAACAAAATCAGTTACTCCCATGTCCTCCGAGCTGCAATTAAAAAATGCCTACGAAATATTTCGGACTTAATTGGCTAGTGGTTTTGCGGCTCAACTGATTTTGAGTTTGAGTGTGGCTACGATCGAAGCTATATCTGTATCTGTCCATCTATATCTATATCTGTCCACCTATCCACTATATATAGAAAAAATCTTAGTTTTTGATATCTGATAAGCCATCACCATGATGCACAAGCAATTATTGGCCGTTGGCACATCAGTTCTCCAACGCTTGATCCAACGGTCAAAGTTCCCTTTTTAATAGAACGGTCAAAATTCATTTGATTCGCTCGGGAAGCTGCGCGCGCCAAAACGAGTCTAGGGTCACATCAAGTCATAATCGGAACCAAAGTCGGTTCCCATGTTCTCCAATTCAAAACGCGTACAAAATATTTCGGTGTGTGAAATAATTGTATTCGATAGGCGGGAGGTACTAAATGCTACGGTTTCGAGATTGTGAATTAGACGGTTGTTAAGCTATTGATTATATGGAGTCGAAATTTGAGTGCTGTAGCATACATAAGTATCTCTGTTCACAACTCGCCTCTACGAAGCGAGGAGCAGTTGTTGAGTTGCGGCACAACACAAAGGAGAAGCCCTTGTTCCGTTCATTGCACTCAATACAGCGATGAATGAACTAGACCGAGTTGACAAGCTTCTAGACCTGGGCTATATGTAGAAAAGCTGGAAATCAATGGATCACGAGAAAATCATCGGTGTCAAGCTTTAATGCACTAGCCAACGCGACCAAAAGTACGAAGCGATGGAAAGGGCTAGGCAATCCACTTTATACATCTCAACATAGCCAACGCAACAAAAAGTCCAAGGCGACGAAAGGGCTAGACCGGGAGAAGAGAAGAGAAGGTTTGCGAAAGCGATGACTCGAACTTGAGACTATGGGCTATGATACCATGTCAAAGCTTCATCCACAAGCCAACGGAACCACAAGTCAGAACTGATAGAAAGGGCTAGGTAATCCACTTATAATATTAACAATCAGCAGGGTTCCGGTTCAAAAAAAATCCACATCACAACAAGGAAACGACCACCAAGATCATAGCAATTGCAGATAAATGCACCTACGAAATATGCTCAGACTAAGGAACCATTTTACAAGACCAAGATACTGACCTGCCACGCTGTCCCCGTTCATCTCCAATTATCTAGCGAGATACTCTTCTTACTACTTACTAGCATTCCTAACCTGCTCCGGTAGGGCCTCCTTACATGTCTGCTATCGTTCTAAAATTGTCGACTTCTAGTCTTAGCGCAGCTGATGCAGCTCGTTCTACTTGGAGTTGCTCCTCTAGAACTTGAGCATGCAAATACTTTGACTTGGACATGGACTTGCACTTCACCGGTCTAGCATTCCATAAGAATGTGTTTTTGGCAATGCCTTTCTTTTTTATTGCCATGGAAAATGCCTTCACACATTCTTCATCGGTTTTTTCAGACCGTTTTTACCGGGTTTTGCCATCTCTAATTTCATATCTTCCTGCAAAAAATTCAGTTCGTACACATGTGTAAACATGATAGTTACTACTGAGAGAAACTTGCTTGATAGTAGATTTATCATGTGTATGACCTACTTTTATTCCTACGAGTTTGGCATGTCGATTCACATCACATGAATTTTAATAAACATCTATAATATCATATTGACATGTACTTTACTACTCCTACAAGTTGGGATGTGAGTCGTCACAAAATTTCAATCTTAGAGAAGACTTACAAGAACACTCTGTGCGACTTCTCCAATCACTTCAAGTTTGTTCTTCTGGCATGCTTCAAAAATCTATGGCAGAGTCATCTCTTTGTTTGGTTCCCTTTTACTTGCATTATGTAACATCTGCATTTTAGTACTACCATTTATAAATCGAATAACGTGGTTGAAATGGAGGATCATAATATAAGCTGCACACCTTGGTGTATATACTCTGCATGATCTTTTACTAAAATATTTCTAAATAGCGGTATAAAACAACATGTCCTTACTTTTTGCCGAATGTGCACTATAAGGTTATGAGATCCCGTACGGCTAGGTAAAAGTAGTTTACCGCGGTTTTTCTGATTCTGTTTAGCCAAATTCTGCAAAAAGGATACTAGTGAGACACTGCTATAAATAAGAATCCAAGATGTGATACTGGTCTCGGTCTTACAAATCATACCATATTCTTTGGATCGGACCGGTGCTTCACAAGATCTCCCCACTTGTTTGTCGGTCATTTGCTTAAGAGGAGATCTAGTTGGAACACTCCCGAGTAATCTTTCCGGTGAAGTATTTCTTCTTTAGCCTGCTGCGATGCTTGGCGCAGACAGTCTGAGAATAGACTGTTGAGAACATGCTTTACTTCCTCTTGGTCCTCATCGAACTCGAACTTTAGCTGTTCACAACAATATAAACCGTTGGTGCGATATACATAGAGCCAACAACAAGCTAGAAGGAACGGGACGTGCCAATGTGGTATACTAGTATGAGTAACATTACCAAGAGAAAGATGACTTACGTGTAACCTTGTGCACTAATTTTTCAAAATGCGCGAGAGGTGTCTACGTGCTCTTTCCATGTTGGGAAGATAGGAATTTCATTCTGACGAAAATTCCTACATCCGATGCTAATTTACAAGATTCTTACAGGTCCAGTGGCCTTACGCCACCTACGATAGATGAAAGGCGAAATCTTGATTCCTTCCCGGCAAGCTTAGCTACGAACATTTTCCCTCTTTGTTGGGCCCCTCGTTTTTCTTGATCGTGGTGCAACTACAAAGTTAAGCATTACATCAAGCTATCATAAAGTATAACTTTATAACGGAGAATGAAACTATAAGCATTGGAAAATGTACCTTCTTCGGTGTGGGGCTCATCCTCAGGGGAGTTGTCTATGGCAGGACTAATATGGGTCAGTGGGAGATCATCAACAGTTTGTTGATGTGCTAGCAGTGTTTGGCCAGTTGTGGTTGTGTCAGCTGGGGCTCAGTACGAGTGTGTCCTTGGGCGGTATTTACGTGGTGACCCAGCGTACCGCTGCATGGTGTAGTACACAAGTCGTTGACATAACACAAGTGAAACACCGTTCCACTCATATTACATCTCTCGAGTGGTACAACGAAACATATGCGAGTCCAAGGTATGTCTATAGAAGTACACACGAATCATGTTTACATAAGATCAACACAACCTCCTACTTTACGGTGAGGTAAAACTTCAATTAAAGCTCCAGAAGAACGACTCGTAGTCTATCTTATTGCTAACTCAAGTTCAAGAGCTACTTGGCTTGCTATAGAAATCTAGCTACTTAGGTGCTAGGATTAGGGAAAGATTCCCTTCTATTACTAGTCTAGGTTTCCATTATAGGCTGATGCGGGAGTTGACTCCATTGACTTCTTTGATTGGATTCTTCATCTTGTTGCAGTTGATTCCCTTGTCTTCAAGTTCCACGGTAGATTCTCCTTCGGTGCCTTGATCTAAGAAGGGGGTTCAAATGGGATAGAATGAGTACGAGCGTACTCAGCAAGTTCATATTAGGAAATATGTGTATCATGCACTAGCTACAGCCATAGACCAGAAAGTCATAGGCCAATGCAAATTTTCATAAACGTTTCTTCCAAAGGTTTATTTTATTCTGAAAACTATGCCCGTCAGTCTTCACAGGTTGACTAGAACTTCGTGGAGTTCCTTTCCTGCCGCGTTGATACGTCTCCGACGTATCGGTAATTTCTTATGTTCCATGCCACATTATTGATGATATCTACATGTTTTGTGCATACTTTATGTCATATTTATGCATTTTCCGGCACTAACCTATTGACGAGATGCCGAAGAGCCGATTCTTCGTTTTACTGCTGTTTTTGGTTTCGAAATCCTAGTAAGGAAATATTCTCGGAATTGGACGAAATCGACGCCCGGGGGCCTATTTTTACACGAAGCTTCTAGAAGACCGGAGGACTTACGAAGTGGGGCCACGAGCGCCGCCACAACAGGGCGGCGCGGCCCGGGCCTTGGCCGCGCGGCCCTGGCGTGTGGGGCCCTCGTGTGGCCCCCGACCTGCCCTTCCGCCTACATATAGTCTTCGTCGCGAAACCCCCGATGCGAGAGCCACGATACGGAAAACCTTCCCGGAGACGCCGCCGCCGCCAATCCCATCTCGGGGGATTCAGGAGATCGCCTCCGGCACCCTGCCGGAGAGGGGAATCATCTCCCGGAGGACTCTTCACCGCCATGGTCGCCTCCGGAGTGATGAGTGAGTAGTTCACCCCTGGACTATGGGTCCATATCAGTAGCTAAATGGTCGTCTTCTCCTTATGTGCTTCATTGTCGGATCTTGTGAGCTGCCTAACATGATCAAGATCATCTATCTGTAATGCTATATGTTGGGATCCGATGGATAGAGAATATTATGTTATGTTGATTATCAATCTATTACCTATGTGTTGTTTATGATCTTGCATGCTCTCCGTTATTAGTAGAGGCTCTGGCCAAGTTTTTACTCTTAACTCCAAGAGGGAGTATTTATGCTCGATAGTGGGTTCATGCCTCCATTAAATGCGGGACGAGTGACGAGAAAGTTCTAAGGTTGTGGATGTGTTGTTGCTACTAGGGATAAAACATTGATGCTATGTCCAGAGGATGTAGTTATTGATTACATTACGCACCATACTTAATGCAATTGTACGTTGTTTGCAACTTAATGCTGGAAGGGGTTCGGATGATAACCTGAAGGTGGACTTTTTAGGCATAGATGCATGCTGGATAGCGGTCTATGTACTTTGTCGTAATGCCCAATTAAATCTCACTATACTCATTATATCATGTATGTGCATGGTCATGCCCTCTCTATTTGTCATTTGCTCAACTGTAATTTGTTCACCCAACATGCTATTTATATTATGGGAGAGACACCTCTAGTGAACTGTGGACCCCGGTCCATTCTTTTACATCGAATACAATCTCTTGCAATACTTGTTCTACTGTTTTCACGCAAACAATCATCATCCACACTATACATCTAATCCTTTGTTACAACAAGCCGGTGAGATTGACAACCTCACTGTTTCGTTGGGGCAAAGTACTTTGGTTGTGTTGTGCAGGTTCCACGTTGGCGCCGGAATCCCTGGTGTTGCGCCGCACTACACTCCTCCGCCATCAACCTTCAACGTGCTTCTTGACTCCTACTGGTTCGATAAACCTTGGTTTCGTACTGAGGGAAACTTGCTGCTGTACGCATCACACCTTCCACTTGGGGTTCCCAACGGGCGTGCGCTTTACGCGTCATCAAGCTAAATTTCTGGCGCCGTTGCCGGGGAACTGAAGAAAAGTTACACCACAAAGATTTCTAACTCCCACATCAACTACACGCCAGCAAATAAATTTCTGGCGCCGTTGCCGGGGAGATCAAGACACGCTGCAAGGGGAGTCTCCACAATCCAATCTCTTTACTTTATTTTTGTCTTGCTTTGTTTTACTTTATTTACTACTTTGTTTGCTGCACTTAAACAAAACACACAAAAATTAGTTGCTAGCTTTACTTTATTTACTGTCTTGCACTCTATATCAAAAACACAAAAAAATTAGTTACTTGCATTTACTTTATCTAGTTTGCTTTATTTACTACTTGCTAAAATGAGTAATCCTGAAGTTGAAGTTCGTTCGTTTAAGCAACAAGGGGAGAATGTTTAAAAGATGCTTGGTATAGAATTAGTGATGCCCATAATAGGTGCACTAAGAAACACTCCACCACTATCCTACTCAGGAATTTTTATGTTGGTATCTCTAGCTGGAATAGGTATGTTCTTGATTGTCTCGCGGGAGGTAACTTCCTAGGCGCTCCTGCTTTAGAAGCTAGTTGCATTATTGAGAGTTTATTTGGAATACCACCTGTTAATGAAGTTAAAATTGAAACCTCTCTTGAAGATGTCATGAAAAAGTTGGAAACCATAGAGCAAAACCTTCCAAGTATTGATACTACTTTGGGAGCATTACTTGATAACTGTGATAAACTTGATAAATCTCTAGGTGAAATTAATGAGAGAGTCGCCATCTTAGAATCTTGTGCTATTCATGATAATCAAACCCAAAGTATTAGTGAACTTGAAGAGGCTATGGGAACATTGGGTTCAACCTTTTCATCTATAAAGTTTAGAGAGAAAGCTTATGTGGGAAAGGAGCAAAGGTTCATGTATATCTCTAAGGGGCATAAACCAAAAAGCTATTATAGGCCTAAAATTGATAAAGCTCTTAAAACCACTATAGATAAGGGAGCATCTAAGATACCCAATGGGATAAATTGTGAAAATAATGTTGATACTTCGTCTCTTGATAACACTTGATATACACTTTACGCCTAGGCTGAAAGGCGTTAAAAAGCGCTTATGGGAGACAACCCATGTTTTTACTACAGTACTTTTATTTTATATTTGAGTCTTGGAAGTTGTTTACTACTGTAGCAACCTCTCCTTATCTTAGTTTTGTGCATTGTTGTGCCAAGTAAAGTCTTTGATAGTAAGGTTAATACTAGATTTGGATTTCTGCGCAGAAACAGATTTCTTTGCTGTCACGAATCTGGGCCTAATTCTCTGTAGGTAACTCAGAAAATTATGCCAATTTACGTGAGTGATCCTCGGATATGTACGCAACTTTCATTCAATTTGAGCATTTTCATCTGAGCAAGTCTGGTGCCTCAATAAAATTCGTCTTTACGGACTGTTCTGTTTTGACAGATTCTGCCTTTTATTTCGCATTGCTTCATTCGCTGTGTTGGACGGATTCCTTTGTTCCATTACCTTCCAGTAGCTTTGTGCAATGTCCAGAAGTGTTAAGAATGATTGTGTCACCTCTGAATATGTGAATTTTTGATTATGCACTAACCCTCTAATGAGTTGTTTTGAGTTTGGTGTGGAGGAAGTTTTCAAGGATCAAGAGAGGAGGATGATACAATATGATCAAGGAGAGTGAAAGCTCTAAGCTTGGGGATGCCCCGGTGGTTCACCCCTGCATATTTTAAGAAGACTCAAGCGTCTAAGCTTGGGGATGCCCAAGGCATCCCCTTCTTCATCGACAACATTATCGGGTTCCTCCCTGAAACTATATTTTTATTCCATCACATCTTATGTGCTTTGCTTGGAGCGTCGGTTTGTTTTTGTTTTTGTTTTGTTTGAATAAAATGGATCCTAGCATTCATTGTGTGGGAGAGAGAGACGCTCCGCTGTTGCATATGGACAAATATGTCCTTAGGCTTTACTCATAGTATTCATGGCGAAGGTTGAATCTTCTTCGTTAAATTGTTATATGGTTGGAATCGGGAAATGCTACATGTAGTAATTCTAAAATGTCTTGAATAATTTGAATACTTGGCAATTGTTGTGCTCATGTTTAAGCTCTTGCATCATATACTTTGCACCTATTAATGAAGAAATACATAGAGCTTGCTAAAATTTGGTTTGCATAATTGGTCTCTCTAAAGTCTAGATAATTTCTAGTATTGAGTTTGAACAACAAGGAAGACGGTGTAGAGTCTTATAATGTTTACAATATGTATTTTATGTGAGTTTTGCTGCACCGGTTCATCCTAGTGTTTGTTTCAAATAACCTTGCTAGCCTAAACCTTGTATCGAGAGGGAATACTTCTCATGCATCCAAAATCCTTGAGCCAACCACTATGCCATTTGTGTCCACCATACCTACCTACTACATGTATTTCTCCGCCATTACAAAGTAAATTGCTTGAGTGCTACCTTTAAAATTTCCATTCTTTACCTTTGCAATATATAGCTCATGGGACAAATAGCTTAAAAACTATTGTGGTATTGAATATGTACTTATGCACTTTATCTCTTATTAAGTTGTTTGTTGTGCGATAACCATGTTCTGGGGACGCCATCAACTACTCTTTGTTGAATATCATGTGAGTTGCTATGCATGTCCGTCTTGTCTGAAGTAAGGGAGATTTACCACTCATTTAATGGTTAGAGCATGCATAATGTTAGAGAAGAACATTGGGCCGCTAACTAAAGCGATGAATCATGGTGGAAGTTTCAGTTTTGGACATATATCCTCAATCTCATATGAGAACATTAATTGTTGCTACATGCTTATGCATTAAAGAGGAGTCCATTATCTGTTGTCTATGTTGTCCCGGTATAGATGTCTAAGTTGAGAATAATCAAAAGCGAGAAATCCAATACGAGCTTTCTCCTTAGACCTTTGTACGAGGCGGCATAGAGGTACCCCTTTGTGACACTTGGTTAAAACATGTGTATTGCGATGATAATCCCGGTAATCCAAGCTAATTAGGACAAGGTGCGGGCACTATTAGTATACTATGCATGAGGCTTGCAACTTGTAAGATATAATTTACATAACACATGTGCTTTATTACTACCGTTGACAAAATTGTTTCTTGTTTTCAAAACCAAAGCTCTAGCACAAAAATAGAAATCAATGCTTCCCTCTGCGAAGGGCCTTTCTTTTACTTTTATGTTGAGTCAGTTCACCTATCTCTCTCCACCTCAAGAAGCAAACACTTGTGTGAGCTGTGCATTGATTCCTACATACTTGCATATTGCACTTGTTATATTACTTTACATTGACAATATCCATGAGATATACATGTTATAAGTTGAAAGCAACGCTGAAACTTAATCCTCCTTTGTGTTGCTTCAATACCTTTACTTTGATTTATTGCTTTATGAGTTAACTCTTATGCAAGACTTATTGATGCTTGTCTTGAAAGTACTATTCATGAAAAGTCTTTGCTTTATGATTCATTTGTTTACTCATGTCATTACCATTGTTTTGATCGCTGCATTCATTACATATGCTTACAATAGTATGATCAAGGTTATGATGGCATGTCACTCCAGAAATTATCTTTGTTATCGTTTAGCTGCTCGGGACGAGCAAGAACTAAGCTTAGGGATGCTGATACGTCTCCGACGTATCGATAATTTCTTATGTTCCATGCCACATTAATGATGATATCTACATGTTTTGTGCATACTTTATGTCATATTTATGCATTTTCCGGCACTAACCTATTAACGAGATGCCGAAGAGCCGGTTGTTGTTTTACTGCTGTTTTTGGTTTCAGAAATCCTAGTAAGGAAATATTCTCGGAATTGGACGAAATCAACGCCCGGGGGCCTATTTTTACACGAAGCTTCCGGAAGACCGGAGGACTTACGAAGTGGGGCCACGAGGCGCCGCCACAACGAGGCGGCGCGGCCCGAGCCTTGGCCGCGCGGCCCTAGCGTGTGGGGCCCTCGTGTGGCCCCTGACGACCTTCCGCCTACATATAGTCTTCGTCGCGAAACCCCCGGTGCCGAGAGCCACGATACGGAAAACCTTCCGAGACGCCGCCGCCGCCAATTCCATCTCGGGGGATTCGGGAGATCGCCTCCGGCACCACTGCCGGAGAGGGGAATCATCTCCCGGAGGACTCTTCACCGCCATGGTCGCCTCACGGAGTGATGAGTGAGTAGTTCACCCCTGGACTATGGGTCCATAGCGGTAGCTAGATGGTCGTCTTCTCCTTATGTGCTTCATTGTCGGATCTTGTGAGCTGCCTAACATGATCAAGATCATCTATACGTAATGCTATATGTTGTGTTTGTTGGGATCCGATGGATAGAGAATATTATGCTATGTTGATTATCAATCTATTACCTATGTGTTGTTTATGATCTTGCATGCTCTCCGTTATTAGTAGAGGCTCACGGCCAAGTTTTTACTCTTAACTCCAAGAGGGAGTATTTATGCTCGATAGTGGGTTCATGCCTCCATTAAATGCGGGACGGTGACGAGAAAGTTCTAAGGTTGTGGATGTGTTGTTGCTACTAGGGATAAAACATTGATGCTATGTCCAGAGGATGTAGTTATTGATTACATTACGCACCATACTTAATGCAATTGTACATTTGTTTGCAACTTAATGCTTGGAAGGGGTTCGGATGATAACACTGAAGGTGGACTTTTTAGGCATAGATGCATGCTTGGATAGCGGTCTATGTACTTTGTCGTAATGCCCAATTAAATCTCACTATACTCATTATATCATGTATGTGCATGGTCATGCCCTCTCTATTTGTCAATTGCCCAAGCTGTAATTTGTTCACCCAACATGCTATTTATCTTATGGGAGAGACACCTCTAGTGAGCTGTGGACCCCGGTCCATTCTTTTACATCGAATACAATCTCTTGCCAATACTTGTTCTACTTGTTTCTACGCAAACAATCATCATCCACACTATACATCTAATCCTTTGTTACGACAAGCCGGTGAGATTGACAACCTCACTTTGTTTCGTTGGGGCAAAGTACTTTGGTTGTGTTGTGCGAGGTTCCACGTTGGCGCCGGAATCCCTGGTGTTGCGCCGCACTACATCCTGCCGCCATCAACCTTCAACGTGCTTCTTGACTCCTCCTGGTTCGATAAACCTTGGTTTCTTGCTGAGGAAACTTGCTGCTTGTACGCATCACACCTTCCACTTGGGGTTCCCAACGGACGTGTGCTTTACGCGTCATCAAGCTAAATTTACGGCGCCGTTGCCGGGGACCGAAGAAAAGTTACACCACAAAGATTTCTAACTCCCACATCAACTACACGCCAGCAAATAAATTTCTGGCGCCGTTGCCGGGGAGATCAAGACACGCTGCAAGGGGAGTCTCCACAATCCAATCTCTTTACTTTGTTTTTGTCTTGCTTTGTTTTACTTTATTTACTACTTTGTTTGCTGCACTTAAACAAAACACACAAAAATTAGTTGCTAGCTTTACTTTATTTACTGTCTTGCACTCTATATCAAAAACACAAAAAAATTAGTTACTTGCATTTACTTTATCTAGTTTGCTTTATTTACTACTGCTAAAATGAGTAATCCTGAAGTTGAAGTTCGTTCGTTTAAGCAACAAGGGGAGAATGTTTAAAAGATGCTTGGTATAGAATTAGTGATGCCCATAATAGGTGCACTAAGAAACACTCCACCACTATCCTACTCAGGAATTTTTATGTTGGTATCTCTAGCTGGAATAGGTATGTTCTTGATTGTCTCGCGGGAGGTAACTTCCTAGGCGCTCCTGCTTTAGAAGCTAGTTACATTATTGAGAGTTTATTTGGAATACCACCTGTTAATGAAGTTAAAATTGAAACCTCTCTTGAAGATGTCATGAAAAAGTTGGAAACCATAGAGCAAAACCTTCCAAGTATTGATACTACTTTGGGAGCATTACTTGATAGCACTGATAAACTTGATAAATCTCTAGGTGAAATTAATGAGAGAGTCGCCATCTTAGAATCTTGTGCTATTCATGATAATCAAACCCAAAGTATTAGTGAACTTGAAGAGGCTATGGGAACATTGGGTTCAACCTTTTCATCTATAAAGTTTAGAGAGAAAGCTTATGTGGGAAAGGAGCAAAGGTTCATGTATATCTCTAAGGGGCCTAAACCAAAAAGCTATTATAGGCCTAAAATTGATAAAGCTCTTAAAACCACTATAGATAAGGGAGCATCTAAGATACCCAATGGGATAAATTGTGAAAATAATGTTGATACTTCGTCTCTTGATAACACTTGATATACACTTTACTGCGCCTAGGCTGAAAGGCGTTAAAGAAGCGCTTATGGGAGACAACCCATGTTTTTACTACGGTACTTTTATTTTATATTTGAGTCTTGGAAGTTGTTACTACTGTAGCAACCTCTCCTTATCTTAGTTTTGTGCATTGTTGTGCCAAGTAAAGTCTTTGATAGTAAGGTTAATACTAGATTTGGATTACTACGCGAGAAGCAGATTTCTTCTCTGTCACGAATCTGGGCCTAATTCTCTGTAGGTAACTCAGAAAATTATGCCAATTTACGTGAGTGATCCTCAGATATGTACGCAACTTTCATTAAATTTGAGCATTTTCATCTGAGCAAGTCTGGTGCCTCAATAAAATTCTTCTTTACGGACTGTTCTGTTTTGACAGATTCTGCCTTTTATTTCGCATTGCTTCATTCGCTGTGTTGGACGGATTCCTTTGTTCCATTACCTTCCAGTAGCTTTGTGCAATGTCCAGAAGTGTTAAGAATGATTGTGTCACCTCTGAATATGTGAATTTTTGATTATGCACTAACCCTCTAATGAGTTGTTTTGAGTTTGGTGTGGAGGAAGTTTTCAAGGATCAAGAGAGGAGGATGATACAATATGATCAAGGAGAGTGAAAGCTCTAAGCTTGGGGATTCCCCGGTGGTTCACCCCTGCATAGAAGACTCAAGCGTCTAAGCTTGGGGATGCCCAAGGCATCCCCATCTTCATCGACAACATTATCAGGTTCCTCCCCTGAAACTATATTTTTATTCCATCACATCTTATGTGCTTTGCTTGGAGCGTCGGTTTGTTTTTGTTTTTGTTTTGTTTGAATAAAATGGATCCTAGCATTCATTGTGTGGGAGAGAGACACGCTCAGCTGTTGCATATGGACAAATATGTCCTTAGGCTTTACTCATAGTATTCATGGCGAAGGTTGAATCTTCTTCGTTAAATTGTTATATGGTTGGAATCGGGAAATGCTACATGTAGTAATTCTAAAATGTCTTGAATAATTTGAATACTTGGCAATTGTTGTGCTCATGTTTAAGCTCTTGCATCATATACTTTGCACCTATTAATGAAGAAATACATAGAGCTTGCTAAAATTTGGTTTGCATAATTGGTCTCTCTAAAGTCTAGATAATTTCTAGTATTGAGTTTGAACAACAAGGAAGACGGTGTAGAGTCTTATAATGTTTACAATATGTATTTTATGTGAGTTTTGCTGCACCGGTTCATCCTTGTGTTTGTTTCAAATAACCTTGCTAGCCTAAACCTTGTATCGAGAGGGAATACTTCTCATGCATCCAAAATCCTTGAGCCAACCACTATGCCATTTGTGTCCACCATACCTACCTACTACATGGTATTTCTCCGCCATTACAAAGTAAATTGCTTGAGTGCTACCTTTAAAATTTCCATTCTTTACCTTTGCAATATATAGCTCATGGGACAAATAGCTTAAAAACTATTGTGGTATTGAATATGTACTTATGCACTTTATCTCTTATTAAGTTGTTTGTTGTGCGATAACCATGTTCATGGGGACGCCATCAACTACTCTTTGTTGAATATCATGTGAGTTGCTATGCATGTCCGTCTTGTACGAAGTAAGGGAGATTTACCACTCATTTAATGGTTAGAGCATGCATAATGTTAGAGAAGAACATTGGGCCGCTAACTAAAGCCATGAATCATGGTGGAAGTTTCGAGTTTTGGACATATATCCTCAATCTCATATGAGAACATTAATTGTTGCTACATGCTTATGCATTAAAGAGGAGTCCATTATCTGTTGTCTATGTTGTCCCGGTATGGATGTCTAAGTTGAGAATAATCAAAAGCGAGAAATCCAATGCGAGCTTTCTCCTTAGACCTTTGTACGGGCGGCATAGAGGTACCCCTTTGTGACACTTGGTTAAAACATGTGTATTGCGATGATAATCCCGGTAATCCAAGCTAATTAGGACAAGGTGCGGGCACTATTAGTATACTATGCATGAGGCTTGCAACTTGTAAGATATAATTTACATAACACATGTGCTTTATTACTACCGTTGACAAAATTGTTTCTTGTTTTCAAAACCAAAGCTCTAGCACAAAAATATAGCAATCAATGCTTTCCTCTGCGAAGGGCCTTTCTTTTACTTTTATGTTGAGTCGGTTCACCTATCTCTCTCCACCTCAAGAAGCAAACACTTGTGTGAGCTGTGCATTGATTCCTACATACTTGCATATTGCACTTGTTATATTACTTTACATTGACAATATCCATGAGATATACATGTTATAAGTTGAAAGCAACCGCTGAAACTTAATCTTCCTTTGTGTTGCTTCAATACCTTTACTTTGATTTATTGCTTTATGAGTTAACTCTTATGCAAGACTTATTGATGCTTGTCTTGAAAGTACTATTCATGAAAAGTCTTTGCTTTATGATTCATTTGTTTACTCATGTCATTACCATTGTTTTGATCGCTGCATTCATTACATATGCTTACAATAGTATGATCAAGGTTATGATGGCATGTCACTCCGGAAATTATCTTTGTTATCGTTTAGCTGCTCGGGACGAGCAAGAACTAAGCTTAGGGATGCTGATACGTCTCCGACGTATCGATAATTTCTTATGTTCCATGCCACATTAATGATGATATCTACATGTTTTGTGCATACTTTATGTCATATTTATGCATTTTCCGGCACTAACCTATTGACGAGATGCCGAAGAGCCGATTGTTGTTTTACTGCTGTTTTTGGTTTCAGAAATCCTAGTAAGGAAATATTCTCGGAATTGGACGAAATCAACGCCCGGGGGCCTATTTTTACACGAAGCTTCCGGAAGACCGGAGGACTTACGAAGTGGGGCCACGAGCGCCGCCACAACGGGGCGGCGCGGCCCGGGCCTTGGCCGCGCGGCCCTGGCGTGTGGGGCCCTCGTGTGGCCCCCTGCACCCTTCCGCCTACATATAGTCTTCGTCGCGAAACCCCCGATACCGAGAGCCACGATACGGAAAACCTTCCGGAGACGCCGCCGCCGCCAATCCCATCTCGGGGGATTCGGGAGATCGCCTCCGGCACCTGCCGGAGAGGGGAATCATCTCCGGGAGGACTCTTCACCGCCATGGTCGCCTCCGGAGTGATGAGTGAGTAGTTCACCCACTGGACTATGGGTCCATAGCGGTAGCTAGATGGTCGTCTTCTCCTTATGTGCTTCATTGTCGGATCTTGTGAGCTGCCTAACATGATCAAGATCATCTATACGTAATGCTATATGTTGTGTTTGTTGGGATCCGATGGATAGAGAATATTATGTTATGTTGATTATCAATCTATTACCTATGTGTTGTTTATGATCTTGCATGCTCTCCGTTATTAGTAGAGGCTCGGCCAAGTTTTTACTCTTAACTCCAAGAGGGAGTATTTATGCTCGATAGTGGGTTCATGCCTCCATTAAATGCGGGACGGTGACGAGAAAGTTCTAAGGTTGTGGATGTCGTTGTTGCTACTAGGGATAAAACATTGATGCTATGTCCGAGGATGTAGTTATTGATTACATTACGCACCATACTTAATGCAATTGTACTGTTGTTTGCAACTTAATGCTTGGAAGGGTTCGGATGATAACACTGAAGGTGGACTTTTTAGGCATAGATGCATGTTGGATAGCGGTCTATGTACTTTGTCGTAATGCCCAATTAAATCTCACTATACTCATTATATCATGTATGTGCATGGTCATGCCCTCTCTATTTGTCAATTGCTCAAGCTGTAATTTGTTCACCCAACATGCTATTTATCTTATGGGAGAGACACCTCTAGTGAGCTGTGGACCCGGTCCATTCTTTTACATCGAATACAATCTCTTGCAATACTTGTTCTCTTGTTTTACTGCAAACAATCATCATCCACACTATACATCTAATCCTTTGTTACAGCAAGCCGGTGAGATTGACAACCTCACTTTGTTTCGTTGGGGCAAAGTACTTTAGTTGTGTTGTGCGGGTTCCACGTTGGCGCCGGAATCCCTGGTGTTGCGCCGCACTACACTCCTGCCGCCATCAACCTTCAACGTGCTTCTTGACTCCTCACTGGTTCGATAAACCTTGGTTTCTTGCGAAACTT
>NC_061510.1:72595332-72645649 GCF_022539505.1 Lolium rigidum
AAGGAAATATCTAGAAATTAATTAGGGGTTCAAAATAAATCCATCAAAGGAAACTTTTATTGTTCACGAGAGGATGACATGTGGGACCGACCCGCCAACGAGCGTCCTCATCGTTTCAAAGGGGGCAGGAGATCAAAAGAAAAAGGCAAATAGCCAGAAATTAGGGGTCAAAAATAACTCCAAGAAAGGAAACTTTTATTGTTCGTAGAGGATGACATGCGGGACCCATGAGCCAGCAGCTTACTCAACATTTCAAAGGCGGCATGAGATCGAAAGAAAAAGGAAAGTGGCAAAATATCAGGAGCCAAAGATAATCCAAGAAAAGAAACTTTATTGTACATAGAGGTTGACATGCGGGTCCCAATTAGCAGCAGCGGTCTCAACGTTTCAAATGCGGCTTGAGATCAAAAGAAAAAAGAAAGTTGATTGTACATAGAGGATGACATGCGGGTCCCATGAGTCAGCAGCTTACTCAACGTTTCCAAGGAGGCAGGGGATCAAAACGAAAAGGAAATAGCCAAAAATCAGAGGGTGAAAAAAACCCAAGAAAATAAACTTTTATAGCACATAGAGGATGACATGCGGGTCCCATGAGCCGACGGGTTCCTCAACGTTTCAAACGTGGCATGAGATCGAAAGAAAAAGGCAAGTGACCAAATATCGGGAGCCAAAAATAATTCAAGAAAAGAAACTTGAGTGTACATAGAGGATGACATGCGGGTCCCATTTAGCGACAGCGGTATCACCGTTTGAGAGGCTGCACGGGATCGAAAGAAAAAGGCAAGTGACCAAATATCAAGAGCCAAAAATAATTCAAGAAAAGAAACTTGATTGTACATAGAGGATGACATGCGGGTCCCATTTAGCAGCAGCGGTATCACCGTTTGAGAGGCTGCACGGACCGAAAGAAAAAGGCAAGTGACCAAATATGAGGTTCCAAAAAAAATCCTAGAAAAGAAAGTTTTATAGTACATAGAGGATGACATGCGGGTCCCATTTAGCAGCAGCGGTCTCACCGTTTGAGAGGCGGCAGGGGATCGAAAGAAAAAGGTAAGTGACCAAATATGAGGTGCCAAAAAAATCCAAGAAAATAAAGTTTTATAGTTCATAGAGGATGACATGCGGGTCCCATTTAGCAGCAGCGGTATCACCGTTTGAGAGGCGGTAGGGGATCGAAAGAAAAAGGCAAATGACCAAATTTGAGGTGCCAAAAAAAACTCCAAGAAAAGAAAGTTGATTGCTCATAGAGGATGACATGCGGGTCCCAATTAGCAACAGCGGTCTCAACGTTTCCAAGGCGGCAAGGGATCAAAAGAAAAAGGAAGTAGCCAGAAATCAGGGGGTCAAAAAAAATCCAAGAATAGAAAGAATTTTGGTTCATAGAGGATGACATGCGGGACCCATGATCCTGCATCGTAAACGGCTCGATCGGAGAGCGTTGAACGAGATGGCGCGATCGAGAAAAAAAACAATGCCAGAGAGGCTGCCATCTGGGCCCTACATCCCTCGGTGGTGCGGATTTGCGTTGACTCGGCCGGTGAACCCGAGAATTCGAGATGCACCACGTCCCGGGCCACCATACGCAACGTTTTGGCTGTTTTCGTCGGGCTAGGTGGCCTCAAAAACGAGAAAAAAAAAGTTTTGTCATGCACAACGGACATACCCAAAATCGTCGGCCATGGTACACCAGCAACCACGGCGCGACTTCAACTTCGTCGGCCATGGCAACTTTTCTTGTAGTGAATAAAACTTTAAAGCTAGAATAGATAAAGATGCTCAAAGCTTTTACGATAGATGTATGTTGCTCGAAAAATAAAGTTTAGAGGTGTGCAAAGCGATTGTGTGATTGGTCCAGTGGGGTGCCTGAGGCATTCCGAAGATTATGGTTTTCACCATTCTTGGATAGCTCCTTGTTTCTTGTTCCTCCATTCCCTGTCAAAAACATCAAACAAACTTTCTCCCTTTTCTTTTTTCCATGGGGTGACATTGGTGACATTAACATTGTAAGGGTATATTGCCCCTATGTGTGGTTTTGGTAATTAATGACAACCCCTATGGACTAATGTTTTCATTGAGTTTATATGAAGGAATATTCCATATGTACTACTTGTAGTCCATGTGTTGGATTCAAGTATGGATGCCATTGATGTCTACGGGTGCTTCTATTCTTGTAGACAGTGTTGGGCCTCCAAGAGCAGAGGTTTGTAGAACAGCAGCAAGTTTCCCTTAAGTGGATCACCCAAGGTTTATCGAACTCGGGGAGGAAGAGGTCAAAGATATCCCTCTCAAGCAACCCTGCAATCATGATACAAGAAGTCTCTTGTGTCCCCAACACACCTAATACACTTGTCAGGTGTATAGGTGCACTAGTTCGGCGAAGAGATAGTGAAATACAAGTAGTATGAATGAATATGAGCAGTAGTAACGGCCGCAGAAAATAGCTTAGTGGCGTGCAGTTGATGGTAGTAATATTGCAGCAAGTAAACATGCGAGTGGAACGAGTAAGTAAACGATGATTGCGGTATTTGGAAACAAGGCCTAGGGATCATACTTTCACTAGTGGACACTCTCAACATTGTAATCATAAAGGGATATAAATAAGCACTTCACTATGCTACTCCGAATTACTCTCGGCAAGATAACGAACACTAATTCATCATGTAGGCAAACCTTAAAGATGTATTCCCAAGTACTAATAAACACCCCACGCCGTCACTCTGTGAGCATTCATAGGAGGTACTAACACACCACAATTTCATAGAGACATCCAACTCAAATCATAACTCGGTGAATAAGTATTCCGTGAAATATAGCCTAAGAGACCCACACGGTGCACACACTCGTCACCTTTACACACGTGGGACAAGGAGTCTCCGGAGATCACATAAGTAAAATCCACTTGAATAGCATAACGACATCTAGATTACAAACTCATCATATGGATCTCAATCATGTAAAGCAGCTCATGAGATCATTGTATTGAAGTACATGAGAGAGAGAGATGAACCACATAGCTACCGGTACAGCCCTTAGCCTCGATGGAGAACTACTCCCTCCTCATGGGAGACAGCAGCGTTGATGAAGATGGCGGTGGTGTCGATGGAGATGCCTTCCGGGGGCACTTCCCCGTCCCGGCGGCGTGCCGGAACGAGACTCCTGTCCCCCGGATCTTGGCTTCGCGATGGCGGCGGCTCCGGAAGGTTTCTCGTACCGTGGTTTTTCCGTATCGAAGATTTAGGTCAGGGACCTTTAAATAGGCGAAGAGGCGGAGTCGGAAGGCTGACGGGGCCACCACACAGTAGGGCGGCGCGCCTGGCTCTCCTTGGCCGCGCCGCCCACACGTGTGGGCCCCCCAGGGCTCCCCTCTGGTGGCTCTCGGGTGTTCTAGAAGCTTCGTGGAATTCTAAGATGCTGGGCGTTGATTTCGTCCGATTCCGAGAATATTTCCTTACTAGGATTTCTGAAACCAAAAACAGCAGAAAACAGCAACTGGCTCTTCGGCATATCGTCAATAGGTTAGTTCCGGAAAACGCATAAATATGACATATAATGTGTATAAAACATGTGAGTATCATCATAAAAGTAGCATGGAACATAAGAAATTATAGATACGTTTGAGACGTATCAGCCATGAAGATAAAGATATACCTTTAGTATTGGCATCAAGATCATCGATTTGAAGACATATATGTGATATGATCAAGAAGAAGAATGAAGATGGAGTTCCTATGTGGAATTCAATATTAGTCATGCTCTAGCTTATGTGTTAAACAATGAATGATCAATATCTTGAGTGTTTGGCTCTAGATATGGCTCTAAGTCGGTGTCATGATAGTCTCATGAGTTGAGCTATGGTTGACTAAGATTTAGAACATGCAACCTAATGAAGAGTTATTTATACACCTCAAGATAATATGATAAAACATGAGAAGATACAAGGTTGACCAATACAAGGAGTGAAGAATAAGATTCAAGTTTGGTCAACACATGAAGCATGAAGAATATGCCACATGAAGTCATGTGGTATGGTAAGCCTTGTCAATTATGCTTTATGAACATCATATATGTGCCCTTGTGTTGTCTATGTGGGTTAGGTATCTTTCCATGGGCATGCATCCAAAGTGAGATTTAATATAGCCCATGAGAGGATGACATCAACTGGTGATCATCATCAAGGTTGAGTTGGGCAAGTTCAAGTTGAGCATCTCAAGAGAATCATATACTTGAAGCTTGCCCTCCATTTGGTGATAATGGACATGTGAAGATGTGCATCAATGGAGCTTTCCCATCATGATGTATGGGGGAGCATTTGTGAGTCTTCACGAAGTAACGATGATCAAGTGAGGCATTCCGGCTTGAGTGGAGCTTGAAGAGTTATCATCAAGATCAAGCGGGATGTGCAAGGCAAAGGTATGACCTTGCTAGGTGTAACACCCCAAATTTTAAAACAAAGAGAAAATGAATTTCCCTTTTTCAAAAATGAGAACCAACAAAAACTTTTCTTACATAGAGTGCTATGCCTAGTGCTCCTACCTAATACTTGTGTTTTTCCATGATTGTGTGTTCATTACCTTGAACCTATTTCCAAAACCCTAAAACCCTAACAATCTCAAAAACAAAGTGGGTCAAATTTGAGAAACCCAAAATAAAAGAAAAAGACATATGTGGGCATATAGCCCTAATATATAAATCTTGAACCCTACCTTTCTTACTTTACTAAATGGTGGTGGACCTTGGTAAACCCCACAAAACCCTAAACCTCTTTCCTCTTATCACCAACCTTTGAAAAACAAAATAAAAAGAAATGATCTTAAATAAGAAAGAGGCATATGCAAGCCTATGGCTATTTTTGCAAATGCTAGATTTTGCTTTGTCTACCTTGGTAGATGGTTTGGAAATACCTCAACAAACCTAATTTAAGGCTTACCACTCAAATCTTGGTGAAACCAAAAAGAAAACAAAAATCAAATAAAGCATATGCGTAGAGGCATATGTGGCACTTAGCCAAAATATCAAATCTTGACCTAGGCACCCACATTGTCCCAAATTGGTTTGAAACCTTTACCCAACTCAATCTAACACCAAATAAACCTCACCAATGCCAAAGTGAAGAAAAGAAAAAGAAAAGAATAAAAAGTAGAAAATCACAAAACCCTCACATATGGTGTATGCCATTTTTTCCAAATCTTTGACCTAGACCCATTTGGCCTTCACCATTAGTTGTATTATGTTACTAAACACTTATTACAACTTTTGGAATCAAAGAAACACAAATAAAATCAAATTCAAACTCAAATTGTGATCACATATGATAATGGTCAAATCTGCCATTTTTATTCTGGTCACTACTTTGAGCCTCTGGTTTTCAAGTTTTTCAAACTAAACTTTCCCAATTCTTTGCACCACATCCAATAGCACATCAAGGTGAACAACTTTGGTAAAGACCACCATGTCAAATTCATCTTGGATCAAAAACTATGCTCATGCAAAGTTGAGACTTTTTAACAAGTGCAACAATCTCACACTTTGAGAATTTGCATTTCTTTAATTTTTAAAATTCCACCACCACTTGTATATGTCTCTGGTCATTTGCAACTTATCCAAATGCACCATTTCCAAATTTTGGAACCCCTTGAACCAAACCCAATTTAGCAAAGTTTGCAAAATTCCAAATAGGCATCAATTCAAACACTATTCTAAATAGTGCTCTAGCCCAACCTTGACCCTCACCTGGCTCCTACTTTCCCCCGGGTCCCCTTTCTCCCTAACACTAGCCTAGAAACCCTAGGTAGGGGCCAAACTTAGCCATGGACATGGCCATGCCGGCCATGTTCCACATTGTCTCTTCTCCCCTCTTCCCCTTCCTCTCCAACCCTGGCCCTGGTGCCAGCAAGCTCCACCTCGACCTCCTGCACTCGCCTATGCACACCATGGTCGGAGAGAAGCCCTGCACTCGCCGGACATCACGCGCCCAGGGTGACCAGAGCATGCCGATGGCGTCGCCCATGGACAAGCACTGGCCACCTGTCGCCTCGCCGAACGACGCCACCCCTGGCCCCCCTCTCAGCGCCTTGAGCTTCGCCGCCGCAACGCCAGTCCGCCAGACACGCTCTGTGGCTCGCGCGAGCGCCGTCGCCGACGACCAGCTCGCCGTTTTCCCGCGCCCATGCCGCCAGACCTCGACGTCGCCCGTGCTCACCTGGTCGTCCCCCACCTCGCCAGCAAGCTCGCTAGCTTCGCCTGGACACCACCTACGTAGCCCTGCCCTCGCCTACCCCTCTCCATCGCCGGAATCGCCGCGCCACTATCGACCTCCACGGCACCCTCGCAGCACCTCGGGCTTCTATAAAAGGAGCAGGCCCCGACCCTCTCTCAGCACACCAGTCGCCTCCCCACCTTCCTCTCGTTCGCCAATCCCCCTTCCCCTCCTCGATTTCGCCCTCCATCGCCGGAATTTGACCGGAGTCCGCCGCGCCGCATACCTCAGCAACGCCGACGATTGGCGCCGTCCCCGGAGTCCGCCGTCGTCTGCAACATCGACCTGCATCAACGCCACCGCTCGCCGGAGTCCCTGCTCGCCGCCGACCCCCTACATCCGCCGTGCCAGCACCTCCCTCGCGTCGACGACGACGACTCTCCTCCGTTCGATCTGCTTCTGATCTAACGGCTCACAGTGACAAATACCGTTTCGGTGAGTTTCAGTCGCTGACGCGCGGGCCCCACTGTCAGCTGGCCCGCAGCGCTAGCTGGGCCGGCCCACTCCTTCTCCTGCTGCACAACCCATCTATTTTCCCGCCTAGGCCCAAAATTCAAATCCTGTTAAATGTTTTTAGTATGAATTCAAATACTGGCCCTGTGTTAGAATTCAAATAGTTTCAAATCTACCCAACAAAATTTGATGAATTTTATATTGTTGGAAAGCTTATGAAAAGCTCTATCCAACCACACTAGTCTCACTTTGAAATCTTTTGTAGAATTAATGTGACAAAAAGAGCAAGTCAGGGACTTTTGCACATTCACATAAATCTTAAAAATCAACCAAAAGTGCTATTAAGTTAATTTCAACTCTCATAGCTCACATTTCACTTACACTAATTGTTTCTGTAAAAATATGGTGTGGTTACTTTGAGTGATCATGGCCCAAATTAAATAAAGGACTATATGGCTACTTTAGTTAAGTGATATTGTCCAAAACTATGATGCAAATCATATGAAGTGTTTTACTTCATTTAAATCTTGTCCCAAGTACTTTCATATGAAGTTATGACCCTGGTCTAAATACTCTCACATGAAATACTTGGTGATATTAAATCATAATTAGCATTGTTAAATGGTATGAGGTACTCTACCTCATTTAAATTATTTTCCCAAATGATGATGATGAATGGTTGAATTAGGTCAACATGATTTCATGTATGATGGTTTGAGGAAGTTAAATCTTAAGAAGATTCAATGAGAGGAAATTATTCCTCAAAAACTAAATGGAAACTATCATTTACATATGTAATGAGAAGAAATTATTTCTCTAACACTAAGTAAGAAAACCCTAGAATAATTTTTGGTAGCAATGCTAAGTGATGGTGCTAGAGTATTTGGAGTGAGCCATTCAGGCTAATTAAGACTACTTAAGTATTTCTTGGTGATTGTATCCTCGTATTCGTGTATAGACGCTAGTACCGGAGAATACCAGGAGGAGGAAGGATTCTACCCAGAAGAAGAAGAGAACTTTGGCCACCTCAACAACCAAGGCAAGCTAACACCTTTGCAAGCTCTATGGTTGCAAGCTAATATTCTTGCAAAGTGCAAAGCCCCTTGGGGGCAAGGCACCATTAGTTATACCTTACTTACAACAATCCTATCCCAAGTTTTTACCTTACAAGTTTTACTTGTTTTATGAATGAGTTACTTTTATAGTTAACTTTGGTCTAAGTCAAGAAGATTACTAGAGTAGCAAAGTTAGTCTCAAGCTAGCCAAGCAAGATAGCACCCCTCATGATTAGTGCTAGTGCTAAATACTAAAACTTGACTACTCTAGATGGGAACATGTGACTTGAATTAAATTTGAAACCTTGAAATGATGAGTTATTCCATTGAAGGATTTTTGAAGGTGAATATGACTTGGAGAAGATGGTGATTTTTGATTAAAACTGATATTGGTTTGGATGTGATACCTTTCCAATTTTGAGTACCCCCACAATACCTGATTATGGGTAGGGCTTAACTAGAAATTTATACATCTTAGTATGGGTTCCCTCTGAACACACATCATAGGGGTTATGCCGAAGCTGCCTCCGTTGTTGAGAAATGATGTGAATTGAGGTGAATTGTACGGCCAAGCCTCGTGCAGTTCCCAGGTTGACAGTTGGTCTTCACTGGGAGGCCAAGCTCATGGGGAGAGGTGCTCATACTAGGGTTTGTAAGTGAAAGGTTATGGTTGATGATCCGCGTACTGAGTTACGATGATTCGGGGTTATCCCTGACGGATGTAATCAAATGTTGTGGCACAAGTGTGCAACCTCTGCAGAGTGTAAACCTATTCGAATAGCCGTGTCCACGGTTACGGACTGTTGGAAAGACCATACAGTTTCCAGTGTCAGATTCTTGAAAATGTGGGTGAAGTGAATGGTGAATGGTGACTTGTTTTTTTTGAATCACAACTGAGTGTGGGAATGACACTAATGTTCCCACTTGAGTTAGTTAGCACATGAATAAGTCTTTTCTCAAAATACTGGTGAACTAAAATTGGCTTTATGCAAATTAAACTAGAGCTTAGCACCCCCTTACTAGAATTATTAGCACTTACACTAGTATTAGCTTGCGAGTACTTAAAGTACTCACGGCTGTGTCCCTGGCTATTCAAATGGCCAGACTATGAAGAGGAGCAGAACTATCAAGATGACGGCAACCAAGATGTCTACGACAACTAGGGAATCTTCTGACGTCAGACGTTGGCCTGTGGATTAGATAGTCCACTTACGTTACGCTTCCGCCATGTAATATGTTCGTTGATCAGTAGATCAACTATTTGTGTAATATTGGATCATGTGATCTATTTGTAAGACGACTATGGTATGTAATGAATGATGAGTTATGATATTCAACTGTTATGTCTCGCAACAACAATATTCCTGGGATTGCGATGTATGGCATAACAGGCATCTGGACTTAAAAATCCGGGTGTTGACACTAGGTTTTCCTTTTACCGGTCTCAAGGTGGTTGTTGGGAGACCGGATTATAGGATATATAGCCGCACTATCAAGAGGGGCTTTCGATTGGGTAACTTGATCACATCGTCTTAGGGAGCTCAATCCTTAGCATACTTTGCATATCCATATTACTTCTTGTTGTTTCTCTGGGTGAGGTTCTTGAGCTTGTTGCTAGCTTTACAACAAGCCCAAGTTCATCGAAAACGGAATCCGCATGCATCTTCTATTGCGTTTTTGAGTTTGGACGACTTCACCGTTTCTTAAAGGTGGGAGACTCCCTATCTAGAATCATCTAAAATATTCTGTGAGGAGTCTCCATATTTGTTGGGGTTCTATTTGTTGTTATCTTTCCAACAAAATTGGTTTCATGTCAATCAGAGTTCGGGAGCATTTTCTATTTTAAAGAAAAAGAAAAGCTTTTTCAGGGGTTCCGAAATCTAGTCTCTAGCCCGGCCTGCCGAGTGCTGCTGCCGGCCAGTCCGGCAGACAGCCCGGCATGCCGAGTGCTGCTACCGGGCGGCCCGGCATCTGGCTCGGCCCACCGGGTATGGTGCCGACCGGCCTAGCCTCCTGGTCAGCCCGGCCTCTGGCCCGGCCTGCCGGGTGCTGCTGCCGGGTAGCTCGGCCTCTGGCCCGGCATGCCGGGTAGGCTACCAAAATTCCCGGCACTTGGTCCGGCCCTGCCGAGCTGTATGCCGGGTTGCTCGACTTTGCCTCAAACGACTAGTTTTCTCAGCCCAACATTTTCCCCAACGGTTATATTATCTCTTACACTATAAATAGGCCTTCTTCCACCTTGGACTGAGTAAGTTCTTTCACTCTCTCTCCTCCATTGTTGTCTTTGAAGAACTTGCTCTATCTCTTGATTTCCCCCATGATTCTTGCTCATTCTTGAGAGATCTAAGGGAGGAGATCTAGATCTACAACTCCACCAATCCATTTCTCCTCTTGGTGAGGAAAACTCTTGGAATATAGATCTTGGAGTCAATTGTTGATTTCCTCTTTGTTCTTCTTTAATCTCATCCTAGCATTTGTTGCTTTGGTGGGATTTGAGTGTGAAGGATTTGAACACCTCTAGTGTTCTTGCTTTGCATCATTGCATAGTGTTGAGCTCTCCACCATGATTAGTTCGAGTGAGAGACCGTGATCTTGTTACTCTTGGAGGGAGACCTCCTAGTTGGCTTGGCGGTTACTCTCCACCACAATCGGTCAAATCGCTGGCCATCGGGGCTGCCGTCGGTGAGGAAGAGCGTCGGGGAAATTGGAGTGGACGATGCGGGAGCGCGTGAACGGCGACCATGACGCCAATGGAGGACCCGACTCAAGCGACGACGGCAGGTGACAGAGGAGCTCAGTAAGAGGAGAAGTCATTGCAGGGGAAGAGGCTGAAGCAGGCAGCGGCTGGACTTCGACGATGGAGACATTTTTCTAGCCTGGCCGATGGGGATTGGGGAGGAAGACGAAGCGGGCAACAATTAGGATTGGGAGGAAGAAGGCCTAGATTGTTCGGTTGGGGCACCGTTTTACCGCTTTGACCGATGAAGACCGGAAATCAGGGGTACAACAGGCGGAAAAATAAATAAAAAATCGAGATGACCGGTTGCATATGCATGAAATAACCGGAAGCCTCCCGGTAACCACGATTTCGACACACAAAAATAAAGGAGTACCAAAACTGCCAGCGAGGAAGACCGGAAACTACCCATGCCCATCTACAGTGAAAAACCTGATGTGGCAATACCTGATTGGGTGAAAACCTACCATCTACAGTACCCAAAATTTTATGGTTTAGGCAATGAGGGTCAGGTTTGATATAGTTAATAATATGTGGTATTTCACTGTCACTCCAAAGTGAATTTCTTGTGTGCTACCTTTAAACCTTCAAAATTACCACATGTTTTGTGTTTTGTTTTTAGCTCATGAGGAAGTATTAAGTTCTTTATTGTCCTTTCATGACTTCATACCGAGACTAGCATGCATAATGTGCCGGTCCATAATATTGCAAAAAGAGCAAGGCGCTGGGTGACCGTCCCAAACAAAATATAAAATAAAACAAATAAACAAACACTGCTCCGCACATTATGTACTGGAGAGATCCTAAATAATGGTGTGCATTGGAGAACTACATGGGAGCCGCTCTTGAGGTTACTATATGAAGGAATGATAAATCATTTAATTCCAGTCGTTGACATAGACATGCATACCTCTCAAAAAATATATTTTCAACACTCCTATTGCATTTGAAATGAAAAGCTCTAGCACATGAGCAATCTTACTTCCCTCTGCGCAGGGCCAGTCTCTTACTTTTATGTTGAGTCACCATCTATTCTTCGAGCACCTTCTTGAAAGCATAGCTGTCATTCTTAGTTTAATGTGCTTGTCCCGGAATAAGATTATTTGTGGTATAACTGTGATGCTTGAATCTTTCGATATTTTTACTTCTAGTCTTCCCTTGAACTTCAGAAGTGCCCCGACATTTATGTTTTGCTCCACAAATAGGGAAAGCGAGATACCACTTTATCATATCATATTATGAACATTGCAATCCTGTAGATACTTATGTTTCATGTTGCTTATTATTGTGTTGGTATCTTTTCATAGCTTGCATAAGTGTTGAGTAGCCTTAGTTGCATGCTTCTTATTATGAATTGCCTAGGCATGTGATCATGTAATGAGAATATATACATCATATGAAGCAAATAGGTTCGTGAAAGTTTCTTTTATCGCACTCAGTTGTCACTGAATTGCTTGAGGACAAGCAATAAGCTAAGCTTGGGGGAGTTGATACGTCCAAAATGTATCTACTTTTCCGAACACTTTTGTTGTTGTTTGCCCTCTATATTGTGTGTTTTGAATACAACTAACGCGGACTAACACTGTTTTCAGCAGAATTGCTGTGCTGTCTCGTTTTTGTGCAGAAATTCAACTTTCAGGTAAATTCCCGAAAAATATTGCAAAATCCATATTTCACCCGAAAACTCACGGAGCCAGAAGACGAGACGGGGGGGGGGGGGGCCACGAGGGGCCCACACCTGCACTAGGCGCAGGCCAGGCTTGGCCGCGCCTAGGGGTGGTCTGGCCGCCTCGGCCACCCCCTCGACCTCTCCTTCGCACTATAAGAAGCTCCTGACATGAAAATACCGGGGTTTTGACGTTTTTCCAGAAAGAGTTCCGTTCCTCCGCCGCCACCAGAAACCCCAATCCGGGACCAGAAACTCAGTTCTGGTACCCTGCCAGGACGGAGATTTGGAGGAGACCATCGCCATCGCCATCACCGACAGCTCTCCGTCAACCATCCATGATTCCCCCATCCATGTGTGAGTAATTCCCCGTTGTAGGCTGTAGGGAATGGTAGGGATTGGATGGTCATATAATAGCTATAAGATTGTTATGGGCATAGTGCCTAGTATCCGTTGTTAGTATTTTTGACATTGTTGCAACTTGCTATGCTTAATGCTTGTCACTTTAGGCCCGAGTGTCATGATCTCAGATCTGAACATGTTATTGATTCATGATGATAATTATTGTTTTTGATCATATCTGCAAGTTGTATACACATATTGTTGTTTGGAACCCGAGGCCCGAAAGTGAAAGAAATTGGGATAACCGGAGGGGATGGCTATGATGTAAGGATCACGTGTGTTCACGGAGTGTTAATGCTTTGCTCCGGTACTCTATTAAAAGGAGTACCTTAATTACCAGTAGTTTCTCTCGAGGTCCCACTGCAACGGGCTGGTAGGACAAAAGATGTCGTGCAAGTTTCTCATTGCGAGCACGCACGACTAAATAGAAACACACGCATACGAAAATACGGTGGTGCACTCGGGTGCACCATACCCTGTTATGAAAAAACATTCGAAAATCCATATTTAAATGTGTCAAAAAATTGAAATAATTCACGCACATACATGTCACCATGCTACTTACTCGTGTAAATTTTCAAAAAAAAGTTCGAATTTTTCTGACCTACACAAAAAAGAGAAGATAGATTTTCGCTATATTGTGAATAGTACGTGTATACTGCTATATTGTGAACAGTACATCTTGTTATTTTTGTGTAGGCTATGCAACTAAAAATTTTGGTTCCCGATTTGACGTACGCATATCTGCATACATTTCCTACCAATTTAATTTACGACACATTTTTTTGGTAAATTTCTGACGTGTTTTCAATATAGGGTGCGCGCGCACCTGAGAGCCAAAAGTGCGCGTCACACACGCATATGGTTATCTTATACTAGGATGCTTATATCATTATTACTTGCAATGCCTATGTCTTGCTATTATATGGACTCTCTCATTCATGCAGCGCGTTCATCCATCCCTATGCCTACCGTATTTTAATCTTGTTGTCTACTGCAATCATCGTTACTTCTTTTTTATTCTATTACTGATGTTACTTCAGTACTACCACTACTATAAAACTGTTACTACTGATAAACTGTTGCGAGCAAGTCTATTTTCAGGTGCAGGTGAATTGACAACTCATCTGTTAAAGGTTATAAATATTTTGGCTCCCCTTGTGTCGAATCAATAAATTTGGGTTTTACTTCCCTCGAAGACTGTTGCGACCCCCTATACTTGTGAGTCATCACCTAACAGACGATGATGAGGACAACGAAGAGGCCGTCGGCGTGGGATCTGGAGCACCAGTCGCCGGATCTCAACGATGATGAGGCCATCCAGCTAGCTATTGACTAGATTGAGCTCGACCAGCTCGCCCAGTGGGATGTCCTCGCCTTCCAGCTTCGCGAGTCTACGCTGGCGTAGGGGATGCCAGTGACACCTCTGTGATTCCAGAGCGTGAGGCACGCGTCCCATCGACTTCTCCTCTCGTGGTGTGGCATCTGGGCCAAAGCCATCGGTGTTGGCTACCCTCTCTCCTCCTCCTCCTCCTCTTGTGCCGCCGGTATACCGTCTGGCAGCCGTTGGCGATGCATATGCCATGGGAGATGACGGAGGTCATCGACCTCACCGGACACTACTAGACACTAAGTACATTTCCTTATGTTTTTAGGTTGTCCTATGTTTTTCTGTGTCAACTATATATCTCTAGCAGTGATTTTTTTAAAAAAAACTACGTCGAGTCGCTCGAACACCCCACACGCAAAAGATAATTCATAGGCTGACGATTATTTTCGACGTTCACGGCTCAACTCAAACAAACACACTGCCCCGGTCACTTTTGCATCCATTTTACGTCGGGTGATAGAGCGTGCTTTTCCGGCGCTCTGCAGACTGCAGATCGTGGGTCTCTCTTTTCCAGAACGTGGGACCCGCACGGGGCTACACCATGAACCGTGTGCTCACAGGGAGCGGGGTCCACTGGAGAGCGGTGCATGTGCACCAGCCGCTGCTAGGAGCCGGTGTGCCTTCCCCACCAAGCTCATCATTAAATTTAAATTTCAAACGGACTGGTCGGACTTCTAGAGGTGACGTCATCGAAGTCTCCTCCTGCGGCACGGCAGGAGCCGGCTCGCTCCATTCCCCTTCCTCCCCACCCCGGGTCTCGCTTCACCTAGCCGTAGCGACACACACATCATGATCACACGCGCACGCCACGCCATGCCTCCCACCATGCTCGCGCCGGTGCCGACGAGGCCGCGCTCCAACCTCCACCGCCGCCGGAGAGGGGCGGCTGCCCTGCTCCCGGGCCAGATCGTGACGGCGGCGGCGGCGGCGGGGGCGAAGCGGCCCGCGGAGTCCTCCACATCGGCTTCCTCCTCCTTCCGCAGTGTGGTCGTCTCCACCACCTCCTCCGCCGCCCTCGACGCGCAGCGCCCCGACAAGAGGCCCCGGCGCCAGGACGCGGACGCGGCCGAGGCGCGCCCCGCGGCCTCCGAGTGCTCCGAGATCATCGGCGGCGGCGCGAGGCCGCGCCCCGCGCCCGCGGAGGTCGAGGCCTCCGAGTCGTCCTGCCTCGGCTCCGTCCTCGAGTCCGACCTCGCCTGCCCCGAGCACCTCGCCGACGACGCTGACACCACGGACTACTCCTCGGCCTGCTGCGAGCTCACGCAGTCCGACGCGGAGGAGGAGGTCCTCAGCGCCCCCAGCCCCGGCGACGCGTTCGACTCCCTCACCCCCCTCATCGACCTCACCTCCCCTTACTCCTCCGACGACGACGACGCCGACGAGGATGACGACGACGACGCCGCGCCCTCCCTCACCTTCTCCTACTTCCTCGACTACGCCCAGCAATTCGTCCCCTGCCCGCACCCCAAGTCACACGCCGTCCCCGACGCCGCCATGCCAGAGGTGAGCGGTTCCGCACAGTTCTCCCTCAAATTTGGTGGAAATTGAGCCGCTCTGCAAGCGTTCCATCCCGATCAGGTGCCTTGTTTGTGGCAGGGGAAGCGGTTCGAGGACCTGGACGACGAGGAGAGCTACGAGCAGTTCCGGCTGCGCGAACGGCGCGGAGTGATGGCGTGCGACTACGGCGAGGTGTACGGCTCCATGGCAGGCGACCATGGCCGCGACGTCCTGATGCAGCGCGCTGTCATGGTGAACTGGATCATGGAGGTAAGCGTATGCCACTCCTCATGTGATCTGCATTGTACATCTATATCGCGATTCTACTTTAGATCAATTTGAGTTTGCGGTGGAAGCCGCATTGCAGGATCAGTCATGCCTTGGTATTGTGCTGGTAATATCCATGTAGTAGCTGTAGTAATGTAGATTCAGTATCGATTCAGCCGTTGAATGATATCTGTTCTAAAAGCACTGAAGTTGTGTGGCTGCATTAGTAGGCTCATCTGTGGTGTAATTTTTGTGTTGGGCGAGTTCAGGCAGCAGATCTAGCATTGTACTTGCTTAAATTCTGCAGGGGAAAGTTGCCTACTATCGAAGATTTTGTCGTACGTACAACATTCTGATGAGTAGATTGCTCGGCACACATTGTTCGTTGAGCAGAGTGATCCCCATATTGTTTTTCGAAACTGTTATAGCAATGTGAGCACTTGCATATTACGAGTCTGGTGACTTTACTCTGGTCATTAATTTTCAGGATATTTAGGCATAGCGTTTGTTTTGACATTTTCACATTCAGTGTTTGAAAAGAATTTGAAAAATATCTCGTTCGGTTATGCCGCAAAGCTATCCAGTAAACTCATTGCCGTATGGAATTCATCTCTACTAGGAAGCACATTGTAGCAATTAGGATGCCTGCATCATAACTATCTAGATATGCAACTCTTTGAGTAGATTGCTCAACATACATTGTTCGTTGATCAGAGTGATCCCCATATTGTTTTCGAAACTGTTTGTAGCAATGTAAGCACTTGCATTACGAGTCTGGTCACTAATCTTGAGGATGTTTCAGCATGGCGTTTGTTTTGACATTCAGTGGTTGAAAAGGAATGGATAAATTTCTCATTCAGTTATGCTGCAAAGTTACCCAGTAAATTATTTGTGACTTCATAGCCGTATGGCCTTCATGTCTAGGAAGCACATTATAGAAATTAGGATACCTGCATCATGCCTATCTAGATATGCATCTGTTGAGTACATTGTCAGTATATGCCCCTTTTGTTCCCTTCCATGCAATTCTAAGCTTATGTACGCATTTGATATTTGCATTAAGAATAGAGAGTACTTCTGGGAATTCAGTCAGCAGACTATGCACCATGTTTTCCACCTGAAGATTTAGATATGCAAATAGATATTAAAATGAAAAGAATCTTGTAATGTTTCAAATAAAATTTCAACTGCAACTCGCAAAAAACAATACTAACTGTTTCGCATGAATTTGTAGTATGTGGATTTGAGAGAGCTGCAGCCAGAGACATGTTTCATGGGAGTTGGACTGATGGACCGCTTCTTGACACGTGGATACGTAGAGGGCACTAGGAATCTGCAGTTGCTGGGTATCGCCTGCGTCACTCTGGCTACCCGCATCGAAGAGAACCAACCATACAATAGGTATCGAGTCCCCTTGTATTAGAAGTTCATTCTGTTTCAGTAAATTTTGTGAATGGTATATTTTCTCATGCCCCCTTTCAGTATGAGTACTACTGCAGGTTGTTGTTATATGGTTTGAGATGGCCTCGTTTGAACGTTTGAATCCTCTAAGTTGTGGATCGCTAGATCAAACTTTCTGTGTACTTTCCTATTCTATCCTCAGACGTTTGTAGTACAATATTGTCAAATTCTACTTAACCTCTTCTATGATGCGTTTTCTCTCCTGTTTGCTAGAGCTCATTAGAATATAACTTAACTGGGCATGTGATAGACCTTAGCAAGTTCTTAGGGCATGCCTTTATCTTGTGTTGATAACTGTCATTGGTTTACCGGGTAACGAATCCCATGTGACAAGAAAATAGCTCATACATAGTGGCTAGTACTTGAAATTTTGTTACTATTTATCTACTTACATTAGGAAATGTTGATGAGTTGTGACTTAGAAAATAGCCCAAGTGATTGGTGAGAGCCACCTGATTGAAGAGTTCCATCTACTTTTACCCAAGTAATCCTATTGAATCAATTTCTGGTTTTAACATGCTTACATTACTCTGCAGGAGAAGTTAAATACTTTTTGTGGTTTTTGTTGAAGCTTTTTCTTAGCTTGAATGCAAGTGAACCTTTTCTTCTTCTTGACCACGTCTGAAGGAAAAAAAAAAGTGACGCACAGCGCTAAGCAGAAAAAGTAGAGTAGCTCAGAATAGCACGACCCATTCTTCTTTAGCAGTCCAATTCTTTACAATGCACTGCAGAATCATTGAGTGAATTATCTCTGGGATCAACATTTATTTCCTGATCATTGTCTCTGTCCAGGAATCTCACAATGTTATCTCTTTCAGCATCATGCAGAACACTTTCACGGTAGGGATCAACATGTACAGCCGAAGTGAGGTCGTCGCCATGGAGTGGCTGGTTCAGGAGGTCCTCGACTTCCAATGCTATGTCACGACAGTCCACCATTTCCTCTGGTAAGACGCGCTTCCTCCATCCTTGCTTATGCCATTCTCGGGCAACTGAGAAGCTAACAGTTCACTTCTGCAAATTTTGTAGGTTCTATCTGAAGGCTGCAAAAGCAGACGACAAAGTGAAGGATTTGGCAAAACACCTGGCTTTCCTCTCCCTTCTGGACCATAGGCACCTCTCCTACTGGCCCTCCACCGTGGCCGCATCGGTGGTAGCCCTTGCTTGCCTTGCCACAAACAAGGACTCCTCCTGTAGGGAGGTAATGGAGGTATGTACTGAACTCCTCCACCGACGCTATACATTTCCCTTGTGTCTGCTACACGTCCGAATTCTGATAATACGTACTGATCCTGGCAAAGACCAGAAACGCCTAACCGATCGCTATTCGCGTAATGCAGACTCACATGAGGAACAAGGACGACGATCTGCCTGAATGTTTAATGGTTTGTTCCCTCCCTCAAATTATGTACATTTGCACCATTAACTGAATTGTGCGCTTCACCGTTTACAGAAATTGATGTAACTGATATTAATATATTTCCTTTATCGAAAAAAACTAACATCCGTTGTGCTATGCGATCTTTTCCTGCAGAGTCTCGAGTGGATGGTAAACTATGCTTCGTGATACACAGGGCTCCCAGGTTGAACATTCGGTTCTAATCTTCTGCTGATCAACACAGTGTAGCGCAGTCGTTTAGCAACAACACAAGTGTACATGCCACTAGTTTACACAGCAGGATAAAGTAAAAGGGGGACACGGTCTCGTGTTTATCGCCGTAAAGAGGAAGATCGTCAATGCAGAATTTGATACTGGGCTTGTGACTGTGGGACAACTGTTGTTGTCGTCTGTCTTTGCATAGTCAGTTAGCACTTTAGGAAATTTAAGTATAGACGTTGTATTTCTTGACTGCCTTTTCTCTTGGATCTGATATCTTGTTTAATGAATCAACGGCTTGGTACAAAGTGGTTTTGTTCAATGTAGTTTACAACTGGTTTACTCGTATTTGGCTATTTGCCAGTTATGATCATGATCATGCCTCGTGGGTGAGAAGTTCTCATAGCAGGTACATGGCATCGACGAAATAATGTCCTTGAGTCAGATGAGAACTAGGCAGAGGCCTAGTGGTACACTGGTTGGGTCACAATGGTGCATCCCTGCTCACCGGAGTTCTAAATTCTAATCCTATCAGGATCTAATTTCTGGCATCTCACCTGGGTGGGCTTCTTCTATAATAAAAATATTCCACCAAGGGCTAGTCCTGGCTGGTCTCTTTTCTTTGATATCCTCAAATCATTTGTGTTTTTATATCCCACAGAGCCATTTGCCGATTCATATCTAACTTGTGCACTCGAATGTCAGAAATACTCCATATAGCACTGATATTCAAGCTTTAGGATTGTGCTATGTTGCCCAAAAATTTATGTTTAAGTAAAATAAATCCCAAGAATATTTGTTTCTGAAACCCTCCTCCCACTTTTGTGGTTCCTTGATGTTTAGTCTAAAACAATGAAATCATAACATGTCATTGAACGAATTTGATGTGCCTGATTGGAAGATTGACAAAGGAAGTGTCATTTTGAGTAAATGTCAGCTCGTTCATTTGTTAAAGGCCAACAAGATGAATGGACATTCCAGGTTGCTTCCATCACCCGATCCAACATCCCGGAAATGATGATATGTGAGTTGCTCATCGAAACATACCATGATAACTATAAAGCTTCCAGAAGAAAACTTCTAGAAATCAACATATCACGCACGAGCTGCCAATCGATTGTTCAATCCAAGAAAAACATGCAAACATGTTTGACCAAGAAAAGAAAACAAATAAACGAGCGATTCCAAAGGTAAAATATAAACTCTAGAATTTTCACGAGCTCTAAGATTGACAATCGTGTACTCTAGAAATCTTTGTTAAGATATTTGATAGAAAATGCGCATTAGATTTCTCCGCCAAGATATTGATGGTACTAAAATAGACATGACACATGTGTATGCGCTACTACCGGTCTAAGTGACACATTGCTATGGGGTTGCATCCAATTTTTGTATTTTTCCGCTAGGAATCAATCTATTGAATTATCTTTCCGAAAGGGAATGTATCAAAAGTAAACAACTGATGTTACTTTCATTGTAAAATAATGTTTAAATTTGGTGGAGATATATTTTCAGGATAGATGTTAGAATTGTATAACAAAATTACGAATTTCGGTAGCTAGATCTAGGTTTATGCGGTTATTTTTCTAAGTGTAATAGAAAACTATAGTCGATATGATTTTATATTGGATAAGCAAGCTAATATCCAATGCGAGCGTAGTGATGTAGATTAATAACCTTCTCGTCGATAAAACATGTATTTATTTATTAGGTTTCTCTACGTAATACTCCCTCCGATCCAAAATATAAGACGTTAAAGGTTTCTCCCGACCAGGTGAAAAACAAGAAAAATTACATCACAACACTTCTAAGTTTGAATTGCTATCTTCCTCGATCCCAGCGTCGTCATCCTCAATCCCGATCCCGGCGAGCACCTCCGCCCAAACACCCTACCAGCACCCACGTGCGCGTGTCACCCAGCAGCCGAGTCGATCCACCCACGCACGCGTGGCCAAATCAGTATGCTCGCGCGCGTCACCGGAATGATCCCCCGCGCATGTCCTGGGCAGCAGCTTGGGAGGAGCACCTCGTGAGCTTCTCTTCCCCATCCAACGAGCAGATCGCCGGTGATCTACATCGACAACACCTCACCGGCTTCTCCTCGTCGCCGTCCCAGTAGCAGGACATCTTTTTTGATCTCATACAGATAAAAGTAGATGGATGAATAATTATACTCCAAGATGACACTAGATGGAGTATAAACCATGTTGCAAATGAAATGTTTTCAAGATGGATGGAAAGTAAAATGTCTTCATCTTGTGTATTCATGTGTGAATTCAGTCAAGCATCACGAGCAAATTGTCAACATATTTTAATGTCTCACCATGATAGGGCATGGCCATGTGTCGTTGCACCAGCGACTGATGTGTTCCCGCTGCCGCTGCTCCGATCCTCCATGTGCACGCGCCACACTGGTTGCACTTCAGGATCTGTTATTGGGCTGCTTGATAAGCCTATGTTTAACAGAAAAATGGAAGTTCAGTACAGTAGCAGGACATCTTTTTTGATCTCATACAGATAAAAGTAGATGGATGAATAATTATACTCCAAGATGACACTAGATGGAGTATAAACCATGCCGCGAATGAAATGTTTCCAAGATGGATGGAAAGTAAAATGTCTTCATCTTGTGTATTCATGTGTGAATTCAGTCAAGCATCACGAGCAAATTGTCAACATATTTTAATGTCTCACCATGATAGGGCATGGCCACGTGTCATTGCACCAGCGACCGATGTGTTCCCGCTGCCGCTGCTCCGATCCTCCATGTGCACGCGACACACTAGTTGCACTTCAGGATCTGTTATTGGGCTGCTTGATAAGCCTATGTTTAACAGAAAAATGGAAGTTCAGTACAGTAGCATTCTTTAGTTCAGCACTTTAGCATGCACAACAGGAACTGGAGAAGGGACAACATAATACGTTATCAGAACAGCCCTATGACCAAATGAGGTACAACGTGAAACCGGCACAAAAGTTTACCAAAGCATTTTAACAAAGCACGGCTCGATGGGACCTCTATTGAATGTCCAATCAACATGGATAGTCTTTGTTAACAACTGCTTCTCAGCCATTGCTCTAATTGCAGTTTGTGCTTCCTCAAAACTTTCATATTCAACCAACACATGTCCCTGTTGAACAGAAAAACAGAGGTGTGGACAAAATTCAGAGTTTATCCATAAACAATGACATATGTAGCATAATCTCCATTGCGAAAATGTACATAGCAGGCTACCTTCTTGAACCGGTACTTTACACTAAAAATATCAAAATTACCTTTCCATATCCAATGCGGCGTGCCAGATTCAAATGCAAGTCCTTGGCATGACCAAAGCCACAGAAAGCATCGTATATATCACTTTCTTCTGCATCTTCTTTGACACCCGAGAAAAGTAGTATCCATCCTTCAATTTCTACAGAGCAACAAAGTTTTTCATTAGTAATGGTGGTATAAGCACACAACTCAACTATCAGTATAACAAGCAAGGAGTATATGCATACTACTGACAAGCAATTGGCGGTCACCAACAAGAAATTTAGCACAAACTGAAGAGGAAGTCAACATCCCTGAAGAAGAAGAAGCCATGTCAGGTCACTGTTATCTTCCGTATCCATTTGCAAGCAAATTTTATTTTCAGCATCATAAGTTATATTGTTCTCAAAGGAAAATTTATGTTTTAAACTTGTTATTTCCTGATATGTTGTTGTGCTCCCATTAGGCCAGCTTTTTATACTTCACACATTTACTACTAGGCAGCTTTTTTAACAGCAGCACTACAATACAATGTGTTCAAATAATGAAAGAGAGTGCAACCAATGTCTAGACAGATTACGAGATGAATCAAATATGGAGCATTGGTTTAAGTAGTTACTGTACTAGACGCACACTAGCATTACACTCAAGATAGGCATTACAGTCGAGATAAGAGCATCTCCAGTCGCGTCCCCCAAACCGTCCCCCAAAGGGATTTGGGGCGCGCCGGACAAGAAAACGGTCCCAGTCGCGTCCTCCAAAGACTCCTTTCGTCTGTCACGTCCCGATACGGTATCCGGCGCCCCGAGCCCGTCCCCGCCCCACAGGGGACGCTCCAGACACGCCGGACACAACGAAAAGCGAGGTGGGGAGTGGCGGGACCGACGCGTCAGCGGCACAGGAAAAATTCGTCCCCCTCTCCCGCCACATCGTGCATCTCCCGCCGCGCACTTCTGCCGTCTGATACGTCCCAAACGTATCTATAATTTTTTATGTTCCATGCTACTTTTATAATGATACTCACATGTTTTATACACATTATATGTCATTATTATGCATTTTTCGGCACTAACCTATTGACGAGATGCCGAAGAGCCAGTTGTTGTTTTCTGCTGTTTTTGGTTTCAGAAATCCTAGTAAGGAAATATTCTCGGAATTGGACGAAATCAACGCCCAGGGTCCTATTTTTCCACGAAGCTTCCAGAAGTCCGAAGAGGAAACGAAGTGGGGCCACGAGGTGGCGACACACCAGGGCGGCGCGGCCTGGGCCCTGGCCGCGCCGGCCTGTTGTGTGGGCCCCCGTGACGCCTCCTGACCTGCCCTTCCGCCTACTTAAAGCCTTCGTCGCGAATACCCCAGTACCGAGAGCCACGATACGGAAAACCTTCCAGAGACGCCGCCGCCGCCAATCCCATCTCGGGGGATTCAGGAGATCGCCTCCGGCACCCTGCCGGAGAGGGGAATCATCTCCCGGAGGTCTCTTCATCGCCATGATCGCCTCCGGATCGATGTGTGAGTACTCCACCCCTGGACTATGGGTCCATAGCAGTAGCTAGATGGTTGTCTTCTCCTCATTGTGCTATCATGTCAGATCTTGTGAGCTGCCTATCATGATCAAGATCATCTATTTGTAATGCTACATGTTGTGTTTGTTGGGATCCGATGAATATTGAATACTATGTCAAGTTGATTATCAATCTATCATATATGTTATTTATGTTCTTGCATGCTCTCCGTTGCTAGTAGAGGCTCTGGCCAAGTTGATACTTGTGACTCCAAAAGGGGGTATTTATGCTCGATAGTGGGTTCATGCCTCCATTAAATCTGGGACAGTGACAGAAAGTTCTAAGGTTGTGGATGTATTGTTGCCACTATGGATAAAACATCTATGCTTTGTTTAAGGATATTTGTGTTGATTACATTACGCACCATACTTAATGCAATTGTCTGTTGTTTACAACTTAATAGTGGAAGGGGTTCGGATGATAACCTGAAGGTGGACTTTTTAGGCATAGATGCATGCTGGATAGCGGTCTATGTACTTTGTCGTAATGCCCTGATTAAATATCATAGTACTCATCATGATATATGTATGTGCATTGTTATGCCTTCTTTATTTGTCAATTGCCCAACTCGTAATTTGTTCACCCAACATCTGTTTATCTTATGGGAGAGACACCACTAGTGAACTGTGGACCCCGATCCAATTCTTTACATCTGAAATACAATCTACCGCAATTGTTCTTTACTGTTCTTCGCAAACAATCATCATCATCCACACTATACATCTAATCCTTTGTTTACAGCAAGCCGGTGAGATTGACAACCTCACTGTTACGTTGGGGCAAAGTACTTTGATTGTGTTGTGCAGGTTCCACGTTGGCGCCGGAATCCCTGGTGTTGCGCCGCACTACACTCCTCCACCAACAACCTTCACGTGCTCCTTGACTCCTATTGGTTCGATAACCTTGGTTTCTTACTGAGGGAAAACTTGTTGTTGTACGCATCACACCTTCTTCTTGGGGTTCCCAACGGACGTGTGCTTCACGCGTATCACCGTCCCAACACATTTGACATATCCCGCTGATTCATTTCTCCCTCCCGCCGTCGCTACTCTGTTCCTCCCACCGCCGCTACCCTCTCCCCATCCATGGCGCCGCCGACAGCCCCCCAAGAAAAGGCCAAGAAAGCGGCCAAGAAGCCGCCGGGCAATGAGACGAAAGGGGTGAAGGCGCCCTTCGCGAAGCCGCGGAAGGCGCCGGCTCCGAAGAAGAAGCCGGAAGGCTGGACCGATGATCAGTGGCATCAAGACTGTCGACGGCGGAGCGGAAACGACAGAGGGCGGCGCAGCAGGAGAAGAAGGCGTTGGCGGCGCTGCTCAAGAGGCAAGAGGAGAAGATGGAGCTCAAGAAACGCAGGGACGACATGTCCCTGCTGAGAGGGTCGACAGAAGGAATGTCTCCTCGAACACGGGCGGCGCACAACTTTTTCAAAGGCCAGATCCTCGACGAAATCAAAGCCAAAATGGCGGCGGCTGAGGCAGCGGCAGCAACCCCAACCCTGGAGCAAGAGCCGACAGACACGTATGCGACAACATCTGCTAGTACATGAAAGATCGAGATGTCGCCTAGAGGGGGGGGGGGTGAATAGGCAATTAAAAACTCTTACGGATTTGGCTTGTAAGAATGCGGAATTAAACTAACGTTTAGTTTACAAGCACAACCCCTAAATATGCTAGGCTCAACTAAGTGTAACAATAACAACTAGAGCTAAGCAAGATAGGCACAAGATATATGAAGCACAAGTGATAGCAAGATATATGTACTTCAAGCACGATGGCTATCACAAGGAAAGTAAGCTCGGGTATAGAAATAACCGAGGCACGCGGAGACGAGGATGTATTCCCGTGTTCCCTTCCTTTGCAAGAAGGTACGTCACGTTTGGAGGAGTGGAGGTCCCACGAAGGATTCCCCAACGCCACGAAGGCTCACCCTATTCTCCGAGCCACACCCACGAAGGATAATGGCCCTTTCCTTATGGTTAGCTTTTCCTCCACTCCGGAGATGGCAAGCTCCACAACCACTTCACAAGCTTCACGAAGGAGAAGCCCGGGCCTCTTCACAATCTTCCTTGAAGAGATCACCGGAGCACAAACCGCCAAGCCAACTAGGAGGTCTCCCTCCAAGAGTAACAAGTTCACGGTATCTCACTCGAACTAATCGTGGTGGAGAGCTCAACACTATGCAATGATGCAAAGCAAGAACACTAGAGGTGTTCAAGTCCTTCACACTCAAATCCCACCAAAGCAACAAATGCTAGGATGAGATTAGAGAGGAAGAACAAAGAGGAAATCAACAAATGACTCCAAGATCTAGATCCAAAGGGTTCCCCTCACTTAGAGGAAAGATGGATTGGTGGGGATTGTAGATCTAGATCTCTTCTCTTAGATCCCTCAAGAATGAGCAAGAATCATGGGGGGGATCAAGAGAGAGAGGGCAAGTTCTTCAAAGACAACAATGGAGGAGAGAGAGTAAGTGGAAGAACTTATGCAACTCAAGGTGGAAGAAGGGCTATTTATAGCCCAAGAGCAAATATAACCGTTGGGAAAAAGTTGGGCTGAGTCAGCCGTCGAGGAGGCCGGTCAACCGGGCCTAGGGCCGGGCTGTCCGGTGCAGGACCCGGTCAGATCGGGCCACAGACCGGACCAGCCGGTCCAAACCGAACCTGGTGCCAGGTCGTGACTGGGGCCGGTCTTTGTCGCGCAGAACCTGCGCCGGGGAGGCCGGTCCACTGCCCGGTCAGACCGGACGAGGGGCCGGACCCGGCCGGTCCAAACCGGGCCTATGACCGGGCCATGACCGGGACACTTCTGTGTCATACAGTACATGGCCTGGTTGGCACCAGTCCACGGGCCGGTTTGAACCGGGCCGGCCGGTGGGACGGCCGGTCACGCCGGGTGAGAAATCCGGCCAGCGGGAAAAACATGTTATACAAAAACTGTGATAACTTTTGTGTCCGGACCCGATTGACATGAAACCAATTTTGTTGGAAAGATAACGACGAATAGAATCCCAACAAAAACTGGAAATATGGAGACTCCTCACAGGATATTTTTAGATGTTTTTAGAGAGGAAGTCTCCCACCGTCAAGAAACGGTGAAGACGTCCAAACTCGAAAACGCAATAGAAGATGCATGCGGATTCCGTTTTCGATGAACTTGGGCTTGTTGTAAAGCTAGCAACAAGCTCAAGAACCTCTCACAGATAAACACTAAGAAGCAATAGGGATATGCAAAGTATGCAAAGGATTGAGCTCCCTAAGACGATGTGATCAAGTTACCCAACCGAAAGCCCCTCTTGATAGTGCGGCTATCTATCCTATAATCCGGTCTCCCAACAACCACCTTGAGACCGGTAAAAGGAAAACCTAGCAAGGCCATACCTTTGCCTTGCGCATCCCGCTTGATCTTGATGATAGCTCTTCAAGCTCCACTCAAGCCGGAATGCCTTACTTGATCATCGTTACTTCGTGAAGACTCACAAATGCTCCCCCATACACTATGATGGGAAAGCTCCATTGATGTACATCTTCACATGTCCATTATCATCAAATGGACGGCAAGCTTCAAGCATATGATCCTCTCGAGATGCTCAACTTGAACTTGCCCAACTCAACCTTGATGACGATCACCACTTGCCGTCATCCTCTCATGGGCATACCACATGACTTCACGTGGCACATTCTTCATGCTTCATGTGTTGACCAAACTTGAATCTATTCTCCACACTTTGTATTGGTCAACCTTGTATCTTCTCATGCTCTATCATACTATCTTGATCGATGATCTTGATGCCAATACACAAGGTGTATCTTTATCTTCATGGCATCCATACTTGAATCCAACACATGGAATACAAGTAGTACCTACGAAATATTCCTTCATATAAACTCAATGAAAACATTAGTCCATAGGGGTTGTCGTTAATTACCAAAACCACACATAGGGGCAATATACCCTTACAGTACACCTGTGTCGGCCTCTGCCTCGGCGTGGGCGACGGAGCATGCACACCGGGCAGATCACGACGAGTTCATTGTGATCGACGGACCTATATCGACTCAGGATGCGTCGACATCGCCCAACCCCTTCTTCTAATTTAGCTTGCACCACCGGTCTATAATATGATCGTGCGTCCAGTACTTTGATCGCCGCTACTCTGATCGCGATGACTTTGGCGGGAACTATCTCTTTTGAATGCAAAATATTTGAATTTCTGATTGGGGACGGTGTTTGGTGGACGCGGCTGGGGAGCGACGTCCCCCAAATGCGACACGGACAAAACTCGTCCCCCAAACGCTCGATTCGGCGCCCTTTGGGGAAAGGTTTGGGGGACGCGACTGGAGATGCTCTAAGCATTCCCAGTAAAGTTAGGAAGGAATGCAAAAGAGGCAAGAGGAACATTGCCTCTAATATTTAATGGAAATACTCCCAGCTAGCAATATTGATAGAATTTACTGAATACGGAGGAGTGATTATAAACTCAGAGAATACTATACATATACCTAATAGTCCACCTACCAAAGGAACTCCAATATTCCTAGATGGAAAATTGTACCAAAAATCTCAGAGACTACTATATACACATATAGCCCATCCATGATTAAATATTGCATAATCCAAGGAAATATTTCTAAACTAAGAATAATTCTTTGAAATACCTTGTTTTATCAAGGAATTTATTTGCCATCATTTGCACCTCCCAAATTCCTCATAAAATTAGGATGAATTTTGGCAAATTTGAGCTACATAGCTACCACTTGCTTTACTACACCAAAAAAATCTCTATTTTGTGAACACACCCTTTGGTTGATCCAAGGGGCATGTAACTTGGTCACTTCGGATAATTCTTACGATATGACATATAGAAAAAACCACATGATCCAGTTGAATAGTAAAACCACTATTTGGTATGAACATGGCATAGTGTTCATTTTGAAGTCCCCGGTGATGGAACATGTGGGTGTGCTCAGATGTCTTGCATAAGAATGATGGTGAATGACTTGATTGTAATATACCTCTTCTATCATTTTCATAAAAATCTAGGAATGCATTATGGTTTCCATGTTTTTAGATGTTCTCTTTGTAATTTGTAATCCCATCGCTATGATCTAATGCAGTTTTCAGGTCCTTGTTTAAAAAACAAACATGGTCAAAGTAAAATATGCTCCTAGGCCACTTGGGTATCATGGGCCGCCAGACCATGAATAGACTTTTGGAGGCTTCGATTTCCAGAGTCCATACCAGCCTCCCTCCATCATCCTATTTCTCCAGGAAAAAAAAAACTCCCTCCGTCGTCCAAACCCAGATGCCGCCGCGCCTCTCCCTCCTCCGCCGCCTCTCCACCCGCCGGGACACCAACCTCGCCACCCTCCTCGCCGTCCTCCGGTCACCACAGGCTCCATCTACGCCGCTCCCCCACGCCCTCTCCCACGCCTTCCCGTCTCCGGCAGACGCGTTTCCCCTGCACACGCTCCCCGATCTCCTCCCGCGCCTCCCCTCCCCGCTCCTCTCCCTCCGGTTCCTCCTCTGGCGCCTGCCCCCTTCCCCGACGCTGCCCTCCCCGCACACCCTCTCCTCGGTCGCCGCCTCGCTCCCGGACCTCCCCTCCGATGTGCCCCTCCTCCTCTCCACCACCCAGCGCCCGCTGCCCCTCCCGCACTACGCCCTCCTCCTCGCCATCTCTGCCCTGTTAGGATGATCTCCACGGGATCGATCCCAACGGATCGATAACACCCTTGACCTCGTCCGCGCCCTGATCGGGGGCGCCCAACCCGTTATGGTTGGTGGGCCCTGATACGTCCCAAACGTATCTATAATTTCTTATGTTCCATGCTACTTTTATGATGATACTCACATGTTTTATACACATTATATGTCATTATTATGCATTTTCCGGCACTAACCTATTGACGAGATGCCGAAGAGCCGATTGCTTGTTTTCTGCTGTTTTTGGTTTCAGAAATCCTAGTAAGGAAATATTCTCGGAATTAGACGAAATCAACGCCCAGGGTCCTATTTTTGCACGAAGCTTCCAGAAGTCCGAGGGAGAGACGAAGTGGGGCCACGAGTGACATGGGCATACCCTTCGGGTACCCATTATTGGTATACCTGGATCGTCTCGGCCCAATATGGAGAAGGCCCAACAAGGCAACCCGAAGAAGTAGTCGACTAGGACTCTTGTAAAACCCTAGGCTGGTTGCATATATAAAGCTAGCCAGGGCACCCGAAATAAGGAGGCCAACAGATAGATAGACAGAATATAGACAACATAGCTCCGCATATGGCGGCACCCTATAAAACATATGATCATATACTAGATTGCTAGCAGCATGTAGGGATCCTCCACCGAGGGGACCCGAAGCTGGGTACGTCGTGTGCCTAATCTCGACCCCGGAATCTCCATCGTCGCTCTTCCCGAAACCCAAGTCTACAATATGTAGGCATTGCCGAGGTGTTCCCTCGTCAATTGGCACCGACCGTGGGCATCGCGGCGACTGGATTTTGTAATCTGGGCGGGATCCATCATCATTATCGATCGTATCTGGTCAATCCATCTACTTCGTCGCCAACAATCGGCCGGGTCATATTCGTCTGCGTCGTATTCACTTGCGTCGTGGCCAAACAAACCAGATCGTTTTTCCGGCAGCAGCCGCCAGAAGAACCGAATCCCGAGAAGCCGTTCCACACACGCGACATGATTTCGAGGATCTAATTCACGTTCATCTTCCAAACAGAAAAAGCTAAGTGCCTTATTATATGTTTATATTATTCCTTCTATACATATGATTGCTTGATGGCACGTGTTGTTCCGCGGAAAGAGCAGTAGCGGAAGGTTGATTTGTCTTACTATTTCACATGAATCATTGGGCTAGTACGATGTATCAAGACTAAAGAAAAAGCACGTGGAATCAGAAGCGGAAAAGATCGGCTCCTTTGTGCGCTACAGCCGAATAACCGGAACTTCACAAAAATCATGTCGTGAGTAACGGCAGTACTCGAGTGTGAGCCTGCGCATCTTCCATGACTCGCTACTACATCGACTTTTTCCGGCCAAAGGCCGCTCACCATCCGACACAAACAATCAGGTGCTATATTTCTAGTTAAGTATTATTCGCAAAATTTATTTGGAAATATTTTTGGTTTGTGCTATTATTTGCGTAGATTTGCGCGCTCCAACACAACTTCAGATCGGAACAAGCTCTGATTACTTCGCCACGTACAATCGTATGCTCGGGGGTTCGCTCGCCGTAAACCCGACAAACGCGCACTCGCCTCGCTCGGGGCTCGCCCGCCGCGAACTCGACGATTCTCTCCATGCCGACTACTTCCACCTTGTCGAATAACTTCGGCTAAATGGCGTACGGCTCCGCTGCATCGGTCGCGTCTACTTCTTCGACTGCGTCTGCCAGACAACTTACTTCCACGTCGACTCCGTCACACCTGATCAAAAAGCTAAGTGTTCCTTTTCCGAGTGTTAATTATTAACTTTCGCCACACCCGAATACTCGGGGCTGCACCATTGCATCATTACAGCAAATTCACCCAACACTGGGGAGTTGTGCCATTATATTGTTACCACAAATATGCTCGGTTACTTGGTGAATTTCTTTTCTTCGGCTTAGTGGAATTATCTTCTCCGGCACAGTGGAATTATTTTCTTCGGTTCAGTGGGTTTATTTTGTTCGGCTCACTGAAATTATTTTCTTCGGCTCAGTGGAATTATTTTCTTCGACTTAGTGGATTTATCTTCTTCGGCTCAGTGGATTTATTCTCTCTGGATTACTGGATTGATTTTCCTTGGGTTATTATTGGTTTACTTATACAATATTACCCGACGCGTTTCCGGGTCAATGAATTCATCTTCTATGGTTATTACTGGAACTATTTTCTCCGGCTCAATGTATTCATCCTCTATGATATCAAGGGATTCATCTTTTATGGTTATTACTGGATTCTTCGGGTCAATGGATTCATCCTCTATGATATCGGCGGATTCATCTTCAATATATGATGGTGTAATCTTTAATATGGATTCATCTCAAGTACTTCATCTCGGACTTCATCTTCAGTATTTCATCCATAATGGCCTTCTTTCAGCGACACGGATAATACTCGGGGGCTCGAAAACGACTTTGCCCCGAGTAACAACTGTGACACGGCGTCTAAGAAACAATCATGACATCACCCCAGCAGCGCTCGGGGGCTCGGCTATTTCTTCATCAAACAATTTGGCGGCATTTATTTTCGCTATTTGGTGGTTTCTACTTCGGCTCGACTTCTTCTCCGCACTCGAAGACTTCATCGCGCCGACTCCGTCGTGCCCAATAAGCTAAGTGTTCCTTTGATTTGCATAAAATTGATTATCAATTAATTTCGCCGCACCCGACACTCGGGGGCTGCGCCATACTTCTTCACTTTACATCTCAGGTTGACAAAAGAAGAACTGTGCCTACAAAAATTTCTTCAAGAGAGAACCCAAAGAAATCTTCTTCAGGGAGGAACCCGACGAAATCAAAATAGCACCCGGCGAAATTTTTTCTTCAGGAAGGTCCCGAAGTATTATCTTCAAGAAGGTGCCGACAAATTTCCTTCAAGGAGGTGTCGAAGAATTATCCTCAAGGAGGTGCCGAAGAATTATACTCAAGGAGGTGCCGAAGAATTATACTCAAGGAGGTGCCGAAGAATTATACTCAAAGAGGACCCGAAGAATTGTCCTCAAGGAGGACCCGAAGAAATTTTCCTGAGGGAGGAACTCGACGAAATTATCATCAAGGAGAAACTAAAAAAAAAAAAAAAGAGGAGTAGAAAAAAAAAAGGGGGAGAAAAAAAAGAGGATGGACAAATCTTCGGGTCCATTGACTCGTCATTTGTTCTGAGCAAGAGCATCGGCGATGTGCTTGACGACAATATAGAAGCACCAATATATTCGGCTGTCTCATCAAGCCCGAGAGAAAAATATAGAAGAACCCGCAAAATGGGTCATTGCATCAGCCGAACAAGGCACTCGACAATATATTCTCAGAACGCCAAAGTTGCGATCAATTTCTGAATGCCGCAAATTTGCGAAGGTAAGACCCCGGATCCGTTCTGCTGGGCGTGGCATCGCCGAAGACTGCGCTCTGCTACTTTTATCCGTATCAACGGATACGAAGAAAAATCCTAACGGACGCGTTAGGTACCCGATAAATATGACTGGGACTCGACAGAATGGTAAGACCTTAAGCGGCACCTGTCGAAGTTTACACCAGTATCCCGAGATCATGTCTAGGGACGTGATCTTGAAGTAGGTTTTTGCGGATTGCCACTAGAGCATTTAACTAGTACCTGATCCGTCAGATGAACTAGCCCTAATTACCATTATCCCTGTACAATATAGATATGGATGTCAAATAAAAATAGCAACGGCCTGGAGTCGATAAAAAGAGGGGCTGCGCCAAGTTGTTTATCGAGTAGTACAACTTGAGCCTACGCCTAGGTGCAAGCACCTTCTCATAGGCTCGGGGGCTACTCTTATCGAGAGTATTGTTCACCCTCCCGATAAGAAAGAGGAAAAATTGTGGAGTCAATTACAAGCAAGTTGAGCCTACACCCAAGTGCAAACACTTGGCTGTAGCCTCGGGGGCTACTCCCATCGGGAGCGCTGGTCGCGCACCCGACAGAAAAATAACTTCGATAGCATCTACGACAATCAAGGTTTGTAGACTCAACTCGATTCTACGACTCGAGTGGAGCCTACTCCCATCGGGAGCACATGGATTTCATCAAATCCTCCAGAAATATAGTTAAGTTCTTTATCGAGTAGTACAACTTGAGTCTATGCCCAAGTGCAAGCACTTGCCCATAGACTCGGGGGCTACTCCCATCGGGAGCGCTGCCGCGCACCCGATAATTTTAAGAATCATCGACATCATCTACGCTACACATGATCTACGACATGGACCTCGCCTTGTATTTTCTTCGACTTCGGAGATGGTTATGCTTGGAGTTTCTACGCAAGTCTTCGACTTCCCTATAAACTCGGGGGCTATCGACATGGGCATACCCTTCGGGTACCCATTATTGGTATACCTGGATCGTCTCGGCCCAATATGGAGAAGGCCCAACAAGGCAACCCGAAGAAGTAGTCGACTAGGACTCTTGTAAAACCCTAGGCTGGTTGCATATATAAAGCTAGCCTGGGCACCCGAAATAAGGAGGCCAACAGATAGATAGACAGAATATAGACAACATAGCTCCGCATATGGCGGCACCCTATAAAACATATGATCATATACTAGATTGCTAGCAGCACGTAGGGATCCTCCACCGAGGGGACCCGAAGCTGGGTACGTCGTGTGCCTAATCTCGACCCCGGAATCTCCATCGTCGCTCTTCCCGAAACCCAAGTCTACAATATGTAGGCATTTCCGAGGTGTTCCCTCGTCAACGAGGTGGCGACACGCCAGGGCAGCGCGGCCTGGCCCTTGGCCGCGCGGCCCTGTTGTGTGGGCCCCTCGTGACGCCTCCTGACCTGCCCTTCCGCCTACTTAAAGCCTCCATCGCGAAACCCCCAGTGCCGAGAGCCACGATACGGAAAACCTTACAGAGACGCCGCCGCCGCCAATCCCATCTCGGGGGATTCAGGAGATCGCCTCCGGCACCCTGCCGGAGAGGGGAATCATCTCCCGGAGGTCTCTTCATCGCCATGATCGCCTCCGGAGCGATGTGTGAGTAGTTCACCCCTGGACTATTGGTCCATAGCAGTAGCTAGATGGTCGTCTTCTCCCCGTTGTGCTATCATGTTAGATCTTGTGAGCTGCCTATCATGATCAAGATCATCTATTTGTAATCCTTCATGTTGTGTTTGTTGGGATCCGATGAATATTGAATACTATGTCAAGTTGATTATCAATCTATCATATATGTTATTTATGTTCTTGCATGCTCTCCGTTGCTAGTAGAGGCTCTGGCCAAGTTGATACTTGTGACTCCAAGAGGGAGTATTTATGCTCGATAGTGGGTTCATGCCTCCATTAAATGCTGGGACGAGTGACAGAAAGTTCTAAGGTTGTGGATGTGCTGTTGCCACTAGGGATAAAAGATCGATGCTTTGTCTAAGGATATTTGTGTTGATTACATTACGCACCATACTTAATGCAATTGTCTATTGTTTACAACTTAATACTGGAAGGGGTTCAGATGATAACCTGAAGGTGGACTTTTTAGGCATAGATGCATGCTTGGATAGCGGTCTATGTACTTTGTTGTAATGCCCTGATTAAATCTCATAGTACTCATCATGATATATGTATGTGCATTGTTATGCCTTCTTTATTTGTCAATTGCCCAACTGTAATTTGTTCACCCAACATCTGCTGTCTTATGGGAGAGACACCGCTAGTGAACTGTGGACCCCGGTCCTATTCTTTACATCTGAAATACAAACTGCTGTAATTGTTCTTTACTGTTATTCGCAAACAAACATCATCATCCACACTATACATCTAATCCTTTGTTTACAGCAAGCCGGTGAGATTGACAACCTCGCTGTTACGTTGGGGCAAAGTTACTGTGATTGTGTTGTGCGGGTTCCACGTTGGCGCCGGAATCCCCGGTGTTGCGCCGCACTACACTCCTCCGCCATCAACCTTCAACGTGCTTCTTGACTCCTACTTGGTTCGATTAAACCTTGGTTTCTTGCGAGGGGAACTTGCTACCGTGCGCATCACACCTTCCCCTTGGGCTTCCCAACGGACGTGTCAACTACACGCATCAAGCAAATTTCTGGCGCCGTTGCCGGGGAGATCAAGACACGCTGCAAGGGGAGTCTCCCACATCCAATCTCTTTACTTTGTTTTTGTCTTGCTTTATTTTATTTACTACTTTGTTTGCTGCACTTATATCAAAACACAAAAAAAAATTAGTTGCTAGCTTTACTTTATTTACTGTCTTGTTCTCTATATCAAAAACACAAAAAATTTAGTTACTTGCATTTTTACTTCTGTTATCATGTCTAGCTCTGCACCTGTTACTTCTTCACCTGAGGAATTAGTCTTCACTTTTAAACAAGGGGATGAGGAGAGTTTTAAAGATGCCTGGTCCAGAATTTTTGACTCTTATCGTAAAACTGAACCTCAAATGACTCTAAGTTTGCTCCTTAGTAATTTTTATTTTGGGCTTATGATTCGCTATAGATATGCCTTGGATGTCTGTAGTGGGAGGAGATTTCCTTCATTGCGACGGTGATCAAGCTTTTAATGCCATAAAAAAATTGGTTGCATCACATAGTCCAGCTAATAACTTTGATTCAGCTCTTATTAGCATTTATAATAGATTAAACACTCTTGAGACAAGTGCATCTTGCTTGGAAAAAAATTATAGTGATGTTCGTAACCTCCTTGATCAAGTTTTGGTGAACTCTGAACCTTCAATATGGGACCCTACTATTAAAATTGTTGTTGGTGGTAAAACTCTTCATGCCAACTGCGATATTATGTCTGAATTTTGTCTTATGCCTAAGAGTATTTATGAATCTTTGACACTTTGGGGACTCGTTGAAGGGGGAGAAGGAATAACCCTTATTGATAACTCTGTTATAATTCCTAAGGGAATAGCCGAGGGTGTGCATACAACCATTCTTGGAAGAACAATATCCACTGATTATCTTGTTATTGATTGTGTAGGAACAGGACAAATCACACTCGGAAGATCCCTGCTGAAACTATTGGGAGCAGTCATAGATGTGGGAGAAGGCACCTTAAAATTCACCTCTACACCGGGAGGTAGACATGTGTTCCCTAAACCAAAGGGTAAGAAAAAGAATAAGAAAGGTAGGTGTAATGCCCGAGGTAATGCTCCATCTCTCGACAATACTTGATTCACACTTTCTGCGCCTAGCTGAAAGGCGTTAAAGAAAAGCGCTTATGGGAGACAACCCATTGATACGTCTCCGACGTATCGATAATTTCTTATGTTCCATGCCACATTATTGATGATATCTACATGTTTTATGCACACTTTATGTCATATTCGTGCATTTTCTGGAACTAACCTATTAACAAGATGCCGAAGAGCCAGTTGCTTTTTTCTGCTGTTTTTGGTTTCAGAAATCCTAGTAACGAAATATTCTCGGAATTGGACGAAATCAACGCCCAGGGTCCTATTTTTCCACGAAGCTTCCAGAAGACCGAAGGAGAGTCGAAGTGGGGCCACGAGGTGGCGACACACCGAGGCGGCGCGGCCCGGGCCACGGCCGCGCCGACCTATGGTGTGGGCCCCTCGTGCCGCCTCTTTACCTGCCCTTCCGCCTACAAATAGCCTTCGTCGCGAAACCCCCAATACCGAGAGCCACGATACGGAAAACCTTACTGAGACGCCGCCGCCGCCAATCCCATCTCGGGGGATTCTGGAGATCTCCTCCGGCACCCTGCCGGAGAGGGGATTCATCTCCCGGAGGACTCTTCACCGCCATGGTCGCCTCCGGAGTGATGAGTGAGTAGTTCACCCCTGGACTATGGGTCCATAGCAGTAGCTAGATGGTTGTCTTCTCCTCATTGTGCTTCATTGTTGGATCTTGTGAGCTGCCTAACATGATCAAGATCATCTATCCGTAATGCTATATGTTGTGTTTGTCGGGATCCGATGGATAGAGAATACTATGTTATGTTAATTATCAAGTTATTACCTATGTGTTGTTTAAGATCTTGCATGCTCTCCGTTATTAGTAGAGGCTCTGGCCAAGTTTTCGCTATTAACTCCAAGAGGGAGTATTTATGCTCGATAGTGGGTTCATGTCTCCGTGAATGCGGGGAGTGACGAAACCCCTAAGGTTATGGATGTGCTTGTTGCCACTAGGGATAAAACATTGATGCTATGTCCGAGGATGTAGTTATTGATTACATTACGCACCATACTTAATGCAATTGTCCGTTATTTTGCAACTTAATATCGGAAGGGGTTCGGACGATAACTCTGAAGGTGGACTTTTTAGGCATAGATGCATGCTGGATAGCGGTCTATGTACTTTGTCGTAATGCCCAATTAAATCTCACTATATTTATCATGACATGTATGTGCATTGTTATGCCCTCTCTATTTGTCAATTGCCCGACTGTAATTTGTTCACCCAACATGCTTTTATCTTATGGGAGAGACACCTCTAGTGAACTGTGGACCCCGGTCCATTCTTTTATACTTGAAATACAAATTTGCTTGCAATACTTGTTCTTTCTTGTTTCTCGCAAACAATCATCTTCCACACAATACGGTTAATCCTTTGTTACAGCAAGCCGGTGAGATTGACAACCTCACTTGTTTCGTTGGGGCAAAGTACTTTGGTTGTGTTGTGCGGGTTCCACGTTGGCGCCGGAATCTCCGGTGTTGCGCCGCACTACATCCCGCCGCCATCAACCTTCAACGTGCTTCTTGGCTCCTCCTGGTTCGATAAACCTTGGTTTCTTTCCGAGGGAAAACTTGCTGCTCGTGCGCATCATACCTTCCTCTTGGGGTTCCCAACGAACGTGTGAGTTACACGCCATCAAGCTCTTTTTCACGGCGCCGTTGCCGGGGAGATCAAGACACGCTGCAAGGGGAGTCTCCACTTCCCAATCTCTTTACTTTGTTTTTGTCTTGCTTTATTTTATTTACTACTTTGTTTGCTGCATTATATCAAATTAGTTGCTAGTTTTACTTTATTTACTGTCTTGCACTCTATATCAAAAATACAAAAAAAATTTAGTTTACTTGCATTTATTCTATCTAGTTTGCTTTATTTACTACTGCTAAAATGAGTAATCCTGAAGTTGAAGTTCGTTCATTTAAGCAACAAGGGGGAGAATGTTTAAAAGATGCTTGGTATAGAATTAGTGATGCCCATAATAGGTGCACTAAGAAACACTCCACCACTATCCTAGTCAGGAATTTTTATGTTGGTATCTCTAGCTGGAATAGATATGTTCTTGATTGTCTCGTGGGAGGTAACTTCCTAGGCGCTCCCGCTTTAGAAGCTAGTTGCATTATTGAGAGTTTATTTGGAACAGCACCTGTTAATGAAACTAAAATTGAAACCTCTCTTGAGGATGTTATGAAAAAATTGGAAACCATAGAAAAAAAAATTCCGAGTGTTGAAACTAAGTTGGAGATGTTACTTGATAAAACTGATGAACTTGATAAATCCTTAGGAGGAATTGATGAAAGAATCAGTGTCCTAGGAACTTGTGTTGACCATGATAATCAAATTAATAGGATTGGCGAACTTGAAAAAGCTATGGGAACCTTGGGTTCAACTTTTTCATCTTTAAAGTTTAGAGAGAAAGCTTATGTGGGAAAGGAGCAAAAGTTTATGTATGTCTCTAAAGTGCCTAAACCAAAGAAATATTATTATAGGCCTAAAATTAACAAAGCCCTTAGTGCCACCACAGATGGGGGAACTTATAATACCGATGCTCCATCTCTCGATAATACTTGATTTACACTTTCTGCGCCTAGCTGAAAGGCGTTAAAGAAAAGCGCTTATGGGAGACAACCCATGTTTTTACTACAGTATTTTTGTTTTATATTTGAGTCTTGGAAGTTTTTTACTACTGTAGCAACCTCTCCTTATCTTAGTTTTATGTTTTGTTGTGCCAAGTAAAGTCTTTGATAGTAAAGTGAATACTAGATTTGGATTACTGCGCAGAAACAGATTTCTTTGCTGTCACGAATCTGTGTCTAATTCTCTGTAGGTAACTCAGAAAATTAAGCCAATTTACGTGAGTGATCCTCAGATATGTACGCAACTTTCATTCAATTTGGGCATTTTCATTTGAGCAAGTCTGGTGCCTCAATAAAATCCATCTTTACGGACTGTTCTGTTTTGACAGATTCTGCCTTTTATTTCGCATTGCCTCTTTTGCTATGTTGGATGAATTTATTTGATCCATTAATGTCCGAGTAGCTTTATGCAATGTCCAGAAGTGTTAAGAATGATTGTGTCACCTCTGAACATGTTAATTTTTATTGTCCACTAACCCTCTAATGAGTTGTTTCGAGTTTGGTGTGGAGGAAGTTTTCAAGGATCAAGAGAGGAGTATGATGCAATATGATCAAGGAGAGTGAAAGCTCTAAGCTTGGGGGTGCCCCGGTGGTTCACCCCTGCATATTCTAAGAAGACTCAAGCGTCTAAGCTTGGGGATGCCCAAGGCATCCCCTTCTTCATCGACAACATTATCAGGTTCCTCCCCTGAAACTATATTTTTATTCCGTCACATCTTATGTGCTTTGCTTGGAGCATCGGTTTGTTTTTGTTTTTGTTTTGTTTGAATAAAATGGATCCTAGCATTCACTGTATGGGAGAGAGACACACTCCGCTGTAGCATATGGACAAATATGTCCTTAGGCTTTACTCATAGTATTCATGGCGCAGTTTCTTCTTCGTTAAATTGTTATATGGTTGGAATTGGAAAATGCTACATGTAGTAATTCTAAAATGTCTTGGATAATTTGATACTTGGCAATTGTTGTGCTCATGTTTAAGCTCTTGCATCATATACTTTGCACCCATTAATGAAGAAACACCTAGAGCTTGCTAATTTGGTTTGCATATTTGGTTTCTCTAAAGTCTAGATAATATCTAGTATTGAGTTTTGAACTACAAGGAAGACGGTGTAGAGTCTTATAATGTTTACAATATGTCTTTTATGTGAGTTTTGCTGCACCGTTCATCCTTGTGTTTGTTTCAAATAACCTTGCTAGCCTAAACCTTGTATCTAGAGGGAATACTTCTCATGCATCCAAAATCCTTGAGCCAACCACTATGCCATTTGTGTCCACCATACCTACCTACTACATGGTATTTCTCCGCCATTCCAAAGTAAATTGCTTGAGTGCTACCTTTAAAATTCCATCATTCACCTTTGCAATATATAGCTCATGGGACAAATAGCTTAAAAACTATTGTGGTATTGAATATGTACTTATGCACTTTATCTCTTATTAAGTTGCTTGTTGTGCGATAACCATGTTTACGGGGACGCCATCAACTATTCTTTGTTGAATATCATGTGAGTTGCTATGCATGTCCGTCTTGTCTGAAGTAAGAGAGATCTACTACCTTAATGGTTGGAGCATACATATTGTTAGAGAAGAACATTGGGCCGCTAACTAAAGCCATGATTCATGGTGGAAGTTTCAGTTTTGGACATATATCCTCAATCTCATATGAGAATAATAATTGTTGCCACATGCTTATGCATTAAAGAGGAGTCCATTATCTGTTGTCCATGTTGTCCCGGTATGGATGTCTAAGTTGAGAATAATCAAAAGCGAGAAATCCAAAATGCGAGCTTTCTCCTTAGACCTTTGTACGGGCGGCATGGAGGTACCCCATTGTGACACTTGGTTAAAACATGTGTATTGCGATGATCCGGTAGTCCAAGCTAATTAGGACAAGGTGCGGGCACTATTAGTATACTATGCATGAGGCTTGCAACTTGTAAGATATAATTTACATAACTCATATGCTTTATTATTACCGTTGACAAAATTGTTTCATGTTTTCAAAATAAAAGCTCTAGCACAAATATAGCAATCGATGCTTTCCTCTTTGAAGGACCATTCTTTTTACTTTTATGTTGAGTCGGTTCACCTATCTCTCTCCACCCCAAGAAGCAAACACTTGTGTGAACTGTGCATTGATTCCTACATACTTGCATATTGCACTTGTTATATTACTCTATGTTGACAATTATCCATGAGATATACATGTTACAAGGTTAAAGCAACCGCTGAAACTTAATCTTCCTTTGTGTTGCTTCAATACCTTTACTTTGATTTATTGCTTTATGAGTTAACTCTTGTGCAAGACTTATTGATGCTTGTCTTGAAGTACTATTCATGAAAAGTCTTTGCTTTATGATTCACTTGTTTACTCATGTCATTACCATTGTTTTGATCGCTGCATTCATTACATATGTTTACAAATAGTATGATCAAGGTTATGATGGCATGTCACTTCAGAAATTATCTTTGTTATCGTTTTACCCGCTCGGGACGAGCGAGAACTAAGCTTGGGGATGCTGATACGTCTCCGACGTATCGATAATTTCTTATGTTCCATGCCACATTATTGATGATATCTACATGTTTTATGCACACTTTATGTCATATTCGTGCATTTTACGGAACTAACCTATTAACAAGATGCCGAAGAGCCGGTTGTTGTTTTCTCGCTGTTTTTGGTTTCGAAATCCTAGTAACGAAATATTCTCGGAATTGGACGAAATCAACGCCCGGGGTCCTATTTTGCCACGAAGCTTCCGGAAGACCGAAGGAGAGTCGAAGTGGGGCCACGAGGTGGCGACACACCGGGCGGCGCGGCCCGGGCCACGGCCGCGCCGACCTATGGTGTGGGCCCCTCGTGCCGCCTCTTTACCTGCCCTTCCGCCTACAAATAGCCTCCGTCGCGAAACCCCCGGTACCGAGAGCCACGATACGGAAAACCTTGCGAGACGCCGCCGCCAATCCCATCTCGGGGGATTACGGAGATCTCCTCCGGCACCCTGCCGGAGAGGGGATTCATCTCCCGGAGGACTCTTCACCGCCATGGTCGCCTCCGGAGTGATGAGTGAGTAGTTCACCCCTGGACTATGGGTCCATAGCAGTAGCTAGATGGTTGTCTTCTCCTCATTGTGCTTCATTGTTGGATCTTGTGAGCTGCCTAACATGATCAAGATCATCTATACGTAATGCTATATGTTGTGTTTGTCGGGATCCGATGGATAGAGAATACTATGTTATGTTAATTATCAAGTTATTACCTATGTGTTGTTTAAGATCTTGCATGCTCTCCGTTATTAGTAGAGGCTCCGGCCAAGTTTTCGCTATTAACTCCAAGAGGGAGTATTTATGCTCGATAGTGGGTTCATGTCTCCGTGAATGGGGGGAGTGACAAAAACCCCTAAGGTTATGGATGTGTTGTTGCCACTAGGGATAAAACATTGATGCTATGTCCGAGGATGTAGTTATTGATTACATTACGCACCATACTTAATGCAATTGTCTGTTGTTTTACAACTTAATACTGGAAGGGGTTCGGACAATAACCTGAAGGTGGACTTTTTAGGCATAGATGCATGCTAGATAGCGGTCTATGTACTTTGTCGTAATGCCCAATTAAATCTCACTATATTTATCATGACATGTATGTGCATTGTTATGCCCTCTCTATTTGTCAATTGCCCGACTGTAATTTGTTCACCCAACATGCTTTTATCTTATGGGAGAGACACCTCTAGTGAACTGTGGACCCCGGTCCATTCTTTTATACTTGAAATACAAATTTGCTGCAATACTTGTTCTTTACTTGTTTTCTGCAAACAATCATCTTCCACACAATACGGTTAATCCTTTGTTACTGACAAGCCGGTGAGATTGACAACCTCACTTGTTTCGTTGGGGCAAAGTACTTTGGTTGTGTTGTGCGGGTTCCACGTTGGCGCCGGAATCTCCGGTGTTGCGCCGCACTACATCCCGCCGCCATCAACCTTCAACGTGCTTCTTGGCTCCTCCTGGTTCGATAAACCTTGGTTTCTTTCTGAGGGAAAACTTGCTGCTGTGCGCATCATACCTTCCTCTTGGGGTTCCCAACGAACGTGTGAGTTACACGCCATCACCCATTATTTTACTTCTGCACTTTATTTTATATTTGAGTCTTGGAAGTTGTTTACTACTGTAGCAACCTCTCCTTATCTTTATTTTATTGCATTTTTGTGCCAAGTAAAGTCTTTGATAGTAAAGCCAATACTTGATTTGGATTGCTGCGCAGAAACAGATTTCTTGCTGTCACGAATTTCGACCTGCCTCTCTTTAGGTAGCTCAGAAAAATCTGCAAATTTACGTGTGTGATCCTCAGATATGTACGCAACTTTCATTCAATTTGGGCATTTTCATCTGAGCAAGTCTGGTGCCACTTTAAAATTCGTCTTTACGAACTGTTCTGTTTTGATAGATTCTGCCTTTTATTTCGCATTGCCTGTTTTGCTATGTTAGATGGATTTCTTTGCTCCATTAACTTTCAGTAGCTTTGAGCAATGTCCAGAAGTGTTAAGAATGATTATGTCACCTCTGAATATATGAATTATGCACTGACCCTCTAATGAGTTTGTTTCGAGTTTGGTGTGGAGGAAGTTTTCAAGGGTCAAGAGAGGAGGATGATACAATATGATCAAGAAGAGTGAAAAGTCAAAGCTTGGGGATGCCCCCGTGGTTCGTCCCTGCATATTTTAAGAAGACTCAAGCGTCTAAGCTTGGGGATACCCAAGGCATCCCTTCTTCATCGACAACTTATCAGGTTCCTCTAGTGAAACTATATTTTTATTCTGTCACATCTTATGTGCTTTACTTGGAGCGTCTGTTTGTTTTTATTTTTATTTTTGTTTGAATAATCGGATCCTAGCATTCTTTGTTTGGGAGAGAGACACGCTCCGCTGTTTCGTATGAACACATGTGTTCTTTGCTTCATCTTTAATGTTCATTGCGAAAGTTGAACTACTTCATTCATTGTTATATGGTTGGAAACGGAAAATGCCGCATGTGGTAAATGGTTTAATGTCTTGAATAATGTGATACTTGGCAATTGTTGTGCTCATATAGATCTTGTTTAAGCTCTTGCATCATGTACCTTGTACTCATTAATGAATAACTACATAGAGCTTGTAAAATTTGGTTTGCATGATTGATCTCTAGAGTCTAGATATTTTCTGGTTGAGGTGTTTTGAACAACAAGGAGACAATGTAAAGTCTTATAATAGCTACAATATGTTTATATGTGAGCTTTGCTGCACCTTTTATACTTGAGTTTGCTTCAAACAACCTTGCTATCCTAGCCTTGTATTGAGAGGAATTCTTCTCATGCATCCAAATCCTTGAGCCAATAACCATGCCATTTGTGTCCACCATACCTACCTACCACATGGTATTTCTCCGCCATTCCAAAGTAAATTACTTGAGTGCTACCTTTAAAATTTCTATTCTTTACCTTTGCAATATATAGCTCATGGGACAAAATAGCTTAAAAACTATCGTGGTGAAGAATATGTACTTATGTGTCTTATTTCTTAGTAAGTTGCTTGTTGAGCGGTAACCATGTTTTACGGGGACGCCATCAACTCTTTTACCTTTGTTGAATATCATGTGAGTTGCTATGCATGTTCGTCTTGTCTGAAGTAAGGGCGGTTTTCACAATCAAATGGTTTGAGTATGCATACTGTTAGAGAAGAACATTGGGCCGCTAACTAAAGCCATGATTCATGGTGGAAGTTTCAGTTTGGACAGCTAATCCTCAATCTCTTATGAGAATAATAAGCTGTTGTTAAATGCTTATGCATTAAAGAGGAGTCCATTATCTCGTTGTCTATGTTGTCCCGGTATGGATGTCTAAGTTGAGAATAATCAAAAGCGAGAAATCCAATGCGAGTTTTCTCCTTAGACCTTTGTACAGGCGGCATAGAGGTACCCCTTTGTGACACTTGGTTGAAACATATGCTATGCAATGATAATCGGTGTTAATCCACGCTAATTAGGACAAGGTGCGAGCACTATTAGTATACTATGCATGAGGCTTGCAACTTATAAGATGTCTTATACATAACTCATATGCTTTATTACTACCGTTGACAAAATTGTTTCCTGTTTTCAAAATGAAAAGCTCTAGCACAAATATAGTAATCAATGCTTCCCTCTGCGAAGGGCCTATCTTTTACTTTATTGTTGAGTTAGTTTGCCTATTCTTTCTATCTTAGAAGCAAACACTTGTATCAACTGTGTGCATTGATTCTTACATGTTTACTTATTGCACTTGTTATATTGCTTTGTGTTGACAATTATCCATGAGATATATATGTTGAAGTTGAAAGCAACCGCTGAAACTTATATCTTCCTTTGTGTTGCTTGATGACGCGTAAAGCACACGCCCGTTGGGAACCCCAAGTGGAAGGTGTGATGCGTACAGCAGCAAGTTTCCCTCAGTAGAAACCAAGGTTTATCGAACCAGTAGGAGTCAAGAAGCACGTCGAAGGTTGATGGCGGCGGGATGTAGTGCGGCGCAACACCAGGGATTCCGGCGCCAACGTGGAACCTACACAACATAACCAAAGTACTTTGCCCCAACGAAACAGTGAGGTTGTCAATCTCACCGGCTTGTTGTAACAAAGGATTAGATGTATAGTGTGGATGATGATTGTTTACAGAAAACAGTAGAACAAGTATTGCAGTAGATTGTATTCGATGTAAAAGAATGGATCGGGGTCCACAGTTCACTAGAGGTGTCTCTCCCATAAGATAAATAGCATGTTGGGTGAACAAATTACAGTTGGGCAATTGACAAATAGAGAGGGCATGACCATGCACATACATGATATGATGAGTATAGTGAGATTTAATTGGGCATTACGACAAAGTACATAGACCGCTATCCGAGCATGCATCTATGCCTAAAAAGTCCACCTCCAGGTTATCATCCGAACCCCTTCCGAGTATTAAGTTGCAAACAACGGACAATTGCATTAAGTATGGTGCGTAATGTAATCAATAACTACATCCTCGGACATAGCATCAATGTTTTATCCCTAGTGGCAACAACACATCCACAACCTTAGAACTTTACGTCACTCGTCCCGCATTTAATGGAGGCATGAACCCACTATCGAGCATAAATACTCCCTCTTGGAGTTAAGAGCAAAAACTTGGCCGAGCCTCTACTAATAACGGAGAGCATGCAAGATCATAAACAACACATAGGTAATAGATTGATAATCAACATAACATAGTATTCTCTATCCATCGGATCCCAACAAACACAACATATAGCATTATAGATAGATGATCTTGATCATGTTAGGCAGCTCACAAGATCCGACAATGAAGCACATAAGGAGAAGACGACCATCTTGCTACTGCTATGGACCCATAGTCCAGGGGTGAACTACTCACTCATCACTCCGGAGACGACCATGGCGGTGAAGAGTCCTCCGGGAGATGATTCCCCTCTCCGGCAGGGTGCCGGAGGCGATCTCCTGAATCCCCGAGATGGGATTGGCGGCGGCGGCGTCTCTGGAAGGTTTTCCGTATCGTGGCTCTCGGTACTGGGGGTTTCGCGACGAAGACTATATGTAGGTGGAAGGGCAGGTAAGGAGGCGTCACGGGGGCCCCACATGCTAGGGCCGCGCAGCCCCCCTGGGCCGCGCCGCCCTAGTGTGGCGGCGCCCCGTGGCCCCACTTCGTCTTCTCTTCGGTCTTCTGGAAGCTTCGTGGCAAAATAGGCCCCTGGGCGTTGATTTCGTCCAATTCCGAGAATATTTCCTTACTAGGATTTCTGAAACCAAAAACAGCGAGAAAACAACAGCTGGCTCTTCGGCATCTCGTTAATAGGTCGGTCTCGGAAAATGCATAAATATGACATAAAGTATGCATAAAACATGTAGATATCATCAATAATGTGGCATGGAACATAAGAAATTATCGATACGTCGGAGACGTATCAGCATCCCCAAGCTTAGTTCTCGCTCGTCCCGAGCGAGTAAACGATAACAAAGATAATTTCTGGAGTGACATGCCATCATAACCTTGATCATACTATTGTAAACACATGTAATGAATGCAGCGATCAAAACAATGGTAATGACATGAGTAAACAAATGAATCATAAAGCAAAGACTTTTCATGAATTGTACTTTCAAGACAAGCATCAATAAGTCTTGCATAAGAGTTAACTCATAAAGCAATAAATCAAAGTAAAGGTATTGAAGCAACACAAAGGAAGATTAAGTTTCAGCGGTTGCTTTCAACTTATAACATGTATATCTCATGGATATTGTCAATGTAACGTAATATAACAAGTGCAATATGCAAGTATGTAGGAATCAATGCACAGTTCACACAAGTGTTTGCTTCTTGAGGTGGAGAGAGATAGGTGAACTGACTCAACGTAAAAGTAAAAGAAAGGCCCTTCGCAGAGGGAAGCATTGATTGCTATATTTGTGCTAGAGCTTTGGTTTTAAAAACAAGAAACAATTTTGTCAACGGTAGTAATAAAGCATATATATCATGTAAGTTATATCTTACAAGTTGCAAGCCTCATGCATAGTATACTAATAGTGCCCGCACCTTGTCCTAATTAGCTTGGATTACCGGGATTGTCATCGCAATACACATGTTTTAACCAAGTGTCACAAAGGGGTACCTCTATGCCGCCTGTACAAAGGTCTAAGGAGAAAACTCGCATTGGATTTCTTGCTTTTGATTATTCTCAACTTAGACATCCATACCGGGACAACATAGACAACAGATAATGGACTCCTCTTTAATGCATAAGCATTTAACAACAGTTATTATTCTCATAAGAGATTGAGGATTAGCTGTCCACACTGAAACTTCCACCATGGATCATGGCTTTAGTTAGCGGCCAAATGTTCTTCTCTAACATTATGCATGCTCTAACCATTAAATGAGTGGTAAATCTCCCTTACTTCAGACAAGACGAACATGCATAGCAACTCACATGATATTCAACAAAGAGTAGTTGATGGCGTCCTCAGGAACATGGTTATCGCACAACAAGCAACTTAATAAGAGATAAAGTGCATAAGTACATATTCAATACCACAATAGTTTTTAAGCTATTTGTCCCATGAGCTATATATTGCAAAGGTAAAGGATAGAAATTTTAAAGGTAGCACTCAAGCAATTTACTTTGGAATGGCGGAGAAATACCATGTAGTAGGTAGGTATGGTGGACACAAATGGCATAGTGGTTGGCTCAAGGATTTTGGATGCATGAGAAGTATTCCCTCTCGATACAAGGTTTAGGCTAGCAAGGTTATTTGAAACAAACACAAGGATGAACCGGTGCAGCAAAACTCACATAAAAGACATATTGTAAACATTATAAGACTCTACACCGTCTTCCTTGTTGTTCAAACTCAATACTAGAAATTATCTAGACTTTAGAGAGACCAATTATGCAAACCAAATTTTAGCAAGCTCTAGGTGTTTCTTCATTAATAGGTGCAAAGTATATGATGCAAGAGCTTAAACATGAGCACAACAATTGCCAAGTATAAAATTATTCAAGACATTTTAGAATTACTACATGTAGCATTTCCCGATTCCAACCATATAACAATTTAATCGAAGAAGATTCAACCTTCGCCATGAATACTATGAGTAAAGCCTAAGGACATACTTGTCCATATGCAACAGAGGAGTGTGTCTCTCTCCCACACAATGAATGCTAGGATGCATTTTATTCAAACAAAACAAAAACAAAAACAAACCGACGCTCCAAGCAAAGCACATAAGATGTGATGGAATAAAAATATAGTTTCAGGGGAGGAACCTGATAATGTTGTCGATGAAGAAGGGGATGCCTTGGGCATCCCCAAGCTTAGACAGCTTGAGTCTTCCTAAAATATGCAGGGGTGAACCACGGGGCATCCCCAAGCTTAGAAGCTTTCACTCTCCTTGATCATATTGTATCATCTCCCTCTCTTGATCCTTGAAAACTTCCTCCACACCAAACTCAAAACAACTCATTAGAGGGTTAGTGCACAATTAAAATTTACATGTTCAGAGGTGACATAATCATTCTTAACACTTCTGGACATTGCCCAAAGCTACTGAAAGTCAATGGAATAGAAAAATCCATCAAGCATATCAAAACAGGCAATGCGAAATAAAGGCGAGAATCTGTCAAAACAGAACGGTTCGTAAAGACGAATTTTATTGAGGCATCGAGACTTGCTCGAGATGAAAATTCTCAAACTGAATGAAAGTTGAGTACATATCTGAGGATCACTCACGTAAATTGGCATAATTTTCTGAGTTACCTACGAGAGAATTAGGCCCAGATTCGTGACGACAAAGAAATGCTGTTTCTACGCGAGTAATCCAAATCTAGTATGAACCTTACTATCAAAGACTTTACTTGGCACAACAATGCACAAAACTAAGATAAGGAGAGATTGCTACAGTAGTAAACAACTTCCAAGACTCAAATATAAAATAAAAGTACTGTAGTAAAAACATGGGTTGTCTCCCATAAGCGCTTTTCTTTAACGCCTTTCAGCTAGGCGCAGAAAGTGTATATCAAGTATTATCAAGAGACGAAGTATCAACATCATAACTTGTTCTAATAATAGATTCTCTTTCTAGGGAAGTGTTCCATACCTTTCTTGAGAAGAAATTGATATTTAATATTACCTTCCTTCATATCAATGATAGCTCCAACAGTTCGAAGAAAAGGTCTTCCCAATATAATGGGACAAGATGCATTGCATTCAATATCCAAGACAACAAAATCAACGGGGACAAGGTTATTGTTAACGGTAATGCGAACATTATCAACTCTCCCCAAAGGTTTCTTTGTAGAGTTATCAGCAAGATTAACATCCAAATAACAATTTTTCAATGGTGGCAAGTCAAGCATATTATAGATTTTCTTAGGCATAACGGAAATACTTGCACCAAGATCACATAAAGCATTACAATCAAAGTCATTGACCTTCATCTTAATGATGGGCTCCCAACCATCCTCTAGCTTCCTAGGAATAGAAGCTTCACGTTCAAGTTTCTCTTCTCTAGCTTTTATGAGAGCATTTGTAATATGTTTTGTGAAAGCCAAGTTTATAGCACTAGCATTAGGACTCTTAGCAAGTTTTTGTAAGAACTTTATAACTTCAGAGATGTGACAATCATCAAAATCCAAACCATT
>NC_061510.1:72645749-72691616 GCF_022539505.1 Lolium rigidum
TGGTGATAACAAGATAATATGCATAAGTGCAAGTGCCACACCTGCCCCTATAGTCAAGGGCGACAGCTTTGGGAAACATCAAAGTCCCCAAAATCAATACGAGCTCGATCAAATGAAAGCGGTTCCATATGCTTCGGCTATTGGAAGCCTACGAGTATGCACAAGTGTGCACTCGCCCTGACTTAGCATTTATCACCGGAGTACTCGGTAGATATCAAGAAAATCCAGGTTTTGAACACTGGAAAATGGTAAAGAAGGCATTGCGTTATGTGAAAGGCATAAAGAGTTACATGCTAACATACAAAAGATCTGATTCCCTAGAAATAAGAGGGTATTCAGATGCAGATTTTGCGGGGGATAAAGATGATAGAAAATCCACATCTGGATATGTATTCACCCTCGCAGGGGGAGCTATTTCGTGGAGAAGCTCCAAACAGACCATAGTTGCATCATCCACGATGTATGCAGAATTTATAGCATGTTATGAAGCCACGGGGCAGGCATTATGGTTAAAGAAATTTATACCCGACTTGAAAGTGGTAGATTGTATTGACAAACCACTAAAGATGTACTGCGACAATGAGCCTGCAGTATTCTATGCTCACAACAACAAATCGAGTAATGCTACGAAACCGATTGAGGTTAAGTATTATGTTGTGAAACACAAGGTCCAGGATCAAACAATAAGTCTCGAGCATATAAGGACAAAAGATATGCTTGCGGATCCGCTAACGAAAGGCTTACCACCCAGCGTGTTCAAGGAGCACGTAGCCGGCATGGGTTTAAGGGAAAGTCTTACTTATCCTGGATCATAAGAGGCCCAAAAGTAAAAGAATTTGTTTCAAAACAGAGAAGTGTATTGTGGTCTGTCGATTCTATCGGCAATAGAGCTGTGACGATGAAACATGCCCTATGGACTGATCCAAAATGAAACGAATAAAGTGAAAGTATAAAGTTAAAAGAAAAGTTGAGATCAAGGGGGAGAATGTTAGAATGATCTCCACGGGATCGATCCCAACGGATCGATAACACCCTTGACCTCGTCCGCGCCCTGATCGGGGGCGCCCAACCCGTTATGGTTGGTGGCCCCTGTGACCTGCGCTATATAAAGAGGTGGGGGCCGGGGCACGCAGTACGAAGTTCACCGCGCCGCCAGTCACCCCACCAACATTCCCTATCGATCTAGGGTTGGCGCAGTGCTCACGGGAAGCACCACCACCCTCGCTACCGCACGCTCACCCTCTCCGCCGCCGCCACCATGTCGGCACCCGAGAGCTCCTCCTCGAAGGGAGAAGGTTTGTCTCCCACTCCCTCTCGATCTCTCTCCGATCTTGCAGTATACATATAGATCTAATGTCTACCCGCACGGATGCTACTCTAGTCGATCTAGCAAAAGTAAACACGCCCATGCCGGCCTCTTCCCCGTCTCCCTTGCCATCCTCCGCCACATGCGCTCCTTCACCATCTCGCCCGACGTGGCCTGCTTCCACTCCGCCCTCCGCGTCGCGGGCTCGCCCGGCGACGTCTCCGCCGTCCTGGACATCATGTCCACATCCGGCGTCGACCCGACCGTCCCCCTCATAGTCACCGCGGTGCATAAGCTGGCATACGGGGGCGACTTCGAGGGCGCCCGCGGCCTGATCGACAAAATGCCCGAGTTTGGATGCGTGGCCAATGTGGTGGTTTACACCGCGTTGTTCGACGGGATGCGCGCGTTCGGAGACGCGGATGCCGCGATGGGGCTGCTCGAGGAGATGGAGGGCGGCGGGCTGGGTGCCGGGTGCGTGCCCAACGTGGTGTCCTACACGTGTTTGGTGAAATGCCTGTGCGAAAGGGGTAGAATGGTGGAGGCTCTGAGCGTGCTGGATAGGATGGTGGCTAGAGGGGTGATGCCGAACCGCGTTTTTGTGCGGACGCTGGTCGATGGGTTTTGCGCGACTGGAGGGGATGGCTCGCTCGACAGCGCATATGATGTGGTGGAGCGTTTGGTCGTCGATGGAGCTTTGTCGAGTGGGCAGTGCTATAATGTCCTTCTGGTTGCCTTGTCCGGGGCTGGGATGGCAGGGGAAGCTGAAGGGCTCGCACAGAGGATGATGAAGAAAGGGGTGCAGCTGAGCCCGCTCGGGGGAAGTGCAATGGTGAGGGAGCTCTGCAGGGGCAAAAGGTGGTTGGATGCTTGCTATTGGTTGAGACTGATGGATGACGATGGGGTGCTCTGCGACTCTGATGTTTATGCTAGTGTGTTGCTTGGGCTGTCTGAGGAGGAGCATGTCCTTGAGGCCTCGGCGTTGGTGAGGAAGGCCATGGATAAGGGAATATGCATTGAGGCTTCATGCGCTGATTATTTGGTGCAGTTACCTCATCAACATGGTGATGAGGAGCTAGAATCACATGTATTAGGACTGAGGAGATCCCCTCAAGTATTGTCACATTGAGCTATGTTGCCGTTGGTTGAGGCTGATTGATCATGATCGTGTGCTCTGTGACTCTGATGTCTATGCTGGTGTGTTGCTACATGCCCTTGAAGCCTCGGCGTTAGTGAGGAAGGTCGTCGATAGGGGAATACTAATTGTTTGGTGCACTTACTGAGGCATAGCATCACATCTCCTAAGAGCACTAAGCTCCCTGGGTTGACAGCGTTTGTGGTCGATCGGCACGTCCCTTTCGCACGTGGGTCCCGCAGACTGTGGTCAAGGTCGGTTTCATTACTTCTTTTTCTTTGGCCCGTGAGATCGGTTTCTGATAGGTCGCGTGACTCGCGTGTGGTATTTGGGGTCGCGGCGGCTTCTCTCCGCCCTTGTGTCGTCGTGCCTCCTCGCCGCCGGTCGCTGCCGCCGCCTCTTTCTGTCCTCCACAAGCCGCCACCAGCCATTACCGCACCTCCTAGCTCTCCCTCCATCTGGAACACCGGCGACGGATGAGGAAACCCCGCCATGCCCATCTATCTCTCTCTATCCAAACCAGGCGGCGGCGGCAAACCCTCGGCGTTCGTGCAGCTAGATTCAGGTTGAGGATGGTGGCCGCAGCTGAGGAACAACGAAGGCCACTGCCATGCCCCTGGCGAATTCCCTCCCCTCTTGGATTAGGTTTAATTTCTTTTTTGTTTTTTCAATGCTTATGCCCCTTTCTTGAAATCGGTGGCCAGACAAACACGTCAATGGCTATGGCGTAGAGGCGAGGCAGTGGTTGCCGTCATGCACATCCCAACCAGGTTGATTCGACAGAATCACTTGCCAAACGAGCGCGCCAATTGAGATGGTGGCGGGGAAGAGATCGAGGTGACGGATGGCTGGATCCGAGGTAGGAGCCCCATGGCTCCATCGTTACCCTCGCTAGGGTATGATCTCCAATTCCCAGCACCTCCATCCATGTCAGCGATGACATCTCAGCGGGAAAGGTATCCATCTCTACGCCATAGCGTGTATCTGTTCAGAACTGTGGGTAATATATTGTTCAGTGCTTACAACGCTTAGAAAGAAAAATAATTTTGGAACGCATATGGTAATATCCAGTAGCTCATGCCACAATCTGAAGTTGAATGCAATAGTCTTTATAGACTTAAACTGTTTTTGTCGATAAGCATTGCGTACTTTACTTAAGCCAGTTTCCAGTGTGGAGTTTTGTCCTGGCTGCAGGTGATGTCTTTGTTTGCATGTCATTATTCAGTTTTGTGCAGAGGTATGCCTTTCTTTTATCCTTGGAGCCATCTTATAAAGAGCAGTTTGTCTCGTCACACGATAATATGAGAAAGCTATGTTGGTTTAGATCATGTACAATGTCATGTTATTAGGTTGATGTAGCGGCATCTCTACTTTCTTCCGTGGGTTTTTTAGACTTTGATTTGGTGGTAGTACGCCACGGTTCTCTGTGTGTTTATTTTTCAAACATCTTGAATCAACACAGTACTAGAAAAATGACAGTTTAAAATAATTAGATTATATTTTGTTAGTTGCTTCGGTATCGAATTTTCTTTTCTTTGCTTTAGGTCTGTTTGAGATAAAACTTATAAAACAGAGGTCTTGAAGAAATATCTTAATTACCTCTATGGATGCAAACATGTTGTTGTATGGAGTATCTGATGGTTCACTTCCTTTTGAGTTAACAAAACACACCAAGATGAATATGATGGTAAATATCACTGTGGCATGGATTTCCTTGCTGAGATCTTCAAAAGTTTGTTGTTGCTCCAAGGTTTTCTTCGCTTCTTTGGTTGATACTTTGATGGGACGAGGGTGTGTAAGTTTAGTGGCCTTGATATTACAAAGGTGAATAAAGTTGAACAGTATGGTCTTTGGCATTCAATAACAAATTTGAGCAATCCAAAGGAAAATTTCATAGAAAGGTAAGCAAGATTTAGTAGGGAGTAAATTTATGGAATTGATTCATTGGATTAAACATAAGTAGTGGATGCACCGATGCCTGATGTATATCTTAGTCTAATTCCTGATTCATTGGATTAAACATAAGTAGTGCAGTCTATCTTTTTTCTAATTCATAACCATTTCTGGGTACGTCTCAAATGGCTGATTAGTTGCCAAGCTAGACAAACCATGATTTTGTTTTGTTTTGCTGATATATTCTGCAATAGAATTGTTTTGGTCCTTAGTGTCCATCGTATCACTGACCAAAGGGTCAATTTCAACTCCCTGTGCTTTCCTCTCTCAACCAAATACGTCTACTGGAAGAAATCTGACCAAGAGCCTCAAGTAATTTCGTGGTTGAGTATCACATTGCGTGTATCTATGAACTAAATAAATTTCGCGGATGGTGTCTGATGAACATTTATATTGCTTTTTATATGTTCACGCAAGACGATTGTTGAAGAAGACTTTGTTCATGTTGAATGTAAATTGATGAAGTTGTGGTGCATCCAAGTAATATTAATATGTCTCTGACCGCAACTTGAATTGCAGAACTGAAAGTGAAATGGCATTGAGTGGTGTGTGACAATTCAGATGTGTGAAATTCTTGTTGCTGAACATCATGCCTATTGTAACCCTCTCATGTAAAATTGATCTTTCCATCTTTTCCTCGGCTCTGAACTATTTTATTTGAGAAATAACATTGGTCCTACATGGTATTTCTTTTGCTTAGTTTTTTTTTTTACTGAATTATGTGTGTCCATATCTTCCAAGAAAAGTAAGCTTCCTAGGACTGGGGTGATCAGGTTGCTCCGAGCGTGATAGCTGGTTTCTATCCCTGCCTGTTGGCCTGTTATGTCTCAGTTTTTTCTAGCTCGTGTTGCGATGTGTCCACGTCAATGCACGTGTTGTCGCCTGCTTGTTCTGTGTGTTGGAGTGGTGCATGCGGTCGATGTGAGGCCGGTAAGTCGGTTTTCTCGTGTCTTTTGACCCAAAGGTTGGTCTCCCCCTCTGCTATTTTGTTTAACGGTGGTTGGGGTTCATGGCTGCACCGTTGGAGGGTCCTTGCTCCCTACTCTGGTTGGCTCTCCACTGTAAATGCTATTTTCCAGTAATTTTGTTGGCAACTCATCTTTGAGTACTTCAGTTTTTCAGCAAGGAAGTGCATTTGGGAATGCAGATAGCAAGTTCCTTTTCCTTTGCATCTGCGTCATTTTTATTTCTTTATTGAGATCTCTTCTTTGTTAGGCAGTGGGCACCCTTAAATTATTTGGAACTTTCCCAGAGTACCTACCTTCCAGGCCCACTTCGAAGAAAAAAGGGTTAACCAGATAGTGAAGGTAAAGAAGAGATGAATTTAACAACCTCTCCTTTCCTTCTTATTAAGGTGCAGTTGTAGCTGGAATGTGGCCAAGAGAGCAAATTTTATAGGTCATTTCTGTTTTCTACCAACAGTTCCAGGAAGTGGAGCTTTTGATGGGAGTTAAAGGAGAGAGACGAATAACAATACCTAACTGTTTGTGTTCTTTCTACACTTCCAAAACGGGTGGGTTTGTAGTTTACACTGAACTATTTACCTATGTGCATTGTTGTGTATTATCTGTTAGGACTTTGCCCTGTTATTTTTGCCATATAATGACCATGAAAATGAGATGCTACGAGTACGCTGAGGCAACTTCACCCATCATTGTTTTCTTTGAAGATACATATCTTAGCTAGACACCAACTATTCTATGGGTGGATAGCAAGTTTATATGTTTTTGTGTGTTCTCTTTTTTACCATTTATATGCTCAATGTGGTTGAATCAACGCAATCATTTATATCATATATGTCAGTATATCTTTGTTCACTTAAACCAATTTTGAGATGCAATGATACACTTTTAGGTATGTTTATATTGAAAATGCATATTTCCATATGAGATGAAGGGAGCCAGGATTGCCCGCAACTATATTTTAGCTATGTCAACTATAAGTTGGTTTCATTTCTGTAGGATTGTTTGATTCTGAAAACATGTGATATCCATTTTGATGAGAAAATTGCGTTATTATGTGTAAGCTCCTTTTAGTTGTTTCGTGCAAAAAAACTACATAATTAATAGTAAAAAACGGCGCGGCAAAGCGCGCTAGGTCCACTAGTATATTAGTACTGAGGAGATCCCCTGAAGTGATGTCGCTTTGAGTTAATGTGTGTTTCTTTTCCTAGTTCTTCTTGTAGAAGATCATGTGGAGAAGAACAGTGTTGCAGGGAAAAACTACCCTTCGTTTGAGAATGGGAAAATTTGCAACAGGACAACGTTATTTTTTGGCGTTTGCTGAAACATACTGCTCGATTCTATCTTTGCCAGGTACCATTATAATTATGTGGCATATTTGCCAGAACACACCACCTGGCTAAAAAGGTAAAGCTTTGCATTTTGTCTTCAAAACCAGTCATCACAAGAAAAATGCAAAACTTTCCGTTTTTAGGCTGGTGGTGTGTTCTGGCAAATATGTCACAAAATTGTAATGGTACTTGGCAAAGACATAATCTAGCGGTGTGTTTTGGCAAATGCCAGAAAATAACGGTGTCCTGTAGCAAATTTTCCCTTTGGGAATTTATTTATGTACATTCTCACGAGTAGATTGCACAATCTGCTATTGTTTCTAGAGCATAGAGATCCCCATGTTACTATTTTTCAAAGCTATTACAGCAAGGGATCATACGGACCCGGGAGCCGAATTGAGTTTCTGAAGTCTAGACATCTGTAGAGTGTAACACTTCATTTTATTTTAATTTCATTGGTTCTACCTAAAGGCTATCATTTCTGGACCATAATAAGCACCTCTCGTCCTGGCCCTCAACCTTAAGTGCATCCCCTGCCAGCCTTGGCATAAGAGTCCTGACATTTGGTAACAGATGCAAATACTGACGTCCTCAATGTTGTTCACTTGTTCTGAACTTGCTGCCATTTAGGGATCACACCTGTACTTACAATTTCCCTCTCTCTGCTGTCGGGCGACCGGCTTGTCACGACCACGGCAGAGCCTTAGGCGTGCGTGCGCCATCAGGGACCGGTGGGTGTCCTTGTGATGGCGTGAGGGGTGTGTAAGTTAAGGGTGGGCCCATGGAGGTCAGGAGCGTGAGTCTGCAGTTTATAAGCAGAGGGTTGTAACCAGAACAAGGCAAGTAAGAAGAAAAGAAACGGAAGCAAATTCTCCTCGTTCCCCAGCTCTCGCTCTTTCTTCTTCTTCCGCACGGAATATATTTCGTGTGCAATTTTCCTTCCCTGGCAATCATACCCATACCAGGAAGGGGATATTATAGTGGTATCAGATTCAATCGATTCCAGTGCGCGATCGCTGTGTGTGCGTACTTTCCCCTCTGATCTCGAGTTGTGATTCCTGGGCCGGGTTGCGATTGGGTAAAGATCTTCGATCTGATCTCGATTGCGGTAAATCCTCACCTTGGTTGACTCGATCGTGCACGGGGACACCACGGCGCCGTCCAAGGCATCCGCCCAGACGCGGGCGATTGTGGCGGCGATGGGGGAGGCGGCGGCAGCGACAGCGGAAACGCTGAAGCAGCTTCAATCGAGCCTCGATCTCCTGCACGGGGTTGTCGCGGGAGTGGACATGGCGCAGCAGCAGATGCGGGCGCAGCTCAACCACCAAGCAGCCGCGATCGAGAGCAGCGCCACCAAGCACGAAGACACCACGCGCATCTTGCAGGCATTGATGGCGAAACTGAAGATCGGTGAACCAGGGGTCGCGGACAAGCCTCCACCAGCGGACGAGGATCCAGATCCTGGTGAGATGTTGAACTCCGGTATCTCTAGTCTCTTCCTCACGAAGGCCAAGTGGACGGCGAACACTGCTGGAGCGTCCTCGAGCGCGGGTGCAACAGAGGCGGAGCGTGGTTCTGAGGGCTTTCTCGCTGGCGGGGGTGGAGGTGGTACTGGAGGCGCAGGAGGAGGTAGACCGGGCGGCACAGGAGGCGGTGAGTTGGTTGGCGTGGGTGTCGGTCGAAATTATCATGGAACACGGAAGGTGGGGGAAGACAACAGATGCCCAAGATGAATTTTCCTCGATTCTCAGGCGAACATCCGCGCATAAGGAGAGATCAATGTCTCGATTACTTCCGAGTGTTCAACATCAGCCCTGCTCTCTGGATGACCACAACAACACTTCACATGGATGGCAACGCAGCAGTTTGGTTACAAGCATACAAGCAGACACATGACATAAGAGGCTGGCCCCAGTTCATTACTGCAATTGAGGCAGAATTTGGAGGAGATGACCAGCGCAAATTCATGAAGGCCCTGCTGCAACTCAAACAAGGTGGTACAGTAGAGGAGTACATACAGGAATTTCAGAAACTGGTGTACCAGGTGTCTATGTTTAATCCACACTACGACACAAATTTCTTCATCTCACAGTTCATCAAGGGGTTGAAATTTGAGCTGAGGGGTGCTGTGGAGGCCCATATCCCGGATACTCTGGAGCGAGCTTACCTCATAGCAAAGGTTCAGGAAGAGGTCCTTGACGCTGCACCTAGAAAAGCTCAGAGACAGTACAATCGAGGGGACATTCCTGCAGTTCGCATTGATGTTGCTCCCAAGGCACCGTTGAAGATGGGCACGGGCGACCTGTGGAAGGACCGACAACTAAGGGAGTATCGGCGAGCCAACGGGGAATGTTTCAAGTGCGGTCTCAAGTATGATCCAACACATGTCTGCGGACAGAAAAAAGCAGCAACTCTTAATGCAATGGAAACTGAAGATGGCGCGGTGATGTTAGCCGAAGAAGTGCTGAACATGCTTGAGATGCATGACATGGAGGAGGCACAACGCCTGAGTCTGTCGATCCATGCCATGGCAGGATCAGAGGGTGCAGAAACATTGAGGCTGCGTGCGCTGGTGGGTAACCAAGTCTTCATTATTCTCGTGGACTCCAGCAGCAGTGGGTCGTTTATACACTCTCAACTCATGGAGAAAGCAAAGTGCACAGTAAAGGAAGCTCCTACAGTGGCGGTAAAGGTTGCCAACGGCGAATATATGCACTCAACACAGATAGTGCCTGACTGTACCTGGTGGTCTAATGGAGCTACTTTCGTGACACCCATGAGAGTGCTTGATCTGGGCGCATATGATGCAATTTTGGGAATAGACTGGTTGAAGAAGCATAGTCCTATGACAACGGATTGGAACAAGAAATTCCTCTCTTTTCCTTACATTGGGAAACAAGTGACATTGCAGGGATTGCAGGAATCCACAGCCACGTCGGTTAGGGAAGTCACAGTCGAACAAGTGGCAAAATGGTCCAAAGGAAACGACATTTGGGCTCTGGTAGTAGTGCAAGTCGACGGCTCCGTTCATACAATTGCAACTGATGCCATGCCAGCAGAGATATTTCAGGTGGTTTTCTCTGAACCTGTGGAGCTACCACCAGCACGGGATTATGATCATGCTATTCCTCTCAAGGCAGATGCACCACCAGTAAATGCAAGGCCATATCGGTATTCCCCGGCACACAAAGATGAAATCGAACGGCAGGTGGCTGAGATGCTCAAGGCAGGAGTAATTGTGCGCAGCATGTCTCCTTTCGCTTCACCAGTTCTTCTAGTCAAGAAAAAAGATGGGAGCTGGAGGTTTTGTGTGGATTATCGAAGGCTCAACGAGCTCACCATCAAGAACATTTTTCCAATGCCTATCATTGACGAGCTATTGGATGAACTATCTGGTGCTAAGATATTTTCCAAGCTGGATCTGCGGGCTGGATACCATCAGATCAGAATGCTGCCAGAAGACGAGATGAAAACTGCATTCAAAACCCACCAAGGGCACTACCAATTCCGTGTCATGCCATTCGGTTTGTGCAATGCACCTGCGACATTCCAATGTGTTATGAATTCAGTGCTACAACCATGCCTTCGGCGATCAGTGCTAGTGTTCATGGATGACATCCTCGTCTATAGCAAGTCCCTCGATGAACATGTACAACACTTGAAAGAGGTGCTCCAGCTACTCAAGGATAACAAACTGTATGTCAAGGCCAGTAAGTGTTCCTTTGCCTGTGACTCCTTGGAGTATTTGGGTCATATAGTGTCAGCCACAGGTGTGGCCACCGATCCCACCAAGACAAGAGAGATGCAGGATTGGCCTCTACCAACTAACATCACAGAACTGCGGGGATTTCTGGGGCTGACAGGGTACTACCGAAAGTTTGTGAAGAATTATGCAATCATTGCACGCCCTTTGACCACCTTGCTGAAGAAGAAAGGATTTCTCTGGAATGATGCAGCTACTGAAGCTTTTCAAGCACTCAAAACAGCAATGGTAACCACTCCAGTCCTTCAACTTCCAGATTTCAACACACCTTTTGTAGTGGAGACGGACGCATGCGACTCAGGCATTGGTGCCGTGCTCATGCAAAATGGACATCCATTGGCTTTCCTGAGCAAACCGTTGAGCGCAGTGCACAAGCATCTTTCGATCTATGAAAAGGAGTTCCTAGCCCTACTCATGGCAGTCGACCGGTGGCGCCCTTATTTGCAGAGGAATGAGTTCATCATTAAAACTGATCACTCTAGCATGTGTTTCCTGGAAGACCAGAATCTGCATTCACCTCTGCAGCGCAAGGCAATGGCGCGACTGATGGGACTACAGTTCAAGATTGTCTATCGTAAGGGGGCAGAGAATCATGCAGCGGACGCACTGTCGCGCGTGGGGCACTTGCTAGCCATCCAAACCTGCTCATCCGCGCAACCAGCATGGCTACAGGAAATTGCAAATTCCTATGCCACGGATCAAGACGCCCAACGGCGACTAGCGGAACTAGCCATCGCCAGCCCGGACGAACACGGATATGAGCTGAGCCAACGCATTATCAGGAGAAATTGCCGAGTGTGGGTAGGAGCAAACTCTGCCCTTCAGACCAAAATCATAGCAGCCCTGCATGCTAGTGCCGTTGGAGGCCACTCTAGAGTTCAAGGCACCCACCAGCGTGTCAAGAAGTTGTTTGCCTGGCCTGGGCTGAAAATGGTTGTCGCGGAATTTGTCAGTCAGTGCGACACCTGCCAGCGTGCAAAACACTCCACAAATCATCCACAGGGTTTGCTTCAGCCCCTACCGATACCAGAGGGCGCTTGGCAGGACATCACAATGGATTTCATAGAAGGGTTGCCGTTGTCGGACAGAGCAAATTCGATCTTGGTAGTGGTGGATCGGTTTACCAAATATTCCCATTTCATCCCTTTGAAGCACCCCTACACAGCACCTCAGATTGCGCGAGTGTTTGTGGACAATGTGGTCAGACTGCATGGTATGCCTCGCTCCATTACCTCTAATCGTGATGCCATTTTTACAAGCAAATTCTGGAAGATGTTGTTCCAACAACTGGGAGCCAAACTGCAGTTCACTACCGCCTATCACCCTCAAACAGATGGACAGAGTGAACGAGTGAATCAATGCCTGGAGATGTACCTGCGATGCATGGCGCAAGATGCTCCGAAGGAATGGACGAAATGGTTGACAACTGCTGAGTTCTGGTACAACACCACAACACACTCAGCCATGGGGTGCTCACCTTTCAAGGCACTATATGGGCATGAGCCGAATTTAGGCACTATTCCGGCGTTGGCAGAGATCACTGAACCAGGAGTAGCAGACATGGTAGCTGAACGAGCCTTACAAGATGAGTTGCTCAAGAAACATTTGGCTGCAGCACAGAACCGAATGAAGATGTATGCAGATAGGCAACGCACAGAGAAAATGTTCCAGGTGGGTGACAAAGTACTCCTCAAACTTCAACCCTATGCACAATCAACTGTGGTGAACAGGCCTTATCCCAAGCTGGCGCACAAGTTCTTTGGTCCTTATACCATACTGGAGCGCATCGGGCAGGTGGCGTACAAACTGCAGCTGCCGAGTGAATGTAGGGTGCACAATGTTTTTCACGTCTCCTAGCTGAAGGAGTACATGGCGGATTTTACACCAGTATTTTCCGAACTTCCTCCATTGCCACTGCTTGACTCCAAGGAAACAGAACCAGAGAGAGTACTGGACAGACGCCTCGTCAAGAAAGGGAATACTGCAATCGTGCAAGTGCAAGTGAAGTGGACAGGCATCCCAGCAGAGGCGGCTACCTGGGAAGATTGGAACACGCTGAAGAGTCGATTTCCAGCAGTTGGTGCTTGGGGACAAGCACAGTTTCCAGGGGAGGAAGATGTCACGACCACGGCAGAGCCTTAGGCGTGAATGCGCCATCAGGGACCGGTGGGTGTCCTTGTGATGGCGTGAGGGGTGTGTAAGTTAAGGGTGGGCCCATGGAGGTCAGGAGCGTGAGTCTGGAGTTTATAAGCAGAGGGTTGTAACTGAGAACAAGGCAAGTAAGAAGAAAAGAAACGAAAGCAAATTCTCCTCGTTCCCCAGCTCTCGCTCTTTCTTCTTCTTCCGCACGGAATATATTTCGTGTGCAAGTTTCCTTCCCTGGCAATCATACCAGGAAGGGGATATTACACGGCTGGAGATGAACATAAACGCCGTTTTATTCGGCATGTCAGAGCGCTTCGTGTAATAGCATTACCACAGAGAATGCTGCTTAATACGAAGAAGATGAACATCCATGGAGTCTCCCTGAAAAAAGAACAGCCATAGATCGTTGAAGAAGGTGAAGAGAAAGTAAGTAACGGGAGTATGAATAACTGCTTGTAAGTGAAGGGTTCGTTGCATGGAAAACAAAAAATTCTACCGTGAACATGAACAAAAACCAAGATCCAATCTAGGAAGAAGCAAGATCTAATCTACGAACATCTAAGCAACGAGAAGATTGCGAGACTAACCCTCGAAGAATACAAAGCCTACGAGATAGATCTCGTTGTTGATGTAGTCGATCGTTCGTGCTGCAATCCGGCAGTACTTCCGTACTCGGTCGTGCGTACGGTGTCGATGAAGCCCGTCCTCTCCCCGTTCCAACGGGCAGCGGAGGTGTGGTAGATCTCCTCGGAATCCCAGCAGCACGACGGCGTGGTGGTGGTGGTGGAGGAGAAAAGCTGCAGGGCTTCGCCAAGCCGGAACAACGTATGGTGGAGGAGAGAGGGGGCGGCCAGGGTTTGGTCTGGAGGATTGGGGGCGCCCCTGATACTTCTCCGACGTATCGATAATTTCTTATGTTCCATGCCACATTATTGATGATATCTACATGTTTTATGCATACTTTATGTCATATTTATGCATTTTCCGGCACTAACCTATTAACGAGATGCCGAAGAGCCGATTCTTTGTTTTCCGCTGTTTTTGGTTTCGTAAATCCTAGTAAGGAAATATTCTCGGAATTGGACGAAATCAACGCCCGGGGGCCTATTTTTGCACGAAGCTTCCGGAAGACCGGAGGACTTACGAAGTGGGGCCACGAGGTGGCGACACAACAGGGCGGCGCGGCTCGGGCCTTGGCCGCGCGGCCTCGGTGTGTGGGCCCTCGTGTGGCCCCCCGACCTGCCCTTCCGCCTACATATAGTCTTCGTCGCGAAACCCCCGATACCGAGAGCCACGATACGGAAAACCTTCCGCAGACGCCGCCGCCGCCAATCCCATCTCGGGGGATTCAGGAGATCGCCTCCGGCACCCTGCCGGAGAGGGGAATCATCTCCCGGAGGACTCTTCACCGCCATGGTCGCCTCCGGAGTGATGAGTGAGTAGTTCACCCCTGGACTATGGGTCCATAGTAGTAGCTAGATGGTCGTCTTATCCTCATGTGCTTCATTGTCGGATCTAGTGAGCTGCCTAACATGATCAAGATCATCTATCTGTAATTCTATATGTTGTGTTTGTCGGGATCCGATGGATAGAGAATACTATGTTATGTTGATTATCAATCTATTACCTATGTGTTGTTTATGATCTTGCATGCTCTCCGTTATTAGTAGAGGCTCTGGCCAAGTTTTTGCTCTTAACTCCAAGAGGGAGTATTTATGCTCGATAGTGGGTTCATGCCTCCATTAAATCTGGGACAGTGACAGAAAGTTCTAAGGTATGTGCATGGTCATGCCCTCTCTATTTGTCAATTGCCCAACTGTAATTTGTTCACCCAACATGCTATTTATCTTATGGGAGAGACACCTCTAGTGAACTGTGGACCTCGGTCCATTCTTTTACATCGAATACAATCTACTGCAATACTTGTTCTACTGTTTTCTGCAAACAATCATCATCCACACTATACATCTAATCTTTTGTTACAGCAAGCCGGTGAGATTGACAACCTCACTTGTTTCGTTGGGGCAAAGTACTTTGATTGTGTTGTGCGGGTTCCACGTTGGCGCCGGAATCCCTGGTGTTGCGCCGCACTACATCCCGCCGCCATCAACCTTCGACGTGCTTCTTGACTCCTACTGGTTCGATAAACCTTGGTTTCTTACTGAGGGAAACTTGCTGCTGTACGCATCACACCTTCCACTTAGGGTTCCCAACGGGCGTGTGCTTTACGCGTCATCAAGCTAAATTTCTGGTGCCGTTGCCGGGGAGATCAAGACACGCTGCAAGGGGAGTCTCCACAATCCAATCTCTTTACTTTGTTTTTGTCTTGCTTTATTTTATTTACTTTCTTGTTTGCTGCATTATATCAAAACACAAAAAAATTAGTTGCTAGATTTACTTTATTTACTGTCTTGCTGACATAGGCATCCCAAATGGGCCTGCCAAAGATAGTACCCGGGGTTTAATGAAGGCCCACTACCCGAAGAATAAGAAGGTTCGAGAGCCCAAGATATATTAAGGAAAGTAGAGTTGTAATAGGAAGTCTTGTTTGTAATCTGGCGGGATGAGTTAGAAACCGTCCCGGACTCGTAACTTGTACAAAACGAAACCCTCGGCTCCACCTCTTATATAAAGGGGGAGTCGAGGGACGAGGAGATCATCGAATCATTGTTCACAAACCCTAGTTTTCGTAATCGTCGAGTACTTTTCGACCGAAACCTTCGAGATCTACTTGCCCTCTACTTCTAACTAAACCCTAGCCTATAACCCGTAGGCATTGACAAGTTGATACCTTGTCAATTGGCGCCGTCTGTGGGAATTAGAGGCGTAAGGATCCGATCTCGATGGCACGTTCAAGATCTTCGACATCGTCAACCGGAAGCAACACAATGGATCGAGGTAAACAGATCGCTGCTCGGTCTTGTTGATTTTGTTCCTCACCCACCCTCCCGTTTGGATGCATATGCGTATCTGGCGGAGCCCATGGAGATGACATTCGGAAGGTTTCACTTTCGCGTCGAGAAGGAAGGATCGTATCGTGTCGAAATTCCGATTTCGTCGGGATCGTCGGCGGTCGATTCCGATTTTTCAAGCTATGCATCGTCAACCGAGTCAGAAGAAGAAACTTCGGCAACACGTTACGTCAGCACCAGAGCAAGAGAGAAACTCGCCAAGATCTTCAGCGACACATCGTTTGAGTCATCTGCGGACTCATATATAAGCGATGGCTCAAGCGATGTCGACAGTTACGACTTCATCGACAAATCTATCACAGTGGGCAAGGTCTTCGTCAATCTCAACAATGATGTCACCAAACCCAACATAGATCTGAGTACAAAATATCATCAGATTTATGCTATCAAAAATCAAGAGGAAACATCGGAGGCTTTCGACGATTTGGGTAATCCCTATGTTGATCCCTCAGATCTAAGGAGAGGTATGGGCACTAAATATGTCGGGCCCACACCACGTGTCAGAGTTCAACTTCCACAAGCAGCCTGGGATAGAGCTGCAAAAGCTTTAGATGGTTCGGAGCCAATGACGACAACGGCTACGGCTCAAGAACTGCAAGCTTATCAATATAGGATCGCACGAGCTGCCAGAGAAATAGAAAAACAGACAGCTGAGTTGAACAGAGAAAGGAGGCAGCTTCCGCATCCAAGCAGAGAAGGGCAAATCTAAGTCGACAATCTAGAGTTTCGGATGATAGCCATAGGGAGGCGCGGAACAGAGGAAGATCAAGGTTACAACACATACCCGAAGCGTAAAGAGAGCACTTAGTTCAAAACCTCGACATGTCCTTTATGTCGATAGATACAAGAGGAAACATTATCCCTAAGACACCAGAAGCTGGGTATATGGCGACACAAGCTTACATCCTCGCATCTAGGCCACCCCCAGGTGATCCAAGGGAAACACTATACAATATGGCGTTAGCAGGGGTTGGAGCCATGGGGACAGCGTTTGTATCAACGCCTCCCGAAGGAACGGCAAGGCAAAATAGTCCACGACCTGCAGCAGCAACGGCGGCAGTCCATGAAGGACCAAGTGGAGCAAGAGACACAGGAGCGCAAGCAAGGGTCGATAGAGCAAGGCAAAGCAGAAGGGATCATCGGCAATCCCCGGAGCTTAACGACGAGGATATGTGCGGCCTGCCGTGCTTCACAAGGAGAGTACGAAAACTCGAGTCCCTTCGGGATTTAAGTTGCTCGATCACTTCAAAAATTCGACGGCTTGCAAGATCCGGAGGATTGGCTAGTTGATTACCTCGAGACGGTGAAGTTAACTCGGAGGAACTAGGGCAACAGCCATGCAAAGTATTCAGGTGCACTTGAGTGGAGCCGCACGATCTTGGATCAAAAGCTTCCTCCGGGATCTATCGACAACCGGGAAAGTTTCGAGGACGTATTCGTCAAGAACTTCGGATCTACGTGCAAAAACCCGCGTCGTTAGAAGAGCTGAGAGCATGTCGACAAAAGCCGATGAGTCAATGAGAAAATATATACAAAGATGGAACATCATCAAAAACTCGGCAGAAAATATATCTGACGAGAGAGCAATAGATGCGTTTGTCGCAGGAATTAGACGTGGAGATTTCGTCGAGGACTTGGGAAGGACCAATCCAAAGACAAGATCTCGCGTTAATGGAGATAGCAAATAGATGGGCGGATGGAGAGGATGCTGTCCACAACAAACGGCACAGGTCGCCGCAGGAGGACCGTGGTCGAAATTATCAATCGAGGCGACGATTTCCTCGGCAGTACCCGAACTATGACGTCCCAGGGCAAATCTCGGCAGGATTTCGGGCAAACACAGGAGGAAACAATAGAGATGATTATCAGAGAAGCAATGAGCAGCGAAGCGATAATAGGGACGACTCCCGTAACAGGCAAAATAGCGGGCCAAGGTTTCCAAGACCTTTCATGTCCCCCGAAGAAATTCTGAACGGACCGTGCCAGATGCATTTTTTCCTCGACAGCAACGGGAAAAGACAGTCAGGGCACCTGCAGAAAGACTGTCGAAATTTCCAAGCAATGTTCAGATATGCAGAAAACGCTCACGCTCGAGCAGCACAGAGAAACCCTCGGGAGCCCAGGAGCGAAGTTCACCTACCACCACCTCCCGCGATTACAGACGACAATCGGCATCAGCTCAGAATAGCGGCAGCACCTCCACCACCACCTTATATCGACCCTAACTCAAACGGAGCGGTGTCGATGATTCAGAAGGGAAGGCCGTCCAACGTAACTAAAAAGTAATCTCGAGACAGGTGTTCATGGCGGAGAAAATGCCTCCACCAACAAGCTGAGTACCTCAATTGGTCGTGGCAAGACATCGGCTTCACCATAGCGGATCATCCGCAAGCAAGTTCCTCGACCAGGGCGGTCAGCACTTATTCTCGCGCCAGCTATTGCGGGATTTGATGTTTCTCGAGTATTCATAGATGGTGGGAGCAGCTTAAACCTTATGTATGCGTATACATTGAGGAAGATGAACATATCCTTAGCAAACTTGAAGCCAACAGTACACAAGGTTCCACGGCATCACACCGGAGAAACCAAGTTACCCATTGGGGAAGATCAACCTCGACGTTCGCTTTGGAACCCGAGAAAATTATAGAATCGAGAAACCGGAGTTTGAAGTCGTGGATTTTCCATCGCAAGTACTCACGCTTTGTTGGGACGACCAGCATATGCTAGATTTATGGCAGTACTCACACTATACATACCTGTTGTGGAGATTGCCCGGACCAAAGGGACCAATCACAGTCAAAGGAAGCTTCGCCTTAGCTGATAAGTGCGACAAGGATTTTCATCGGTTATAAGAAACTTTCGGGATGCAAGCTGAGTATTTGGCGTCAAAAAGTATGACCGATTACGACGCATCGACGTACGTTGGAAGGCCAAATAAAGAATCAACTTTCAATACAGAGAAAAATTCTAAGGAGGTGCAGATTCACCCGACAGACCCGAAAAAACGACATCTATCGCAAACAACATGGATATCGCATAGGAAAGCGCGCTCGTCGAGTTCCTCCGTGAGAACTGGAAAATCTTCGCATGGTGCCCAGCTGACATGCCAGGAGTACCTGTGGAACTTGCCGAGCACCACCTAAATTTGGATCCATCAGCGAGACCAATCAAACAACCTTTGCGGCGTTTTCGGAACCAAACCGCAAAGCTATGCTCGTCGAAATCAATCGACTACAAGAAGCTGGTTTTATCAAAGAGATATTCACGAAGCCACATGGGTAGCAAATCCCGTGATGGTGCCAAAGAAAAACACTAAGGTCCTTCGCATGTGCGTCGACTTTACGTGTCTCAATAAACATTGTCCAAAGGATCACTTTCCCTCCCGAGGATCGATCAAATTATCGACTCCACGGCTGGATGCGAACGTCTTTCCTTCCCGGACGCGTATTCCGGTTATAACCAGATCAGATTGAAAGAAGAAGATGAAGTAAAGACCGCGTTCATTACACCTTACGGCGTGTTTTGTTACGTAACAATGCCCTTTGGTCTAAAAAACGCGGGAGCAACATATCGAGGATGATGCGTAAGTGTTTGGCGACACGGATTGGGAAAAACGTGCAAGTATACATCGACGACGTCGTCATAACATCAAAAGAGGGGACAACACCGATCGAGGATCTCAAGGAAACTTTCGACAACCTCAACAAATTCTGCTCGAAGTTGAACCCAACGAAGTGCTCCTTTGGTGTCCCAAGCAGGAGAACTCTTGGGGTTTCTAGTCTCAAGCAAGAGGGATTGAAGCAAATCCCGATAAAATACAAGCTATCGTAACAATGAGAAAGCCAACAAAGTTGAAAGAGATACAACAACTAACTCAGGCGAGTCGCAGCTCCGAGCAGATTCGTCGCCAGGCCGGGAGAAAAAGCGTTACCATTTTACGCTCCGATAAAGCAAGGAGACAAATTCCAAGTGGAACGAAGAGGCCGACTGAGCCTTCGAAGATTTGAAGCGCAAAATCTCGACACCACCAATTTTGGTGGCGCCGAAGGAAAAGGAACCTCTCCTCGCTATACATCGCAGCCACGCCCCAAGTGGTAAGCTCGTGCTAGTTGTCGAAAGAGAAGAAGAAGGAAAACTCCACGGAGTACGGAGGCCGAGTATACTTCGTCGCCGAAGTTTTATCGCCATCAAAACAAAGGTACCCTCGGTACCAAAAGCTAGCATACGGAGTGTTCACAACAACGACGAAAATTGCGCCACTATTTTTCGGCGCACCCGATCATAGTGGTCAATGAGGCTCCTTTGTCAAATATACTCGAACAATCCAGAAGTTACGTGGTCGTGTCTCCCTTTGGGGAATAGAACTTTCCCTCGGGACATCACGTATGAAAAAAGAAAAGCAATCAAGTCGCAAGTTTTGCCGGACTTCATCGCAGAGTGGATGGAGCTGCAAAACACAGGACCCCCAGACTTGTCGAGAACCTGGACCATGAATTTCGACGGGTCCAAGAGAGTAGAAGGAGCTGGCGCAGGAGTAGTACTTATATCACCTGAAGGCGACAAATTGAAGTATATCCTTCGGATGACGTTCCCTAACGCATCTAACAATGAAGCAGAATATGAAGCCCTCATACACGGGATGAAGATGGCGAAAGCATGCGGTGCAACTCGACTAAAAATCTTTGGCGACTCACAATTGGTGGCCCAGACAAGTTATGAACCAATGTGATGCAATCAATGATAGCATGGTAGCGTACAAGGAGGTGTACAATGAACTCGAGAAGCTATTTGATGGATGCGAGGTAAACCACATCGATAGATTGAGCAACGATGAAGCCGACGTCCTCGCAAACATCGGGTCGCAGAGTGCCTCCCGAGTCCCGCCAGGAGTGTTTTGGGAAGAAATATCGGAGAGATCTACAAAGCCAAAAAAGGTGCATAAAAAAGAAAAACTTCGACACCCCTCACAGAAACCACGGAGGATGAAGAGGAACAAGAGCTTGTGATGATGGTACAGTTCCTTGGATGCAAGCATATATATCATACATCCTCGGAAAGAAATACCCGACGATCCAGGTCGAAGCAAGGCGAGTAATTCGACGGTCTAAAGCTTTCACGGTGATCAAAGGAGAATTGTACAAGCGAAGTATTTCAAGGCGTTCGCAAAGGTGTGTAACACCCGAAGAAGGAAGAGTAATTCTGAAGGATGTACACGAAGGAATATGCGGCCACCACGCGAGTAGTCGAGCCATCGCAGCCAAGGTTTTTCGGGCAGGATTCTACTCGGTTGACGACAATCGAGGACGCCAAAGAAATAGTAAGGACTTGCGATGCGTGTCAAAGGTTTGCCGCAAAACCTCACTCTCCAGCAGCAGAACTAGCACCAATACCATTGTCGTGGCCTTTTGCACAATGGGGACTCGATATGGTGGGCAAGTTACACAAATCATGGCCAGGAGGAAAGGAATACATGCTAGTAGCTGTCGACAAATTTACAAAGTGGATAGAAGCGAAGCCGATAAATTCGCCAGATGGAGCATCCGCAGTAAAATTCATAAAAGGCCTCGTCTTCAGATTTGGAGTGCCTCATAGCATCGTCACGGGCAATGGCAGTAACTTTACATCTCACGAATTCAAAGATTACTGCAAAGAAGTGGGTATCAAGCTGCACTTTGCGTCAGTTGCACATCCTCAAACCAACGGGCAGGTCGAGAAAGCCAATGGCATCATCTGCAATGGCATCAAGAAACGCCTCGTTGGGACCATTAGAAAAAGCTCGACATACCCGGCCCGAAGAATTACCAAGTGTGTTGTGGAGCATCCGAACAACACCAAATACGACGACACAAGAGACCCCGTTTTTCCTGGTCCATGGAGCGGAGGCAGTACTACCAATAGAAATAGAGCACGACTCCCTAGAGTCACAGGGTATAATGAAGAAGCTTCAAGGTCAGCATTGGAAGACGACGTAGACGCACTCGACGAAGCTCGAGACGAAGTATTATCAAGGGTAACCAAATACCAACAGGACTTGAAGAATTACCACAAGCCGACGTTTGCGGCCAAGATCCTTTCAAGTGGGAGACTTAGTTCTTCGGCTCACGCAAAAAAGTCATGAAAAACTCGAGTCACCATGGCTTGGTCCCTATATTGTCACGGAAGTGATCGGCGGAGGAGCATACAGGATAAAGGACAAGAAGACAGGGGTGGAGGAGCAAAACCCCTGGAACGTGGCGCAACTCAGGCGGTTCTACGCCTAGAGCTAAAATATAGTCCTTGTAAAACTTGTACTGAAACGCCCACGAGTTTTCAGACGCACTCTTTTCCTTTTTCGGGGCACCGAGTGGGGCCGGGAAAGGTTTTTAATGAGGCGGGCTCGTGGTGCTGCAATATAATAAAGATAGTGTCAATATAACTTTTCTTTCTCATGCTCAAGTCTCCAACCCGACGAATTTCAATATAGTTCCTCGCATAAAGAAAAGCCTCGCCTTGGTATTAAAAATACCTCGTGAGTCAATAAAAATACAAAATAGTACTAAATAAAAAAGCTCGGGGGCTGATATTCGCCAAAATTACATATTATTGCCTTGGTTCAAAACCTCGCACTATACAAATACAGACGAATAGTCACCGAAAACACTCGGGGCTAGACAAATATAGAAATATGATGTTCGCTTCACAATATAATCACAATCACGATTTACAAGGAAGAATTAGCTACCAAAGGAAAAAATTAGTCCTGGTTCAATATATTGTCAAGGGTAATCCTGTCTTCTTCGGGAGCAACGACCAAGAAAATCAGCATATTGTCCATCTGCAAAAAAGTCGGCATCCATCCGAAGAAGGTCTTCAATCATTTCCTCAGCTATGGGTGAAACCTTCGTGTTAATACGGTCGACACCAACTCTTCGGCGCCGTACCTTCTCATGGACTCGCGCAACAACTTGGGTCAGATCAAGCTTTGAGTGGCAGATCTGAAGCATGATAAGAGCAAATCTGGCGCCAGCTACCAGTTGAGCTTTGACAAAGTCATGGATCCTGTGGGCATCCTTAAACTTTTCCATTAGCTCGAGAAGAGTCTTTGGTTGAACGTTTCGAGGAAACATGGAATTATAAACCATAGACAAGGTCTTGGTACAGAAGTCAAGGAAGTCGCGAGTTTGGGAGGCGCGATCTTGAAATCTGACAATTTGGCGGGTCCTCTCTGGGGTAGCCCAAAACAGAGAGCCATGATCAAGGGAAAGGTTAACAAGGAGGTTTGTCCTAGTATTTACCCTTTCCTCTTCAAAGCAACGATATCGATAAAGGAGCCTATGAACACAAAGAAACAGAAAACTTCAAGAGACGTAGAATGAAGACTGGAAGATAGTGAGAACGAAACAAACATACCCGACATATCTCGCATCGGCTTCATTCAGTATTTCGAGCATGAAATTTTCTCGAGTAGTTGCCTTTTCAGCCTCGGAAGCAAGCAACCTCCCCGGCAGCCATGGCCTCGTGAGCTTGTTGAAGTGCAACTTTTTCGGCTTCAGTATGACTTGCGAGACTTCTCCATCATCACAAGTGTTTGCTTCTTCGCATACTGAAGTTGTTGCCGAAGTTCATCCAATTCTTGCGGTAAAGAATCTTCGGCGGGTGTAGTACCAGCAAAAGCTCTCTTTAAGTGAGAAGAAGGCGAGATATTGGAAGGACCAGGAGCTGGAGCTGGCGTATAATTGTCAAAAATCAACTGGAAAAAAGAAAATATTTCGACATCAATCACTGAGTAAAGATAGGTTTCCATTCATTCCCATAATATATACATGTCTATTACAAAAGAAGGACCTCCTACAGACTACGGAAGCAGTTATCGCCAAAGAACACTACGGCGACAACGCCAAAAGGAAGAAGTACGCTAAAAGAAAAAGCAAAGAGGCATTCAACTAGACCTCCGGCCTTGATGAGCTAGGAGTTGAAGACGGCTTGATCCCAAGATAGGCCAGGATTTTCTTCGTATTGGGCTTAGCTGCCTTGATCAGCGACTTCCACTTCGATTGCTCTATCTCGCTCGTTGTCGCCAACTTTTGCCCAGCCGATAGTTTGTTGGCTATCGGCAACCAAAGCAACAAGATTTTCAACGGCGACCTTCATATTCTCATGACGCAGCTTTCAGCCCAAGATCTTCCGGTGGATCAAAGCATTTGGCCGATTAAGGAAAGTTGCGGGTTCCTCTTTCTTTGGGAAGAAATAGGGAAAAAGCCGCGACAGCTCCCGCTTTAGCGCGATCAATGCCTTCGCGTGCTTCCGACCCATGAAACTCGAGAAAAGAAAGGGCGTCGAGAAGAGGATCATCGTCGGGATCTTCAAGTTCAAACTCTTGACCCGTTCTATCTGTCAAGGAAGAAACTTCTTGAGCAACAAACGAGTGCAAAAAAGAAAACACAAAGGATATGAAATGGTTCAGATACTTACTGAGAAAGCGGCGACTTTGCGTCTTTATACGCTTAAGGATCGCTTCCTCGCGAGCAGATTGTGCAGTTATATGCTCGCTCAGTGAAGTCTCGGCAGCGTGTTGACGTCAGAAACCTCCTGGCGGGCAGACACGGTCAACACGGTAGAGCCGGGAACAACTAGGGCTGCGGCTGGCCCCAGTCCCTCAGAGCGACAGCCCGCAAAGCCTCCTGGTCGCACGCGCCGATGCTAACCGCAAGGGCGTGCCACCTGACCTATACCTGGTCAGGAAGGTGTGGATGATGCCTCGCTTAGTTTCCTGCATGGCATACACGTAAACATTAAATACGAGCCTCGATCGGCTCTCGAGTTATCCCGTGAATCGGCTCAAAGAGCCGATCCACCCATGATTCGGACGAGGTGTCCGAATATATGGTGGTCCTGCTTGATCAAGATAAAGCTAATGAGATCTACGACGATTTAGGGTTTTCACCGCATAATCGGATCATCCTACTCACGATTGGGCCTCGCGCTCGCGCACGGTGACCGTAAGCCGATCCTAGACAGTGGCCTAAAAACCAACACGAGGTTGATCCCCGGAACATCCTTTCTAGGGCTAGCAAACGCCACCCTACACGCCGCTGGATCCTCCAACCCTTTGTAAGGCCTAACTATTGCGGATGTTAAACTAATCCTTGATGAAACAAGGAGCAATCGTAACGGATCAGATCTACTAAACTATGATCAAGCGGGTGCCGCCCCTACACCTAAGATAGGTGTAGGGCGGCTAGATGTGCAAGGGTTGCATAACGAAAGCATGTAATTCGAAGAACAATGCTAACCCTAACACATCTAAGATAACTACGTTGCTCGCCATCAAAAAGGCTTCAGTACGAGCAACGCATGAACAACGTGGGTAGGTTTGTGGTGCCTAGATCGCAAGATGCGATCTAGGCAGCATGGTGCTTACCGGAGAAACCCTCGAGACGAAGGAGTTGGCGACGCGCCGAGATTTGTTTGTGGTTGAACGTTGGTTGTTGTTTATTCCATAAACCCTAGATACATATTTATAGTCCAGCGGACTTTCTAATGTGGGCGTGCACTAAACCGTGCACGAGATAAACTCTAACTTTTAATCTAGATACAATCTATTGTAATTAAAGATACATGGGCAATCTAGCCCAAATTCTCCGAACAAGGCCGCTTCAGAGATCTTCCACGTGTAATCTTCCAAGCCCATCTTGATCGCGGCCCACCTCCTGATTTAGCCAAAATCTGGTGATAACACATGCCCCCCTGGTTTTGGTAATGATAATTTCAAAACCACTCTGTTTTTCCTCCGAGGGGTCATGTCGTGGCAGAGCAGTAACCGTCGCAAGTATGCTTCATCATGACGACTTGCCTTCCCAACTTCTCTCGCACGATTTGACAGCTTTGGCACCATGTCCTCGAAAACCGCTCGAAAATTAAATCCCCATCTCCTTTCATTTAACCGCATCGAACAGCTTCTCCTCTTCATCCTCTTCGCATTAGCACTTCCAAAAAACCCTCCTCTGCCACAATGTCTTCTTCCTCCTCTGCCTCGTCGGATCTTTCCACCCAGTCCTCTTCGTCTCGCGAGCCGACGCCGGAGCCGAACCCGGCGGCGGTCCACGCGGCCAACATCCGCCGCGCCATTGAGGCCGGGGAGGAGTCGAGCCATGACTTCTCCCTCTGGTCGGAGGATGACAAATCCTCGACGGATGGGGAGAGTGACCTCCGCTTCCTCGCCGACGGGGAATCGGAGGAGGAGAGCGATGACGATCGCTTCTCCTGTGACGACTTCACCACCTCCGAGGAGGTGAAGGAGGAGGAAGAGGAGGAGGACGACGACGACAGCTTCCCCGACGAGCCGCCGGCCAAGCGCCATTGCCCCCGGGCCGGGGAATCTGAGTGACTTCGACAGCCGACGACGACGACGACGACGAGGAAGACGAGGACAACGAAGGTCCCGCCGGCGGCCGCCGGGAGCGAGCCGACGACGAGCCGGCCGGGAGCAGCGCCGACAGCCGGCGATGACGGCGACGACGAGGGCAGCAACGGCCCGTAGATAGGGCCCTTAGCATAGGATCGCATGCGTAGACGGGGCAATGTATCCCCTTAGTACTCCCTTTTGAGAGCAATCAGCTCTTCTGTGTAAGAAATCTGGTTTATCAATGAAGAAATTCCCCAATTTGATTTTGCCGATTTCCCTTAGGATAATTTAGCCGATTGTCCTTCGTGCTGATTCTGCCGATTGTCAATTTGGTCAAAGCCCAGTGAGCCGACGGCAGCGCATCGGTCCCTCACGATAAATTTCGAGATAGATCCATCCGGACCCAAACTCCCGGTCAAACAAGGCCAAGCCATAATCGCGCACATCCTAGGACTTGTAAATGCAGATCTCACAGGATGGCATGTTAAACTTAGCGGCAAAACCCCGAAATAATGTCCAGCCTCCTTATTAACTTTAAATTTCAGACATTCTTCTGCCGCATTATCCTCTCCAAATTCCGCTCACTCAGCTCCCGTAGTTTCCTTCGCAATAATTCACCATCTTTCAAACGAGCTGTGATGAAGAGTGAGCCGATTTCGACAAAATCGGCTAAACCTTGAGGGCGAGCTGCCCCCGAGCCTCAGCCAAGGCGAGGATAAAAAATGAACCAGCCTAATGGACCATCACCAGCCTTCCCAACCGTGGTGCCGCATCAGCCGATTCCAACAAATCGGTTTCCCGCATCATCGACATTTCAGGGCGGGCTCGATCACGTCCAAGAGAGCTATCCTGCAGGGCCACCAGCCGATCACCTTTCTTCCGTTGGCGTCGATACGGTGGATGATTACCCACGGTTCCATGGACAAGGCTGACTTGCATGCCAACATTCCTCCGATAGTACCGGCTGAACTGGCAACCTGGCAACTTTGCGCACTTGTACTAAGGCCGATGACCGTGCATCGGCTCTGCATCACGAAACACCTCAAAAGGGATCATTGAACCTGATTATGAATCTAACCAGCCCATCTACCAGGCTGGCAATCTGGCTTCAGGCAGGTGTCTACAACAGAGCCCTGGGCTTGTCGCTGAATCGACTGGCATGCTGAAAACTGATAATTTTGCAATATCAGTACCATTCTTCAGACAAGTTGTGATGCAGAGCCAGCCGATTCCAACAAAATCGGCTTCCTGTAGCACAGGATCCTTCGGCGCAAGCTGCCCCCCGAGCTTCAGTCGGGGCGAGAATAGCAGTGAACCGACCACGTCGGTTATCCTCGGTTTCCAACTCGTAATGCAGCATCAGCCGATTCCAACAAAAATCGGTTCCTTAGAGCGAAGAATTAGGGGTCCTTGAAGAGAAGATCCACTTCCTGCTCCTTTGATCCTTAAGTCGATGTCTGCACATCGGCTGTGCTTAATTTTTTTTTTTTGAATTTTCGGCCGATTTATGTATCGGCCCCCATACTCCAATCATCATCAAAGGATGAGACACTTCTACTGCATATCCTCGTGTTTTATCCACCTGGGGGCCCCCCCCGAGCCGATTCTGTCAGGAGGATTGATGGTATCGGCTCTGTTGGATTACATGTTGAACCCAGGCAGAATGGATGGTGATGATAATTTTGGCCGATTGCTGGGATCGGCCTCCACGTTGCTTGTTCGATGAAGGTTTTGTAATGTTCCTTCATGGACTTTTTTGGGGCCGATCACAAAGATCAGCCTCGCCACGTTTGCTCATCGACGTTTGCTTTGTTACACGGTCGGGCCCGTGGATAAAACCAGCCTAACCCCGTTCTTTGTCACGTCAATGCGCTCGCGATCGTCCGCATTGATGCCCGAGAGTGGCTCTTGGCCTGATGTCTCCCAAACGTCCATGCCAGCTGTTGAAACCTCGACTCGAATCATCTCGCGTGGACGACTTCTACTTCATCTCCATCCCACTCGTATCGGGCATTGGTGCATCGTGGATGGAATGCAACAGTTGGCGTGGATCCGATCTCTCCCTAGTAGGACAGCGTAGGTACTCTTGCTGTCGACGATAAAGAACGTCGTAGGGACAGTTTTCCTTCCTACGGTCAGATCCACATTCAGAACACCTTGCGCGTCAGATGCTTGGCTGTTGAAATCGCTCAGTGTTACGTTGGTCTTGATCAGATCCGAGCTGGAGCGTCCCAACCGACGTAGCATGGAGTATGGCATAATGTTAACCGCCGCTCCGGTGTCCACCAACATCTTGTTGACGAGGCTGCCCATTGATGTAACCTCGCAAGTACGGGGCCTTCAGATGCCTGTAACTTCTTTCCTTTGGCTTCTCAAAGATGACCGGCCGTGGGCCGCAGTCTAATTGCGCCACAGGTGCTTCATACAATCTTGGAGCGCTAAACTCCGTTGGAAGAATGAAGACCATATTTGTGCCAGCCGACGTGTCATCATCGGCTTTCCTCTGCTTGGGGCGCCACTCTTTTCTTTGTGGCCGACCTTCTTCGTCCGTGGTTCGCCGAATTTTGGCGGCCGGATCAGACCGTGCCTTCCTTAGCGTGTGCAGGTACAACCTTTCGGCCTTCTTCCAACCCACGCGGACGCTGAACCCTTCGCTTCGGGAACAGCTGAGCCCATCGGGGCACCACCGGGCCGATGATATTTATCTTCTTCATCATCGTCCTCTAGTTCCTCGAGATCTTCCACCCGAGCGGACTCGGCATGCTTGTTCCGAGGCGGGAGAGGCCCTAGACGCTTGAACACGGACATGTTAGCGGCATCCTTCTTCCTTTGTTTGCATTCTGGCGCAGTTCTCGATTGTTGGCAATCGGCTCATTCCCGAGTCCCAGCAATGTTTGAAAACGGACAGTCCCAGTGCCGATCCATGTCATCCTGCCCCCTCGGCCTTCCTTCAGCGTGACGATTGTACCCGCCGCTGTTTCTATCATGCTGACGGTACCTCCTGTCCTCTGCATCGGACCGACAATTTCTCTCATCATTTACGTCGTAGTGCCGACGTCGGTCGTACTGCTGCTCAGACTTGTTGAGGAGGTGCTCGGAGAGTGGACGTTGATACCGCACGCTTCTCATTTCCTCCTCTGTCAGGTACCGTCTGTCATCATCTTGGGGCCGGTCGCATGGATCGGCCTCCTCTTTATCCTTGCCACGGGAGTGGCTGCTTTCTGCTTCATCTTTGCCATGGCGGCTTGCAAACCCTGCCATGTTGACGCCAAAGGAGAACTCTGGCTGGCATATGGAGTGGCTGAGATCCACCATGTTGTCGCCAGGCAACAAACGTGTGTTACCGTGCGCACGGGCCTTCTCAAAGGAGCCGATGAGTTCGGCTTCGAGGGTTGCCTTGATCTCGTGATGTTTCTTCTTGAGCTCATCAGGCAGGTCCTCGTACTTGACCGGAGTGCTTCCCGCCATCTCGGATGCAGACGGCGATGTGGTGGATGTTCAAGGTTGTCCCACCGGGCGTGCCAGAATGTGTTGACGTCAGAAACCCCCTGGCGGGCAGAGACGGTCAACACGGTAGAGCCGGGAACAACTAGGGCTGCGGCTGGCCCCGGTCCCTCGAGCGACGGCCCGCAAAGCCTCCCGGTCGCACGCGCCGATGCTAACCGCAAGGGCGTGCCACCTGACCTATACCTGGTCGGGAAGGTGTGGATGATGCCTCGCTTAGTTTCCCGCATGGCATACACGTAAACATTAAATACGAGCCTCGATCGGCTCTCGGGTTATCCCGTGAATCGGCTCAAAGAGCCGATCCACCCATGATTCGGACGAGGTGTCCGAATATATGGTGGTCCTGCTTGATCAAGATAAAGCTAATGAGATCTACGACGATTTAGGGTTTTCACCGCATAATCGGATCATCCTACTCACGATTGGGCCTCGCGCTCGCGCACGGTGACCGTAAGCCGATCCTAGACAGGGCCTAAAACCAACACGAGGTTGATCCCCGAACATCCTTTCTAGGGCTAGCAAACGCCACCCTACACGCCGCTGGATCCTCCAACCCTTTGTAAGGCCTAACTATTGCGGATGTTAAACTAATCCTTGATGAAACAAGGAGCAATCGTAACGGATCAGATCTACTAAACTATGATCAAGCGGTGCCGCCCCTACACCTAAGATAGGTGTAAGGGCGGCTAGATGTGCAAGGGTTGCATAACGAAAGCATGTAATTCGAAGAACAATGCTAACCCTAACACATCTAAGATAACTACGTTGCTCGCCATCAAAAAGGCTTCAGTACGAGCAACGCATGAACAACGTGGGTAGGCTTGTGCTGCCTAGATTGCAAGATGCGATCTAGGCAGCATGGTGCTTACCGGAGAAACCCTCGAGACGAAGGAGTTGGCGATGCACCGAGATTTGTTTGTGGTTGAACGTTGGTTGTTGTTTATTCCATAAACCCTAGATACATATTTATAGTCCAGCGGACTTTCTAATGTGGGCGTGCACTAAACCGTGCACGAGATAAACTCTAACTTTTAATCTAGATACAATCTATTGTAATTAAAGATACATGGGCAATCTAGCCCAAATTCTCCGAACAAGGCCGCTTCAGAGATCTTCCACGTGTAATCTTCCAAGCCCATCTTGATCGCGGCCCACCTCCTGATTTAGCCAAAATCTGGTGATAACAGTCTCTTCCTAAGATCTTCGACACTAGCAGCTTCAGTCTTGGCTTTGTCAGCTTCTGCTCTAGCATTAACAGCATCTAATTCGGCCTTCTTACGAGCCTCTTCACTTTGCTCTAGTTTTTGAGCAAGTGTATTGGCATGCTCGTTAATAGCCGCCATTTTTTCTGCCAAGAAAGGCAAAACTTCGTTCAAATATCGACAACAACGAAGTAACAGAGTAATGGTAAAAAAAGAAAGCAGCAAGGCATCACCTTCAGTTTTATTGGCATTATCACGATACCCAATGAATTGAGCACCGATGCGAATAAGCTCTTTGATCATGGGCTGTTAAGAAGAGAGAGGGACAAAGCAAGAAAATTTCGGTATGAGAGAAATATAATGGAATTCGAAGCAAACAGAGGAAGTATAGACAAGTGACAAAAGTATGGAGAACTTACATCATCCAAAAGAGGGTTAGAAGAGCTACTCAATTGGAGACTCGGCTCCGGAATCGCTTCGGCCCTTGCCCTTTTGGCGAAGGGACAAGGGGGCTCGAAGGAGGAGTAGACACGCCGACGTTTTGTTGAGGAGGCGAGGATTCCTCTCCTTCAACTCGCGGCTCGAAATAACTAGGGTACGTGACGTACTCGTTCGAGCAGCCACATCCAAAGTTGGTGTTTCTTCGTCATCATCACTGTAGAAAAAGAGGTGGCAGCATAAAAAGCAAGGCAAAGAAAATTCTTCGAACAGAAAAATAAAAAAGAAAAAGAAAAAAGACAGGGAACTCACGAACTGATGAGACTCTCGAGATATGGGTCATATGCTGCCTTTCGCGGTGAAGGAGCAACTTCTTCGGGTTGGGAGGTCCCGGAATCTTCGACATTACTCCTTTTCCTTTTGTTCTTTGGAGAAACAGCAGGAGGAGGAGATTGTGCCGAGGTAGTACCTTCGTAAGCAGCATCCTTTTCAATAGATCCCGCAGATTTTCGAGAGTCTCGCGGGTTCATTCACAAAAGAGGGGGCCTCCTGGTTGTCATCGGCGACAACGGCCCTTTCCTCGACATCTCCACCTTCAGGAAGAGGAGGAAGAGAATCCATAGTAGGATGGTTCTGCAGAAATATAACGACAAAAGAAATATTAGAGAGATATCAAAACAATGAGATGCAGGAAAAGTTCGGAACAAGATAAAAATTCGAGAAGACAAAATACCTTGGGGAGAGGATTGGTGGAGCTGTATGGTTCCACGCGGCAAGAGGAAGGAATAGGATCCCTCTTGCTCGGCGAGGAAATTCTTCGAATAAGCTTTTCCAAGTCCTTCACAGCAAGATCTTTCGACAACCTATTGGCGTCATTTTCACCAGCATATGTCCAAAGGGGATTTTTGCGAGCCTGAAGAGGCTGCACTCTAATCCGAAGAAAGTAGGCAGTGATTTGAACACCAGAAAGCTCTTTGCCTCGAGTATTTTGAAGCTCATGAATACGAGACATAAGCGCTTTCGTCGCCTTTTCTCTTCTTCGGAAGCTTCAACGATCCCGAGAGCGGCGGCGTTGAATTTTGGCACTTCCGTCAAAAGGGACTATGTTGTGCTCTACAGAGTTGGCACTTTCTTCGTGTATGTAGAGCCACCTTTTGCGCCATCCTTGGACAGAATCAGGAAATTTGACGTCGAAGTAATCAACGTCAGTTCGGACACAAATAACAACACCACCTATGTTATAAGTGGCGTTGTGGGAGCCATTGCGGCGGAGGCAGAAAATGCGTTTCCAAAGAACCCAATTTGGAGTGATTCCAAGGAAGCATTCGCACAATGTGATGAAAATAGAAATATGAAGGATGGAATTGGGGGTCAGCTGGTGTAGTTGAATCCCATAGACAAAGAGAAGGCCGCGGAGGAAATCGTGCATTGGGGTAGAAAGGCCGCGGATGAGATGATCAACGAAACTAACCCGGTACTCCATTGGAGGGTTGGGGTAGCTTTCTTCGCTGGGAAAGCGGATGGCGTCTTCTTTCTTCATCAAGCCAAGCCTCTTCAAAGCATGTTGACGTCTTGGTTGGAGATTTTAGATCTCTCCCACTCAAGATCTTCAGCGGCCATCTTGGATTCTCGGAGTACCGTGGCGAGTGAGTCGCGTGCGCGGTGGCATCAACAAGACTGGAAAAAGCAATGCTCGTGCGTGCGGAAGATCACACGAGTTGGGCGCAAGGGAAGTTTTTGCAGAGGGGAACAGATGCAGCGGCGCAAGCGAAGGAGTGGACCGAGGTTGAAGAAAGGTTTATATAGGCTTCGGGAGAAGTAATGAACCGTTGGATGAAGAAATCATGTGGTGAAAAAAAGATCCGAGTAGATAAGAGGGTAAAAAGGTATTTTTACTGAAGTGGAACAGCACAGGCGTTACCGTACGTGCGCCGGGAAAAGCGGAGGACGTGTGTCCCCCACTTGCACGACGTGTCAACGTGGTGGGAACAATGGACCCACAAGGCAGAAAAATCCCGACTATTAATAGAGCTGAAGTGAATTTGACAAAGGAAAGTATGTCGACAAGAAAAATAAAAGGAGAATGGTGACAGGAGAAGTTATTTGAATACTTCGGGAGCCTTTGGTCAGAAACAAGTTTTTGCCCAAATGCTCGGGGGCTACTCCCATAGGGAGCGCTGTTCGCGCACCCGAGAGATAAAAAAAAAGAAGAAAAGAGAGAATATCGGGAAATAATGGCAATATAGCGACAAGGTGGACTAAAATGTTGAGCCTACAACCAAGCACAAGTTCTTGGCTGTAGCCTCGGGGGCTACTCCCATCGGGAACGCTGTTCGCGTGCCCGATGAAATTTAAAAAGGAAAAGAAAGAAAGATAGAAAAGCAAGAGAGTATATTTCGAGTTATAATTAACTCTACATATACTCCCATCGGGAGATTAATATAAGTCATATTTGACTCGATAAAATGTGCCATTCCAACAGCTCGGAAAAGCACTCGACAATATATTCTCAGAACGCCAAAGTTGCGATCAATTTCCGAATGCCGCAAATTTGCGAAGGTAAGACCCCGGATCCGTTCGCTGGGCGTGGCATCGCCAAAGACTGCGCTCTGCTACTTTTATCCGTATCAACAGATACGAAGAAAAATCCTAACGGACGCGTTAGGTACTCGATAAATTTGACCGGGACTCGACGGAATGGTAAGACCTTAAGCGGCACCTGTCGAAGTTTGCACCGATATCCCGAGATCATGTCCAGGGACGTGATCTTGAAGTAGGTTCTTGCGGATTGCCACTAGAGCAGTTAACTAGTACCTGATCCGTCAGATGAACTAGCCCCAATTACCAATATCCCTGTACAATATATAAATTTATATAAAGAAATATAGAAAAGTTTAAATTATCGAATAAAAATAAACAGTGGAGATTTTCCCTGACTCTACGATTCAAGCAAAATCTCGGGGGCTACTGACATAGGCATCCCAAATGGGCCTGCCAAAGATAGTACCCGGGGTTTAATGAAGGCCCACTACCCGAAGAATAAGAAGGTTCGAGAGCCCAAGATATATTAAGGAAAGTAGAGTTGTAATAGGAAGTCTTTTTTGTAATCTGGCGGGATGAGTTAGAAACCGTCCCGGACTCTGTAACTTGTACAAAACGAAACCCTCGGCTCCACCTCTTATATAAAGGGGGAGTCGAGGGACGAGGAGATCATCGAATCATTGTTCACAAACCCTAGTTTTCGTAATCGTCGAGTACTTTTCGGCTGAAACCTTCGAGATCTACTTGCCCTCTACTTCTAACTAAACCCTAGCCTATAACCCGTAGACATTGACAAGTTGATACCTTGTCACTTGCACTCTATATCAAAAACAAAAAAAAATTAGTTACTTGCATTTACTTTATTTAGTTTGCTTTATTTACTACTGCTAAAATGGGTACTGTTGAAAATACTAAGTTGTGTGACTTCACAACCACAAATAATAATGATTTCCTATGCACACCTATTGCTCCACCTGCTACTACAGCAGAATTCTTTGAAATTAAACCTTCTTTACTGAATCTTGTTATGCGAGAGCAATTTTCTGGTGTTAGTTCTGATGATGCTGCCGCCCATCTCAATAATTTTGTTGAATTGTGTGAAATGAAAAAGTATAAAGATGTAGATGGTGACATTATAAAATTAAAATTGTTTCCTTTCTCATTAAGAGGAAGAGCTAAAGATTGGTTGCTATCTCTCGCCTAAGAATAGTATTGATTCATGGACTAAATGTAAGGATGCTTTTATTGGTAGATATTATCCCCCTACTAAAATTATATCTTTGAGGAGTAGCATAATGAATTTTAAACAATTGGATAATGAGCATGTTGCACAAGCTTGGGAAAGAATGAAATCTTTGGTTAAAAATTGCCCAACCCATGGATCGACTACTTGGATGATCATCCAAACCTTTTATGCGAGATCTGAACTTTTCTTCGCGGAACCTATTGGATTCAGCTGCTGGAGGTACCTTTATGTCCATCACTCTTGGTGAAGCAACAAAGCTTCTTGATAATATGATGATTAATTACTGCGAATGGCACACGGAAAGAGCTCCACAAGGTAAGAAGGTAAATTGCGTCGAAGAAACCTCTTCCTTGAGTGATAAGATTGATGCTATTATGTCTATGCTTGTGAATGATTGGACTAATGTTGATCCTAATAATGTTCCGTTAGCTTCATTGGTTGCTCAAGAAGAACATGTTGATGTAAACTTCATTAAAAATAATAATTTCAACAACAATGCTTATCGGAACAATTCTAGTAATAACTATAGGCCATATCCTTATAATAATGGTAACGGTTATGGTAATTCTTATGGGAATTCTTACAACAATAATAGGAACACACCCCCTGGACTTGAAGCTATGCTTAAAGAATTTATTAGTACACAAACTGCTTTTAACAAATCTGTTGAAGAAAGCTTGGGAAAATTGATATACTTGCTTCTAAAGTCGATAGTCTTGTTCCTGATGTTGATCTTTTGAAATCGAAAGTTATGCCTAATGAAAATCATAATAATAAAATTGTTACTACAGCAAATGCCATCCAAGTTAGAATTAATGAGAACATAAGATTGATGGCCGAATTGCGTGCTAGGTGGGAGAAAGAAGAAAATGCTAAAGAAGATAATATAGCTAAAGTTTGGACTATTACCACCACTAGCAATGCTAATGCTCCACATGTTGCTGCAACTCCTACTAATAATGGTAAAAGGATTGGTGTTGGCAATGTTTCCACTTCTAATGCAAAGCCTGCAAAACTGCCGAAAACTGCTAAAACTGCTGAAACTGCCTGTGATAAAACTGCTGAAATTTTTTCCAACATTGGGGATGATGATCCCATTGCTTTAGATTATAATGGTTTGGATTTTTATGATTGTCACATCTCTGAAGTTATAAAGTTCTTACAAAAACTTGCTAAGAGTCCTAATGCTAGTGCTATAAACTTGGCTTTCACAAAACATATTACAAATGCTCTCATAAAAGCTAGAGAAGAGAAACTAGAACGTGAAGCTTCTATTCCTAGGAAGCTAGAGGATGGTTGGGAGCCCATCATTAAGATGAAGGTCAATGACTTTGATTGTAATGCTTTATGTGATCTTGGTGCAAGTATTTCCGTTATGCCTAAGAAAATCTATAATATGCTTGACTTGCCACCATTGAAAAATTGTTATTTGGATGTTAATCTTGCTGATCATTCTACAAAGAAACCTTTGCGGAGAGTTGATAATGTTCGCATTACCGTTAACAATAACCTTGTCCCCGTTGATTTTGTTGTCTTGGATATTGAATGCAATGCATCTTGTCCCATTATATTGGGAAGACCTTTTCTTCGAACTGTTGGAGCTATCATTGATATGAAGGAAGGTAATATTAAATATCAATTTCCTCTCAAGAAAGGTATGGAACACTTCCCTATAAAGAGAATGGAGTTACCTTTTGATTCTATTATTAGAACAAATTATGATGTTGATACTTCGTCTCTTGATAACACTTGATATACACTTTCTGCGCCTAGCAGAAAGGCGTTAAAGAAAAGCGCTTATGGGAGACAACCCATGTTTTTACTACAGTACTTTTATTTTATATTTGAGTCTTGGAAGTTGTTTACTACTGTAGCAACCTCTCCTTATCTTAGTTTTGTGCATTGTTGTGCCAAGTAAAGTCTTTGATAGTAAGGTTCATACTAGATTTGGATTACTGCGCAGAAACAGATTTCTTTGCTATCACGAATCTGGGCCTAATTCTCTGTAGGTAACTCATAAAATTATGCCAATTTACGTGAGTGATCCTCAGATATGTACGCAACTTTCATTCAGTTTGAGCATTTTCATCTGAGCAAGTCTGGTGCCACAATAAAATTCGTCTTTACGAACTGTTCTGTTTTGACAGATTATGCCTTTTATTTCGCATTGCCTGTTTTGATATGCTTGATGGATTTTTCTATTCCATTGACTTTCAGTAGCTTTGTGCAATGTCCAGAAGTGTTAATAATGATTATGTCACCTCTGAACATGTAAATTTTAATTGTGCACTAACCCTCTAATGAGTTGTTTTGAGTTTGGTGTGGAGGAAGTTTTCAAGGATCAAGAGAGGAGGATGATACAATATGATCAAGGAGAGTGAAAGCTCTAAGCTTGGGGATGCCCCGGTGGTTCACCCCTGCATATTTCAAGAAGACTCAAGCGTCTAAGCTTGGGGATGCCCAAGGCATCCCCTTCTTCATCGACAATATTATCAGGTTCCTCCCCTGAAACTATATTTTTATTCCATCACATCTTATGTGCTTTGCTTGGAGCGTCGGTTTGTTTTTGTTTTTGTTTTTGTTTGAATAAAATGGATCCTAGCATTCATTGTGTGGGAGAGAGACACGCTCCGCTGTTGCATATGGACAAATATGTCCTTAGGCTTTACTCATAGTATTCATGGCGAAGGTTGAATCTTCTTCGTTAAATTGTTATATGGTTGGAATCGGGAAATGCTACATGTAGTAATTCTAAAATGTCTTGAATAATTTGATACTTGGCAATTGTTGTGCTCATGTTTAAGCTCTTGCATCATATACTTTGCACCTATTAATGAAGAAATACATAGAGCTTGCTAAAATTTGGTTTGCATAATTGGTCTCTCTAAAGTCTAGATAATTTCTAGTATTGAGTTTGAACAACAAGGAAGACGGTGTAGAGTCTTATAATGTTTACAATATGTATTTTATGTGAGTTTTGCTGCACCGGTTCATCCTTGTGTTTGTTTCAAATAACCTTGCTAGCCTAAACCTTGTATCGAGAGGGAATACTTCTCATGCATCCAAAATCCTTGAGCCAACCACTATGCCATTTGTGTCCACCATACCTACCTACTACATGGTATTTCTCCGCCATTCCAAAGTAAATTGCTTGAGTGCTACCTTTGAAATTTCCATTCTTTACCTTTGCAATATATAGCTCATGGGACAAATAGCTTAAAAACTATTGTGGTATTGAATATGTACTTATGCACTTTATCTCTTATTAAGTTGCTCGTTGTGCGATAACCATGTTCCTGGGGACGCCATCAACTACTCTTTGTTGAATATCATGTGAGTTGCTATGCATGTTCGTCTTGTCTGAAGTAAGGGAGATTTACCACTCATTTAATGGTTAGAGCATGCATAATGTTAGAGAAGAACATTGGGCCGCTAACTAAAGCCATGATCCATGGTGGAAGTTTCAGTTTTGGACATATATCCTCAATCTCATATGAGAACACTAATTGTTGCTACATGCTTATGCATTAAAGAGGAGTCCATTATCTGTTGTCTATGTTGTCCCGGTATGGATGTCTAAGTTGAGAATAATCAAAAGCGAGAAATCCAATGCGAGCTTTCTCCTTAGACCTTTGTACAGGCGGCATAGAGGTACCCCTTTGTGACACTTGGTTAAAACATGTGTATTGCGATGACAATCCCGGTAATCCAAGCTAATTAGGACAAGGTGCGGGCACTATTAGTATACTATGCATTAGGCTTGCAACTTGTAAGATATAATTTACATAACACATATGCTTTATTACTACCGTTGACAAAATTGTTTCTTGTTTTCAAAACCAAAGCTCTAGCACAAATATAGCAATCAATGCTTCCCTCTGCGAAGGGCCTTTCTTTTACTTTTATGTTGAGTCAGTTCACCTATCTCTCTCCACCTCAAGAAGCAAACACTTGTGTGAACTGTGCATTGATTCCTACATACTTGCATATTGCACTTGTTATATTACTTTACATTGACAATATCCATGAGATATACATGTTATAAGTTGAAAGCAACCACTGAAACTTAATCTTCCTTTGTGTTGCTTCAATACCTTTACTTTGATTTATTGCTTTATGAGTTAACTCTTATGCAAGACTTATTGATGCTTGTCTTGAAAGTACTATTCACGAAAAGTCTTTGCTTTATGATTCATTTGTTTACTCATGACATTACCATTGTTTTGATCGCTGCATTCATTACATATGTTTACAATAGTATGATCAAGGTTATGATGGCATGTCACTCCAGAAATTATCTTTGTTATCGTTTACCGCTCGGGACGAGCAGGAACTAAGCTTGGGGATGCTGATACGTCTCCGACGTATCGATAATTTCTTATGTTCCATGCCACATTATTGATGATATCTACATGTTTTATGCATACTTTATGTCAAATTTATGCATTTTCCGGCACTAACCTATTAACGAGATGCCGACGAGCCAGTTGTTGTTTTCTGCTATTTTTGGTTTCAGAAATCCTAGTAAGGAAATATTCTCGGAATTGGACGAAATCAACGCCCGGGGGCTTATTTTTGCACGAAGCTTCCAGAAGACCGGAGGACTTACGAAGTGGGGCCACGAGGTGGCGACACAACAGGGCGGCGCGGCCTGGGCCTTGGCCGCGCGGCCCTGGTGTGTGGGCCCCTCGTGTGGCCCCCTGACCTGCCCTTCCGCCTACATATAGTCTTCGTCGCGAAACCCCCAGTACCGAGAGCCACGATACGGAAAACCTTCCAGAGACGCCGCCGCCGCCAATCCCATCTCGGGGGATTCGGGAGATCGCCTCCGGCACCCTGCCGGAGAGGGGAATCATCTCCCGGAGGACTCTTCACCGCCATGGTCGCCTCCGGAGTGATGAGTGAGTAGTTCACCCCTGGACTATGGGTCCATAGCAGTAGCTAGATGGTCGTCTTCTCCTTATGTGCTTCATTGTCGGATCTTGTGAGCTGCCTAACATGATCAAGATCATCTATCCGTAATGCTATATGTTGTGTTTGTTGGGATCCGATGGATAGAGAATATTATGTTATGTTGATTATCAATCTATTACCTATGTGCTTGTTTATGATCTTGCATGCTCTCCGTTATTAGTAGAGGCTCGGCCAAGTTTTTACTCTTAACTCCAAGAGGGAGTATTTATGCTCGATAGTGGGTTCATACCTCCATTAAATCCGGGACGGTGACGGAAAGTTCTAAGGTTGTGGATGTCTTGTTGCCACTAGGGGTAAAACATTGATGCTATGTCCGAGGATGTAGTTATTGATTACATTACGCACCATACTTAATGCAATTGTCTCGTTGTTTGCAACTTAATATCGGAAGGGGTTCGGATGATAACTCGAAGGTGGACTTTTTAGGCATAGATGCATGCTGGATAGCGGTCTATGTACTTTGTCGTAATGCCCAATTAAATCTCACAATACTCATCATATCATATATGTGCATGGTCATGCCCTCTCTATTTGTCAATTGCCCAACTGTAATTTGTTCACCCAACATGCTATTTATCTTATGGGAGAGACACCTCTAGTGAACTGTGGACCCGGTCCATTCTTTTACATCGAATACAATCTACTTGCAATACTTGTTCTACTTGTTTTCTGCAAACAATCATCATCCACACTATACATCTAATCATTTGTTACAGCAAGCCGGTGAGATTGACAACCTCACTGTTTCGTTGGGGCAAAGTACTTTGGTTGTGTTGTGCAGGTTCCACGTTGGCACCGGAATCCCTGGTGTTGCGCCGCACTACATCCCGCCGCCATCAACCTTCGACGTGCTTCTTGACTCCTACTGGTTCGATAAACCTTGGTTTCTTACTGAGGGAAACTTGCTGCTGTATGCATCACACCTTCCACTTGGGGTTCCCAACGGGCGTGTGCTTTACGCGTCATCAGCCCCCTGCCCCCTCCCCTCTTTATATAGGGGGGAGGTCGGTTGGGGTGGCCCCCCCACGCCCCCATCTCATCTAGGGCCGGCGGCCACAAGGGGGAGGGGGGAAACTTCCCCCCCCCCAAGATGATGCCCCCTTAGGCCTCGTTTGGACACACGGGTAGACAAAACCAGGGAACAACACCCCCGAGCGGAATTTCCCTAGGCACGAGGGAACCCCCGGTTTCCCCTCCTAGTACGGTAGTGTTGCGGTCAGAAACCCACCGGCGAGCAGCGACGGGCAACACAGTAGAGCCGGGAGGCTCCCAGGATTGCGGTGGACCCTGGTCCCTCGGGCGACGGCCCGCAATGCCTTCTGGCACACGTCCTGGTGCTTACGAGGGCGTGCCACCGACCTATACCTGGTCGGGAAGGTGATGGATTGCTTCGACTAGTTTCCTGCATGGCAAACACGTAAACATTAAATACGAGCCCCGATCGGCTCTTAAGTTAGTTCGTGGATCGGCTCAAAGAGCCGATTGCCCCATGGTTCATGTTAGATTTATAAGGACATGGGGATCATGCTTTATCAATATCAAGCTAAGCTAATCTACGATAGTCTAGGGTTTTCACCGTATAATCGGAACATCCTATGCGTAATTGAGCCTAGCAGATACGTAAGATGATGGAAAACCAACCCTAAAGAGGCCTAAAAACCAACGTGAAGTTGATCCCCGGAACAATCCCTCTAGAGCTTAATAAACCACACCTTACGCACTACCGGATCCTTCAACCCGTTTATAAGGCCTAACCATACGGATATCAAACCAATCCTTGAAGAACAAGGAGCAACTATAACGGATTAGATCTACTAAATAAAGATTCAAGCAAGATGTTGCCCTTACACCTAAAATAGGGGTAAGGGCAGCTAGATATCGAGGGGTAGCGTAGCTAAACAAGTGCATCGTGAAAGCATTGTCATCAACCCCAAAACACCTAAGATAAGGGTGTTGCTCGCCATCAAAAAGGCTTCAGCATGAGCAGCACCAACAAACGAATAAACTGATACTGCCTAGATCGCAAGATGCGATCTAGGCAGCATGTTGCTTACCCGGGAGAAACCCTCGAAACAAAGGGTGGCGATGCGCCTAGATTGATTTGTTGTGAACGTGATCGTCCTCCTTTCTCAATAACCCTAGATACATATTTATAGTTCGTATACTCTCTAACTTGGGAATAAACCCAACCGTGTACGAGCTAAACTCTATCTCTTAATCCTAACCGACACGTAATCTACTATAATTTACAGATACACGGGCAATCTTGCCCAAACTTCTTGTACAAGGCCGGTTCGGGAATATTTTCCATGTATATCTTCTAAGCCCATTTAATCACGGCCCATCTCCGGACTTGGCTAAATTCTGGTGATAACACATGCCCCCCTGGTTTTGGCAATGATAATTTCAAAACCACTCTGTTTTTCTGCTTCGTAGGGTCACGTCGTGGCAGAGCAGAACCGTCGCAGAATCTTTCATCATGATGCCTTGCCTTCTCAGCTTCTCTGCACGACTTGACAGATTCGGCACCATGTCCTCGAAAACCGCCACAGCATTAAATCTCCACTATATCCCCTTTTATTTAACCGCGTCAAGCAACTTGCTTCTTCATCCCCTTCCTCAGTACTAGCCACCGAAAATCCCTCCTCCACCATGGACTCATCCTCCTCCTCTGCTGCATCGGCTCTCTCCTTCCAATCTTCTTCCTCAAGCGAGCCGATGCCGGAGGCACAACCAATGGGATGAGCCGGAGTGGGACTTCGACTTCGTGCCAGATGGCCCACCCTAGGCCCTCGTCGGGTCAGATGGCGACTTGCCCCTGACCGATGGGGAGGACGACCTCTGGTTCCTCATCGACGGGGAACTGGTGGCGGAGAGTGAGGATGACCTCCTCTCCTGGGGCAGCTTCACCCCCTCCGACGAAGAGGAAGAAGAGGAGGATGAGGAGGATGACGCCTCCTCCAACAAGGAGGAAGAGGAGGACGACACCTCCTCCGACGAGCCGCCGGCGAAGCGCTTCCGCGGCTGGCCTGGTCGGATGACGACGAAGACGACGATGATGAGGAGGAAGAAGCCCCCATTGAGGGCTACGGCGATGCGACGAGGAGCTCGCCGGCGGCAGCACCGGCGGCGGCTACAATGGCGACGACGAGGACAGCGACGGTCCTTAGAGTAGGGACCACTTAGCATAGGACTAGTAGTAGCAATCTGTCCTCCTTTTGTTCCTCCGTTCTACGAGCAATCGGCTCCTCCTTGTAAAAAATCCCCTTTTTAAATCAATGAAGAAGGATTCCATGCTTAATTCTTCCGATTATCAAAATAAATCATTGCTCGAGAAGCCGATGGCAATACATCGGTCTTTGCCCAAAACGCCAACAAGGCCAGTCCCCCAATCGAATGTAAAATTAAATGGTGACCTGAAATAACAGTTGTTCCTCTATAGTCGATGGCTCTGCATCGGCTTTTCAGCTCTAAAGTCGATGGTCAGTGCATCGGCTATGCTTTTGTTTAGATTTTTTTGTATCGGCCGATTTCATACATCGGCCCCCATATTCCACTGCTCAAGTTGATGAAAAAAAAATATTTACTGGCCGATTTAAAATCGGCCCCCCGTATTTCACTGCCCATCATCCCACATACTTGGGAAATACTTCTTGAGATGCTGGCCATTGACGGCCACTGGGAACTTCACTCCATCCAACTGTTCGAGCATGTATGCATTGCCCTTTAGGACCTGGTCAACCCTGTACGGCCCGTGCCAATTTGGAGACCATTTACCATACGCCTTGTCCTTAGTCCCCAACGGCAACACAGCTTCCCATACCAGATCACCAACATGGAACTCCTTTGGCTTCACCTTCTTATTATATGCACGAGCCACCTTGGCCTTGTTCTCCTTAATTTTCTCAAGTGACCAAAGAACTAAGTTCCGTCAGATCCTCAACGCTATCACTCATCAGGGCTGCATACTCTTCAGTTGTTAAGTCATTCTGAAACGTGACACGTCTCGACCCAGCCGTGATCTCCCAGGGTAACACGGCTTCTTGTCCATAAACCAGATGGTACGGCGAGGTTTTTACCGCTCCATGACATGACATGCGATAAGCCCATAAAGCCTCCGACAAAACCTCGTGCCAACGCCTAGGGTACTCGTCGATTTTTCTCTTAATCAGCTTGATAAGGCTTTTGTTGGACGCTTCAGCCTGCCCATTTGCCTGAGCATAGTATGGGGATGATCGGATCAACTTAATTCCCATGCTCTTGCAGAAATCTCTGAACTCGCGAGAAACGAAAACCGAACCTCCATCGGTCGTGATGGTCTGGGGAATCCCAAATCTGTGGATGACATGCTCTTTCACGAAACTGATAACGTCCTTCGATGCCACAGACTTCATAGGGACGGCCTCCACCCATTTAGTGAAATAATCTGTAATGGCCAAGATCCACTCGTGGCCTTTGCTCGATGCAGGATGGATTTTGTCGATCATGTACATGCCCCATCCTCGAAACGGCCAAGGCTTGATGATAGGGTTCATTGCTGATGCGGGTACCATCTGAATGCTCCCAAACTTCTGACATGCTTGACACCCTTTATAGTAATTGAAACAGTCCTCAAGCATGGTGGGCCAATAAAACCATGATTGCCTGATCAACCACTTCATCTTATGAGCCGATTGATGAGTTCCACAGGCGCCTTCATGTACCTCGTGTAAGAGCCGATTTGCCTCGGTCGTTCCCAAACATTTGAGAAGTAACCCTTCCAAGGTCCTACAGAACATGTCATCTCCAATCGGGACATACTTCATGGCTTTGTACCTTATCCGTTTAGGTGCCCCCCGAGCCGGATCTTTCAAGTAATTGAAGATATCGGCTCTCCAATCATCTGGCTCCATGAAATGTATCTGGACATCGGCTCCTTCCACCGTATCCTTATAGCCTGACGCCATCTGTGCGAGATCGTTCGCCTCCATATTCTGCGACCTCGGGACCCAGTTGAAGTTTATGTACCTAAACTGTGTCATCAGCTCGCGGCAATGCATCCATGACGGGAAGAGCGACTCGCTCTCACACTTGTATTCGTCCGTGAGCTGGGAGATCACCAACTTTGAGTCTCCTAAGAGTTCCACTGCTTCGGCCCCAGCTTCAATTAGCAACTCCATCCCCTTACGTACTGCTTCATACTCAGCAACATTATTAGTGCAAGGGGTAGATAGCCTGATGGAGAAGGTGTAGGTTGCCCCCCGGGGCGACACGAGTAGGATGCCGATGCCGCAACCATCATTGCAAACTGACCCATCGAAGAACATGGCCCATGCAAGTATAGACAGTGCTTGCTATGTTAGTGTTGATTCGCTCGGCGATCGGATCGGCCGGGGCTCTGTCCTTTGGATCGCTTTCGCGAGGTTGATATCGGAGATCCAATTCCGATAACGCAAACATCCATTTACCGAGTCGGCCTTTCAAAACAGGAGCCGACAGCATGTGCTTGATGACGTCTGATTTGCAAATGATGACAATTTCTGCCGTCAGAAAGATGTGATGAAGCTTGGTGCAGGTAAAAAATAGGCAGAGGCATAACTTCTCGATCTCCGGGTACCTCGTCTCTGCATCCAACATCCTTCTGCTGAGGTAGAAAGCAACCCTTTCCATGCCATCATAGATTTGCACTACCACTGAGGCGATAGAAGTATCGGCTCATCGACGAGTAAATATAGAACGGCCTGTCTTGCTTTGGGCGGAACCAACACGGGCGGCTTCGTTAGATACTCTTTAATCTCATCAAACGCTCGTCGTTGCTCGCCCCCAGTGAAACTCCTTATCAGGTTTGATTTTTACCAATCCCATGAACGGCTCAATTCGTCCTGACAGATTAGAGATGAACCTTCTGACGAAATTGATTTTGCCGATGAGACTTTGGAGTTCCTTCTTGGTGGTAGGTGGCTTCATCGTTCGCACTGCCTCTTGACTTTTCAGGCCGATTTCAATTCCGCGTTCATGTACTAAGAAGC
>NC_061510.1:72691716-72704382 GCF_022539505.1 Lolium rigidum
CTATTCATGGATCATCACCCAAGATACTCAAAGAAACATACCTTCTTTTCATATGTCGGGGTAAGGGTACAATTATACCTTCTTTTCCATAATCTTTTGTTTTTTCTTTTTTCTACTTTTGTTTTATGAGTGTTTTTTTACGGGAAGCAATTTACCAATACAATGAAAAGAACGGAGATGTCGTGCAACATGCCTTTCAAGGAGCAAACGGTGCATACCCTATGTGGCGTCTCCAATCAGGTTACGTGTCTGGAACATTTTTTGATTTTTCTTAACTTCTTTTATATATCTTTTTATTTGTTTAATTCTTTTCTTACATTTTATCCAGCTATCATTCCCTTTATGCATTGGTGGCCGCTTTGGTTTTGTTTTTACTTGTCGCCTTCAAAGCAAAAATGTTCGCTTCTGCGACTCACTTTACACGAGAGAATTCAAGTTACCATCGGGCAATTGATCATGTTTTGGTAACATTTTACATAATTTATTCCTTTTTCATTTTTGTAGTTGTTTTGATTTACTCCTACTTGTCCATATTTTCTGATTTTTCTAGTTGGAAAAGTTTGTTCACCTATGGGACATAATTGTCACTCCTATAATGCCTTACCAAATTAATTTCAATGAATACCAAATAGTTTATCCACATGTTCCGAGACAAACTAATCCGTAAGTATTGGTTCATTGACATTTATTTTTAAATTAAAGCGATATCCAAATTGGTGTTCAGCATAACGAACTAAAAAAATGGTGTCATGTTTCTTTCCGAGTGATGAGTTGTGGAGTTGTCGCTCTCAAGATATTGGATGTGTGGCATTCAAGAGCACAACTACGAGAACATCTTCTCATCAAATGACATCCTAAACATCGGGATCAAGTTGGCAAATGAGATTTACTTCAGCTAAGCACAACCAAGTTGACAAAAGCTTGTTGTGTGCTGAATTTTTGGTGATGTATGTATTACTTGTATTTTGATGGAATTTCTTTGCCCAAGTAAACTATCGATTTTGTTGACACAACGAGTTCTATTTTTTTGTTGTAATTCTTGTTTTCTTCATTCACAGGTTGGTCCGAAGTAAGATGGACGAGTACTACAAGTTTGATGGATGATCGGTGGGGGGGGGGTGGGGGAACAACTAACATGTGAATCAACGCAGCGGAGATTTTCATGAACGAGAGGATCTGTTTTTGTTTTCATTTTTTGTTATAGTTTACAGTGAAGACACTACTATAGAACAGATGCTCATTTCATCTAGTTTTTAGAGGATCATTTTCTGTTTTCTTGGTCACAGTACAAAGAGACAAGTACTTTCTTCTGCTGTCGTCTTGTGGACTACAACCTTTTCTCTGTGTGATTTTTTTACGCTATTATGAGTGTTTTTGGTTGTGTATATACTTTATGCGTTGGCCACTTCAAAACAATAGAGAAATTGAGTCAACCTCGGATGTTTTCATAACATTACAATAGGAAAATGAATATCCAATATTTTTACGGCGAGTACAATAACAAACAAACACAACTTATTGTTCAATTCTGATGTACTCTTTTTCATCTCTCCAATTCTTGATGGATCACCGTCTTCCATTACGTCTTCTGGCCATCTTCTGCCTTTGATTTCTATGACTTTGGATTATCATCATCATCCTTCACTTTATTGTTGTCTTACTCTTCTTGCTAGTTCCAACATCACCTGCACATACATTTTTTATTTTGGTGAGCAAATGTTTTCTGTACTTTTAAAAGTAAGAGAGCAATAGTATTTTTTTAAAAGTAATGTATTTTGCTCAAAAATAAATACTAACCTTTGTTTATATTCCGCGGGTTTTTTGATCTCGAACGTTTCTTCTTAGGAAGGTCAAACACTTTGTCCAAGTCTGGACAGTTCCTTTTCGTGTGTTTATTAGATCCACAGTGGAGTGCAGCTGTAGAACTTGTTTTGTTTAATTGCTTCCTTTATAGTCAACATTCTAGGCCTTCCTTTTGTGTTCGCAACATCAGGATCTTTCAGGGTAATACTTGATGAGCTGAAATCAGAATCTCCGGCAGACGGGACATGCGTCACAGTACGTGTGGAGGTACTTGCCAGCGGAACTGTCTCTTGTTCTTCATTATCCATATCAGCTAAAACCTGATCAATTCTTCTGATTTCTTGTAGGTAGTAATCACTTTTTCTTTTGGTTAGTGAAGCTGTTGCAGCGAGTGCGCACACTCATCTTTGAAAGAACATTGAATCTGAGAGCAGGTTGTTCTTCCTGAATTGGTGATCCTTTCATGTTATTTCCATTCAGTTTCCTTTCTTTTTTTCTCCATCGGTCTATAATGTACTTCTCTGGGATTTCAGGGACATTCAAATGTACCATTACTTTCAAGATGTGTGAACATAGGATACCATTTTTCTGGAAGAAACAACAAACACGGGTATACTCAGATTCCTTGGCATCCATTTGCACTAAGTACTTGCCTTGTCCTATGTTCTTTGTACGGGTAGTTAGCAGCTTGTGATATAAAGTAAATCCTTTCTTTTCATGCTCAACCAATTGAAGTCTTGTTGTATCTGCAAGTTGCCATTGAAATTTCCTGAAAATGCTGATGTTGTACAAATGGTGTGCTTGCCTTTCAATGTAAAGCTTTGACCAATACTTGTCATCTGGAACTTTCTTTAAACGCGCATTGTGATCGCATTGGTTTTCCCTGTCTATTATGACATCTAGTACAGTCTGGTACTCGCGTAGAAAACTAGTGATGCTAAATTTTGCACCAACTCCAAGCTTGAAAAGTGCATTCATACCTTCACTGCGTGCTGTTGTTTGAAGGAAAGGGAAAAATTTGTCTTTGAAATAGACAGGTACAAATTTTTTCCGATTTTTCCACATTGTGACAAATTGATCTATGTGTCCAACTTGATACTTTTGTATCATCTCTTGCCACAATGTTTCAAATTCTTCCACTGTCAAACTGTTGTCAATGATATCTTGCAAATCTTCATACAACCCCTCATTTTTTTGAAATGTTGAGCCACACTTGTCGTCCAATTTCTTTTTGACATGGAACAAGCAAACCCTGTGAATAGCATTGGGAAAGACTCTGCTTATACCTGCTTCCATTCCTCTGTCTTGATCTGTTATGATTGTTACTGGAGCTACACCATTCATTGCTATCTTAAACTGCTCGAAAGCCCACTCAAATGAATCTGCAGTTTCATTGACAATGAGACAGCAGGCAAACAATGTGGTAGTTCCATGACGAGACACTCCAACAAATGGAGCAAATGGGAGGTTGTATTTGTTGGTTAGAAATGTTGTGTCAAAACTAACACAATCACCACACTCTTCATAACTTATTTTGCACCTTTCATCTGTCCAGAAAATGCTTCTAACTTTATCTTCGGAATCTAGCTCAAATGAGTAGTAAAAACCAGGAGTTTCTGCTTGCTTCTTGTTGAAAATGCTGACAACTTCCATCATGTCAGTGTTGTGCATCTCACGGTTAATTTTCGTGCCAAAGTTATCGACATGTCTCTTATCGTATGGAAGCATAGCAATGCCACCTCTCATGTAAGCAAGGATTGATACGATCTTTCTTGTAGAATTGTTTGTTCTTTTCAATGTCCTTATCATATCCTTCTCCGGTTCAGATCATGTATTTGTGTGATCCGAAGCAATTGCTATTTGGGTCCAAGTCATGGTTATGTTCCAAATTTAGTTTTGTTATCTGCCACTTTCCCAACCTCTCACTGACAATAACCTCAGCCTTGCAATCTGTTCTGGATATAACTGTTGTCTGTCTCTGAGGTACTAGATTCTCCCTTTCAGCTTGCCCTGTTCTTCCATATCTATGGCATTTCATAGTAAATCTAGTGACCTCGTTGTTTCTTTTCTTGCTAATTGTTCTGTAGTTCGAAACAATAATCGAAGAATAACCAGCAACATTAGAATAGAAGGATATAAATTTTTGAGCTTCTTCCTTAGTTGCAAACTGCTGATTTAGTCTGCGGTTTTAGTCGACTTTGGAAATTATTGACATTTCCTTCTCCTGCAACTGCTTTCTCATTTTCAAGGAAATTTTCAATATCTTCTTCGTCGGATATTCTTCTTCACTATCTTGATGATGTCCCGATGCTGATGTTGATCTCGGTTCTTTATCTGCAGATGCGATCTGCTTTGTCGGCCCGAGCTCCACTGACACCTCTCTAGATTTCCCGCAGCTGGTCCCTTCACCATCAGCATGTTCTTGATCCACATCTGGTGATGCTGTTGTTGTATCAGCATGATCTATTGAGTCTGCTTCACCATCTTTGTAACTGTTGTCTCCTTTGGCGGCCTGTTTCAATTTTCACAAGGTAAAATTGATCATGTTTTCTTACTAAGCATTTTTTCTCCGCATTAGTACTGAACTATTTTATTTCCCTGTTACCTCATCTAGCTGCATGTTGTTGAATATATCAACATCATTCCATGGATTAGAGCGGTCAACTAATGCACTATCAGCTTGATGTCCAACATGATGAATAACCTGAAAAATTAACAAAACATCCCAAAAACTTGTTACTTGTATGTTATCCACATTCAATAAAGACACTGTACGTACATCTTTTTTCTTTTTACATACATCTGAATATTGCATTCCAAGTGAATGATTTCCGATGTCTTGATGACTGCTATAATCAGTATCCATCTGCATGCAAAACATATTTAAAATTTTAGTTTTTTATTTCAAATTTAAAACTACATTACACAAGAAAATATTTTTGTACAGAATATGCTTTTTTCATTACCTCGAAACTCTGATGAACACCATGAAGTACATTTGAAGTTTGTACTAGTTTTTTTCCACATAGCATTTCCATGAATGAAAGGTTTATAGGTCTGTTCAATGTTATTAAGATTTCTCATATATTCATGTCAAAACAAAAGGTAAGAAAATAATTTTTTTGTGTTCTACCTCATGTGTAATCTCATCCTGGCTGCCCATATTAATAATCCCCTGCAGACAACTGAGTGTATCCTCCTCCCCTGCAAATAAAATCAGATACATATTAGTAATTTTCCAGTCTTTGGTGCACTAAGCATTTTTGTGTTGGGTGCACTTAGCAGTTTCTGTTTCTGGACAGTTGGTGAGATAGTGGAGGAGTATTTAATGCAACAGTTACAGCATCCACCTACATCAGGCGTGGAGCTTCCCATTCCCCTCACTCAAGATCTGCTCGAGCTGCCGAACAGAGCAGACCAAAATTAGGTAAAATCTGTCCTTTTTTTTCTTCCCTTTTATTTGATCTTTTTGTCTCCGAGTCCTTTTTCGGTGAGATCTCATGGTCCCTCCCCATTCTTGACCTTTTTGTCCATCTCGGTTTGAAACGAGAGAACAAGGGATCCATCCCATGTTACGGGAGCTTTTCCCCTTCTTTTTTTGTTTGACTTTCCTATGTGTTCATGTGTTGATGCGACCTACATGGGTTTCTCCCTGTTTTTACTGCACTTATGTTCATTTTTCTGCATGTATTCATAAAATATATGATATGGTCTCAGTAATTTTACTTTTGGTTTCTCTTTTTATAGGTAACTAAAGATGGTTTGCCTAGTTTGCAAGAACCCTGATGGACCATGCACTGAGAAAAAAAGAGACTGCTCGTTCTTCTTGGTACCGCTTCCTGAAGATTTTCAAGATTCATTGGTATAAATCTAACCCTGCTATTTGTTGGTTGTTCTCAGACTAGTCACCATGATTTTTGATTTTGGTTCATCCCTCTTTTATTTTTTCCCAGGCTGTCCCATGCTATGTAAGGCACAAGATCAACTTGCTTACATATGACCAACATTATGTTCATTCAGGATCGGGATGGACATGAGTACTTGTTCGGTCTACAAAAACTACGATCAAAGACTTGCATTACTGGAGATGCATGGCAGAGGTTCATCTCTGATTTCAAGATGGAAGTAGGGGAAATGGTTCTTTTCGAGATGAGCAACAATTCCATTGCACCGATGAGAGCCACAGCTTATGATGCAAATTTCAAGGTCAAGGAAAGAGTATATGTTGACGATACATCGAGTGATGACTCAGAGGATCTAGAAGAAGGTTGTTTTTTTAATTAAAGTCCTTCATCCTTTTTTCTGTTTTATGTCCAATCTCACATGATTTTTCTCATTGTTTCAGTGTACAACAAGCACACTGTTGTTGTCATAACAAGGAATGTTGAGATGTCTGCACACAACAAGCTCAATTGGATTGGTAACATCAATGTGAGAGGAACAGGATTTGGGCCACTATTTGTTCACAAACTGACTCCTACAAACACTACAAGATACACTCTGGTATGTGTCACTTTATTTTGTCTCTTTTTCCTTTTACGTAAATACAGTTTTGTTCAAATCATGTAAGCATGGTGCTTTTTTAGAATATTTCAATTTTCTCCGTAATGTACTACATGATTACATAACTATTTGTAGGAATTAGTACATAATCATACTTGTAACTACTATGCAAGTAGGAATTACATAACTCATACTGTAACTACTATGTAACTACGGCTTTTTTTTCACACATGTAACTACGGATTATTCGTTTTACAAAACTATATTTATCTACTAACACATCATTTTCATTTGTAAGTACGGCTTTTTACGACCTTTTTTTTGATCCCCACTTGTTTTTTACCGTTAATATCAAACATGTAAAACACAAATATTCACATGTAATTCCTACTTGTAAATAATATGCAAGTTCGGCTTTTTCACACTACATGTAAATAATATGTAAGTTCGGCTTTTTCACACGTAAAACACAAATATTTCACATGTAACTACTATGTAACTAATATGTAAGTACGGTTTTATGAAACATGTACTTAATATCGATCCTGCTACTAAGTACATCATTTTTTCCATATGTAAGTATGGCGTTTCAAACATGTAAACTGTGGTATCATATTGTAACTACTTACATAAACCGTCAGTACATAAACCGTCAGTACATAAACTGAACAAGCTGGGTTTCTGTCTTTTCGTTTTCAAACATGTAAACTGTCAGTACATAAATTGTACTTAATGATTTTGTAACTACTATGTAAATAAAGTTTTTTCACAAGTAAATAACTTCTTATATATCCTTTTTAGTTTTACATAACTATATTTCATAGTATTACAAAATCATTTTTCATTTGTAAGTACATCTTTTACGACTTTTTTAGATTTCCACTGGTTTCTTTTACACTAAATATTGTCTTACACTAAATCATGTAGTTTCTTACACTAAATTTGTATGGTGTTTCAAACATGTAAACTAGCTTCGATTTTTTTGTAAGCCAAATATTTCCCCCCCTACTGCGGAGTTTTTTCTCACTTTTGTGCTAGTCCATGAAAGTAGGAACTACAGTACTTTTTTACAGTCCCTTTTTCATATGTTTTTTAGATGTAATTAGTGGGTTTTACATGAGTTAGCCTGATAGTCTTAATTTTGTGTAATTACTCAGAAAATCCCAAAGAAAATAGTGGATGTTCTTCAACTGGAACCAAATGGAGTTGCTATCCCGTCCGGTCATAACACTACCGATGTCCAAGGAGAGTTTAGCTCGTGCACCGACGGAAGAATGTTAGTAAGCTCCGATGCATGGGAACAAATTGTTAAAAACAAAGGATTACAAGCGGGGCAACTTGTCATGTTCTTGTTCCACCCTTCGGTGACATAGTTACAGCAAGATCAAGACTTGGCATTTCGTTGATGTCATTTAGTTTGATATCCTGTCAGCTGATTCCCTAATGTACGCCAATTACCTATGTCCCTATGTCCCAAGTACCTAGTGTACGCCAAGAACATATCTACGAAGTATCTACCTTTTTAAGACAAGGTTCCGTAACCAGCAAGCTGCTCGTATCTATATGAAATTTCTGTTTTACTATATGTGCCGATAAGCTGGATGTATATATGTCTAGTGTGTGTGTGGAACTGTTGCAGGGGGGAGGTGATGAGGAACTAACCTGACTGAGAAGAGGATCTCCCAGGTATGTCTCCTCTGTCGGAATCTGCATCTGTTGGCTGAAATTGGACTGCAATTCTTCATTGCCTTCTTGATTTGTATCCTCCTCCATGATCCCCTCTTTTTTTCCCCTGAATTTTGGGCTCCAAAGCAACCTGATTTGTTTTGCTGGTTCTCTCGCTCGACGAGGGAAGAGGGAAGAGGAGATTTAGATCTGATCGATGGGGACTCACGTTTTCTTTCTCGTTTCTGTCTTGCTGAACAAGCTGGGTTTCTGTCTTTTCTGTTTCGTCACGTTTTTGACTGGGAAAAAACGGGTGGGGACAAAGACCGGGTGGGGACAAAACCGGTGGGGATAAAACCGGGACAAAGGTGGGACAAAGGCAGATCACGACGTGGCAGCATACTATTGGTCAAGAAATCTGACTGACGACCAAAAGGAAATCAGTCAACTTACCAATAGACACTCCCTTTTTTTTTTCTGGAGAAATAGGATGACATGGAGTACATGAAAAAAAAAAATCTATAGTTGGGGATGTTTGTTCTCTGACGGTTCTTTCCTGCAAATCTCTAGTTTTCCGAACCATATAAGTTAGTTTTTAAGAAGCTCTAGGCATCCTCCTGACAAAAGTGTAAGTTTCGATTGTTTTGTCTTATGTAAAATTTGTTTTAGTTTGGCCAAGTTTTTCAAATAAGTATCAACACATATGATACCAAATAAATGCATTAAAAACATAATTCATGATGCACATGTTGATATTTTTAAGAGTTGTCTACGTGTTTGTTTCCCATAAATTTGATCTAGCTTAAATAAGTTATAACTTAAGACAAAATAAAGTTGACTTATATTGTAGGAAGAATGGAACAACTATCATGACAATCCTATCATTGTGTTTTCCCTAGACACATTAGAGTATGTGGTGGAAGAGTTATGTGATGTGTTGTCCTCCAAACACTAAATGAGATGATATTTAGTCAAATTGAGCCATGATAATTTATGGTTTTGATTGTTTTGGACTAGCTTCGCATTTTCTAGTCTATTTCCACGAGCAGATCAACATATTACATGTTTTATCTATCACTACAAATGTAGTCCCACCGAACAAATGGGAAAGAGAATGTCGATTTTTTATAAAAATTGTGATTGACTTGGTGACATATTTAAAATTAAAAGATAGAGATCATAATCAATGCATCTGATAGTGAATAATGTTTGATTGTTGATATTGGTACATGGATAATCCACTAGTTGGTTTATTTTGTTTATCAACGAGAAGGTTAGTATCAATCTACATCACTATACTTAGATTAGTTGTTAGGATTTTTTATCCAATATAAAATCATATCAACTATATTTTTCTATCACACTTAAATTAATAATCGCATAAATTTGGATCTAGATACCAAGATCCGTTTTTTTTTTGTACAAGTCTAACGTCAATCTTCCAAATATATCTCCGACAAATTTAAATATTATTTTGCAATGAAAGTGACACTAGTTGTTTACTTTTGATACATTCCCTCTCCGAAGACATTTCATTAAATCGATTCCTAGCTGAAAAATAAAAATAGGATGTGACCCCATAGCAGCAATGTGTCACTTAGAGCAGTCGTAGTGCATACACTTGTGATATGTTCCATTTTAGTATCATCAAATATCTTGGCGGGGAACTATAATGCGCATGTTATATCAAATATCTTAACGGAGATTTCTAGAATACATGTTATCATGACTCAAATGGATCTTAGGTCCTATATTCTACTAACCCTTCTGTTACTCGGTTTCGATCTAGAGGTTGAAGCACCACTCATACCCCATCATTACCTTGATCAATCCTCGGATCTTGGGTACGACAAGAGATGATAAACAAGGACTGAAAGAGCAAGGTCTCTTCGTAAGTGTTTTGTATGTTTGATAACAACACTCGGATATATTTCACCGTGTGTATAGTTGCCTTGAAAGATTTGCAGGTGCACGGTGTCCTCGTTGAACACCTTAGGATCAGAAGACTCAAGATTGTAGTTGATAGGTTTTATGGTTTTGTGTGTGTGTCGCGAGACGACGTGGTTGGAGAGGTAAAGAAAAGAAACATGGTTCAACAAAACCGGTAGTATCAGTGCTGAGTGCAGTAGTACCGCTACCGCCTTCAGCACTAGGTACACGTCAGCCTGGAACCTCGCGGCGGTACTACCGCTCACTTCCAGGACCGGTAGTACCGGTCGAGGTATCGCTGGCGGTACCGCCTTTTGGGAAATGCTTGCAGAGAGCATGCCGGTACCTGAACCGGCACTACCGCTTGAGTCACCAAAAATGGTGAAACGTTGTAGTAGCACCCAGGTACCAGTCTGGTACTGTTCATGCAAACACGGCGGTACCCTTCGCCTTGGTACCGCAATGGTACTAGGCAGGGGGTCAAGGGCTCCCAGTAACCATGCCGGTACGTTGACGGTACCGGCACTGGTAGTACCGTTTGAACCCCACGTTTCCCTCGCAGAAGGCATGTGCCTGACCAGAAGCGGTAGTACCGCTCCCAAGAGCGGCAGTACCAGCTGAGCGGAACCAGAGGATAACGGTTGGATTCGTGGACCCCTATAAAAAGGGTGCTCTCGCATCGTCCCTCACACACAAACCGTAGCGCCTCTCTCCCCAACCCTAGCCGCCACCATCTCAAGAGTCGACGCCATGGCTGGTAGAGGCAGAGGCAGAGGTCGAGGTCGCGACCATGGTCGTGGTCGTGGCCGCGGCAGAGCTGCACACTTGCCGTCGCCTGCGACACCGTCGTCTTCATCGTCGGACCTGCAGGAGGAGGAGCAGGAAGCCAGGAAGTGATGTTCGAGTTCGTCGCCGTCCTCAAGGGCGACCCACTCGGCATAGAGGATGTCGGAAAAGTTCGCCGACTTCGTCGCCGGCAACGAGCCGGCCGCGCTACATTTGAGGGAGGCTGGCTGCGACTGCTGCCGGTGGCCGGTGGACGTGCTCTTCGACGGGCGCGCCAAGATGTACCTCCACACCGGCTGGGAGAAGTTCGCGTGCTACCACGACCTCGAAGCTGGCTTCGTGCTCACATTCTCCTACCTTGGCGATGCCGATATGAGCGTCAAGGTGTTCGACGAGACGCGCTGCCACCGGCACTACCACGGCGACACCGATGAGGAGGACGACTGAGTGTTGTTTCTTCGCAGCGAAAATAGGCACTCGGGTTTCTAGATGTTCTTCCTCGAAAGGACCAACAAGGCTATCATCACCAGCTGGATTTTCCAGTTTGGGTGACTGGGAGTGCCTGAGAGTGTTCTTTCTTGGCAGCGAACACACGAAATCTGCGATGCCAACAATAGTTAGGTTTCGTTATTTTCTAATGTTTTAATTTGTGCCAACCATGGTTTAAACTATGTATTAGTTTGTGGAAACTATGTTCCAAACTATGTCTTAGTTTGTGTAAACCATGTTCCGAATTATGTATTAGTTTGTAGAACGTTTCTTCTCTCTATTGAAATAAAAATGCAAAAAAAGGAAAGAGTATTTTAATGTTTAGGGGCGGTGTTTGAGGGACGCGGCTGGGGAGCGGCGTCCTCCAAACATGGCACGAATGAAACACATCCCCCGAACGCTCGATCCGGCGTCGTTTAGGGAGGCTTCGGGGGACGTGGTTGCAGATGCTCTTACTGTTGGAGATATGCCCAAGAGGCAATAATAAAGTGGTTATTATTGTTGGAGATATGCCCAAGAGGCAATAATAAAAGTGGTTATTATATATCTTTATGTTTATGATAAATGTTTATATACCATGCTATAATTGTATTAACCGAAACATTGATACATGTGTGATATGTAAACAACAAAGAGTCCCTAGTATGCCTCTTATCTAGCTTGTTGATTAATGGATGATTAGTTTCATAATCATGAACATTGGATGTTATTAATAACAAGGTTATATCATTGTATGAATGATGTAATGGACACACCCATTTAAGCGTAGCATAAGATCACGTCATTAAAGTTATTTGCTATAAGCTTTCGATACATAGTTACCTAGTCCTTATGACCATGAGATCATGTAAATCACTTATACCGGAAAGGTACTTTGATTACATCAAACGCCATCGCGTAAATGGGTGGTTATAAAGGTGGGATTAAGTATCCGAGAAAGTATGAGTTGAGGCATATGGATCAACAAATGGGATTTGTCCATCCCGATGACGGATAGATATACTACGGGCCCTCTCGGTGGAATGTCGTCTAATGTCTTGCAAGCATATGAATAAGTTCATAAGAGACCACATACCACGAGTACGAGTAAATAGTACTTGTCGAGAGACGAGGTTGAACAAGGTATAGAGTGATACCGATGATCAAACCTCGGACAAGTAAAATATCGCGTGACAAAGGGAATTGGTATCGTATGTGAATGGTTCATTCGATCACTAAAGTCATCGTTGAATATGTGGGAGCCATTATGGATCTCCGGATCCCGCTATTGGTTATTGGTCGGAGTGAGTACTCAACCATGTCCGCATAGTTCGCGAACCGTAGGGTGACACACTTAAAGTTGGATGTTGAAATGGTAGAACTTGGAATATGGAATGGAGTTCGAATATTTGTTCGGAGTCCCGGATGAGATCCCGGACATCACGAGGAGTTCCGGAATGGTCCGGAGAATAAGATTCATATATAGGAAGTCATTTTATAAGATTTAAAATG
>NC_061510.1:72704482-72832096 GCF_022539505.1 Lolium rigidum
AGGATACAAATCAAGAAGGCAATGAAGAATTGCAGTCCAATTTCAGCCAACGGATGCAGATTCCGACGGAGGAGACATGCCAGGAGATCCTCTTCTCGAGTCGGGTTAGTTCCTCATCACCTCCCCCCCTGCAGCAGTTCCACACACACACTAGACATATATACATCCAGCTTACTGGCACATATAGTAAAACAGAAATTTCATATAGATACGGCGAGTTCTCTGGTTACGGAACCTTGTCTTAAAAAGGTAGATACTTCGAGAGATATGTTCTTGGCAGACACTAGGTACTTGGGACATAGGGACATAGGTAATTGGCAGACATTAGGGAATCAGCTGACAGGATATCAAACTAAATGACATCAACAGAAATGCCAAGTCTTGATCTTGCTGTAACTATGTCACGGAAGGGTGGAACAAGAACATGACAAGTTGCCCTACGCTTGTAATCCTTTGTTTTTAACAATTTGTTCCCATGCATCGAGCTTACTAACATTCTTCCGTCGCGTGCACGGGCTAAACTCTCCTTGGACATCGGTAGTGTTATGACCGGACAGGATAGCAACTCCATTTGGTTCCAGTTGAAGAACATCCACTATTTTCTTTGGGATTTTCCGAGTAATTACACAAAATTAAGACTATCGGGCTAACTCATGTAAAACCCACTAATTACATCTAAAAAACATATGAAAAAGGGACTGTAAAAAGTACTGTAGTTCCTACTTTCATGGACTAGCACAAAAGTGAGAAAAAACTCCGCAGATAGGGGGAAAATATTTGGCTTACAAAAAAATCGAAGCTAGTTTACATGTTTGAAACACCATACAAATTTAGTGTAAGAAACTACATGATTTAGTGTAAGACAATATTTAGTGTAAAAGAAACCGAGTGGAAATCTAAAAAAGTCGTAAAAGATGTACTTACAAATGAAAAATGATTTTGTAATACTATGAAATATAGTTATGTAAAACTAAAAAGGATATATAAGAAGTTATTTACTTGTGAAAAAACTTTATTTACATAGTAGTTACAAAATCATTAAGTACAATTTATGTAACGACAAGTTTACATGTTTGAAAACGAAAAGACAGAAACCCAGCTTGTTCAGTTTATGTACTGACGGTTTATGTACTGACGGTTTATGTAAGTAGTTACAATATGATACCACAGTTTACATGTTTGAAACGCCATACTTACATATGGAAAAAATGATGTACTTAGTAGCAGGACGATATTAAGTACATGTTTCATAAAACCGTACTTACATATTAGTTACATAGTAGTTACATGTGAAATATTTGTGTTTTACGTGTGAAAAAGCCGAACTTACATATTATTTACATGTAGTGTGAAAAAGCCGAACTTGCATATTATTTACAAGTAGGAATTACATGTGAATATTTGTGTTTTACATGTTTGATATTAACGGTAAAAAACAAGTGGGGATCAAAAAAAAGGTCGTAAAAAGCCGTACTTACAAATGAAAATGATGTGTTAGTAGATAAATATAGTTTTGTAAAACGAATAATCCGTAGTTACATGTGTGAAAAAAAAAGCCGTAGTTACATAGTAGTTACAGTATGAGTTATGTAATTCCTACTTGCATAGTAGTTACAGTATGATTATGTACTAATTCCTACAAATAGTTATGTAATCATGTAGTACATTACAGAGAAAATTGAAATATTCTAAAAAAAGCACCATGCTTACATGATTTGAACAAAACTGTATTTACAGAAAAGGAAAAAGAGACAAAATAAAGTGACACATACCAGAGTGTATCTTGTAGTGTTTGTAGGAGTCAGTTTGTGAACAAATAGTGGCCCAAATCCTGTTCCTCTCACATTGATGTTACCAATCCAATTGAGCTTGTTGTGTGCAGACATCTCAACATTCCTTGTTATGACAACAACGAGTGTGCTTGTTGTACACCGAAACAATGAGAAAAATCATGTGAGATTGGACATAAAACAGAAAAAAGGATGAAGGACTTTAATAAAAAAAACAACCTTCTTCTAGATCCTCTGAGTCATCACTCGATGTATCGTCAACATATACTCTTTCCTTGACCTTGAAATTTGCATCATAAGTTGTGGCTCTCATCGGTGCAATGGAATTGTTGCTCATCTCGAAAAGAACCATTTCCCCTACTTCCATCTTGAAATCAGAGATGAACCTCTGCCATGCATCTCCAGTAATGCAAGTCTTTGACTGTAGTTTTTGTAGACTGAACAAGTACTCATGTCCATCCCAGTCCTGAATGAACATAATGTTGGTCATATGTAAGCAAGTTGATCTTGTGCCTTACATAGCATGGGACAGCCTGGGAAAAAATAAAAGAGGGATGAACCAAAATCAAAAATCATGGTGACTAGTCTGAGAACAACCAACAAATAGCGGGGTTAGATTTATACCAATGAATCTTGAAAATCTTCGGAAGCGGTACCAAGAAGAACGAGCGAGTCTCTTTTTTCTCGGTGCATGGTCCATCGGGGTTCTTGCAAACTAGGCAAACCATCTTTAGTTACCTATAAAAAGAGAAACCAAAAGTAAAATTACTGAGACCATATCATATATTTTATGAATACATGCAGAAAAATGAACATAAGTGCGGAAAAACAGGGGAGAAACCCATGTAGGTCGCATCAACACATGAACACATAGGAAAGTCAAACAAAAAAAGAAGGGGAAAAGCTCCCAGAACATGGGATGGATCCCTTGTTCTCTGTTTCAAACCAGATGGACAAAAAGGTCAAGAATGGGGGAGGGACCGGTAGATCTCACCGGAAAAAGGACTCGGAGACAAAAAGATCAAATAAAAGGGAAGAAAAAAAGGACAGATTTTACCTAATTTTGGTGCACTCTGTTCGGCGGCTCGAGCGAGATCTTGAGTGAGGGGAATGGGAAGCTCCACGCCCGATGTAGGTGGATGCTGTAACTGTTGCATTAAATACTCCTCCACTATCTCACCAACTGTCCAGAAACAGAAACTGCTAAGTGCACCCAACACAAAAATGCTTAGTGCACCAAAGACTGGAAAATTACTAATATGTATCTGATTTTATTTGCAGGGAGGAGGATACACTCAGTTGCTGCAGGGGATTATTAATATGGGCAGCCAGGATGAGATTACACATGAGGTAGAACACAAAAAAATTATTTTCTTACCTTTTGTTTTGACATGAATATATGAGAAATCTTAATAACATTGAACAGCCTATAAACCTTTCATTCATGGAAATGCTATGTGGAAAAAAACTAGTACAAACTTCAAATGTACTTCATGGTGTTCATCAGAGTTTCGAGGTAATGAAAAAAGCATATTCTGTACAAAAATATTTTCTTGTGTAATGTAGTTTTAAATTTGAAATAAAAAACTAAAATTTTAAATATGTTTTGCATGCAGATGGATACTGATTATAGCAGTCATCAAGACATCGGAAATCATTCACTTGGAATGCAATATTCAGATGTATGTAAAAAGAAAAAAGATGTACGTACAGTGTCTTTATTGAATGTGGATAACATACAAGTAACAAGTTTTTGGGATGTTTTGTTAATTTTTCAGGTTATTCATCATGTTGGACATCAAGCTGATAGTGCATTAGTTGACCGCTCTAATCCATGGAATGATGTTGATATATTCAACAACATGCAGCTAGATGAGGTAACGAGGAAATAAAATAGTTCGAGTACTAATGCGGAGAAAAAATGCTTAGTAAGAAAACATGATCAATTTTACCTTGTGAAAATTGAAACGAGCCGCCAAAGGAGACAACGATTACAAAGATGGTGAAGCGAGACTCAATAGATCATGCTGATACAACAACAGCATCACCAGATGTGGATCAAGAACATGCTGATGGTGAAGGGACCAGCTGCGGGAAATCTAGAGAGGTGTCAGTGGAGCCTGGGCCTGAGCATCTGCAGATAAAGAACCGAGATCAACATCAGCATCAGGACATCATCAAGATAGTGAAGAAGAATATCTGACAGAAGAAGATATTGAAAATTTCCTTGAAAATGAGAAAGCAGCTGCAGGAGAAGGAAATGTCAATAATTTCCAAAGTCAGCTAAAACCGCAGCTAAATCAGCAGTTTGCAACTAAGGAAGAAGCTCAAAAATTTATATCCTTCTATTCTAATGTTGCTGGTTATTCTTCAGTTATTGTTTCGAACTACAGAACAATTAGCAAGAAAAGAAACAACGAGGTCACTAGATTTACTATGAAATGCCATAGATATGGAAGAACAGGGCAAGCTGAAAGGGAGAATCTAGTACCTCAGAGACAGACAACAGTTATATCCAGAACAGATTGCAAGGCTGAGGTTATTGTCAGTGAGAGGTTGGGAAAGTGGCAGATAACAAAACTAAATTTGGAACATAACCATGACTTGGACCCAAATAGCAATTGCTTCAGATCACACAAATACATGACTGAACCAGAGAAGGATATGATAAGGACATTGAAAAGAACAAACAATTCTACAAGAAAGATCGTATCAATCCTTGCTTACATGAGAGGTGGCATTGCTATGCTTCCATACGATAAGAGACATGTCAGTAACTTTGGCACGAAAATTAACCGTGAGATGCACAACACTGACATGATGGAAGTTGTCAGCATTTTCAACAAGAAGCAAGCAGAAACTCCTGGTTTTTACTACTCATTTGAGCTAGATTCCGAAGATAAAGTTAGAAGCATTTTCCGGACGGATGAAAGGTGCAAAATAAGTTATGAAGAGTGTGGTGATTGTGTTAGTTTTGACACAACATTTCTAACCAACAAATACAACCTCCCATTTGCTCCATTTGTTGGAGTGTCTCGTCATGGAACTACCACATTGTTTGCCTGCTGTCTCATTGTCAATGAAACTGCAGATTCATTTGAGTGGGCTTTCGAGCAGTTTAAGATAGCAATGAATGGTGTAGCTCCAGTAACAATCATAACAGATCAAGATAGAGGAATGGAAGCAGGTATAAGCAGAGTCTTTCCCAATGCTATTCACAGGGTTTGCTTGTTCCATGTCAAAAAGAAATTGGACGACAAGTGTGGCTCAACATTTCAAAAAAATGAGGGGTTGTATGAAGATTTGCAAGATATCATTGACAACAGTTTGACAGTGGAAGAATTTGAAACATTGTGGCAAGAGATGATACAAAAGTATCAAGTTGGACACATAGACCAATTTGTCACAATGTGGAAAAATCGGAAAAAATTTGTACCTGTCTATTTCAAAGACAAATTTTTCCCTTTCCTTCGAACAACGAGCACGCAGTGAAGGTATGAATGCACTTTTCAAGCTGGGAGTTGGTGCAAAATTTAGCATCACTAGTTTTCTACGCGAGTACCAGACTGTACTAGATGTCATAATAGACAGGGAATACCAATGCGATCACAATGCGCGTTTAAAGAAAGTTCCAGATGACAAGTATTGGTCAAAGCTTTACATTGAAAGGCAAGCACACCATTTGTACAACATCAGCATTTTCAGGAAATTTCAATGGCAACTTGCAGATACAACAAGACTTCAATTGGTTGAGCATGAAAAAGAAAGGATTTACTTTATATCACAAGCTGCTAACTACCCGTACAAAGAACATAGGACAAGGCAGTACTTAGTGCAAATGGATGCCAAGGAATCTGAGTATACCTGTGTTTGTTGTTTCTTCCAGAAAAATGGTATCCTATGTTCACACATCTTGAAAGTAATGGTACATTTGAATGTCCCTGAAATCCCAGAGAAGTACATTATAGACCGATGGAGAAAAAAAGAAAGGAAACTGAATGGAAATAACATGAAAGGATCACCAATTCAGGAAGAACAACCTGCTCTCAGATTCAATGTTCTTTCAAAGATGAGTGTGCGCACTGCTGCAATAGCTTCACTAACCAAAAGAAAAAGTGACTACTACCTACAAGAATCAGAAGAATTGATCAGGTTTTAGCTGATATGGATAATGAAGAACAAGAGACAGTTCCGCTGGCAAGTACCTCCACACGTACTGTGACGCATGTCCCGTCTGCCGGAGATTCTGATTTCAGCTCATCAAGTATTACCCTGAAAGATCCTGATGTTGCGAACACAAAAGGAAGGCCTAGAATGTTGACTATAAAGGAAGCAATTAAACAAAACAAGTTCTACAGCTGCACCCACTGTGGATCTAATAAACACACGAAAAGGAACTGTCCAGACTTGGACAAAGTGTTTGACCTTCCTAAGAAGAAACGTTCAAGATCAAAAAACCCGCGGAATATAAACAAAGGTTAGTATTTATTTTTGAGCAAAATACATTACTTTTAAAAAAATACTATTGCTCTCTTACTTTTAAAAGTACAGAAAACATTTGCTCACCAAAATAAAAAATGTATGTGCAGGTGATGTTGGACCTAGCAAGAAGAGTAAGACAACAATAAAGTGAAGGATGATGATGATAATCCAAAGTCATAGAAATCAAAGGCGAGAAGATGGCCGGAAGACGTAATGGAAGACGGTGATCCATCAAGAATTGGAGAGATGAAAAAGAGTACATCAGAATTGAACAATAAGTTGTGTTTGTTTGTTATTGTACTGCGCGGAAAAATATTGGATATTCATTTTCCTATTGTAATGTTATGAAAACATCTGAGGTTGACTCAATTTCTCTATTGTTTTGAAGTGGCCAACGCATAAAGTATATACACAACCAAAAACACTCATAATAGCAGAAAAAAATCACACAGGAAAAGGTTGTAGTCCACAAGACGACAGCAGAAGAAAGTACTTGTCTCTTTGTACTGTGACCAAGAAAACAGAAAATGATCCTCTAAAAACTAGATGAAATGAGCATCTGTTCTATAGTAGTGTCTTCACTGTAAACTATAACAAAAAATGAAAACAAAAACAGATCCTCTGTTCATGAAAATCTCTGCTGCGTTGATTCACATGTTAGTTGTTCCCCCCCCCCCCCCCCCCCACCGATCATCCATCAAACTTGTAGTACTGTCCATCTTACTTCAGACCAACCTGTGAATGAAGAAAACAAGAATTACAACAAAAAAATAGAACCTGTTGTGTCAACAAAATCGATAGTTTACTTGGGCAAAGAAATTCCATCAAAATACAGTAATACATACATCACCAAAAAATTCAGACACAACAGTTTTGTCAACTTGGTTGTGCTTGCTGAAGTAAATCTCATTTGCCAACTTGATCCTGATGTTTAGGATGTCATTTGATGAGAAGATGTTCTGTAGTTGTGCTCTTGAATGCCACACATCCAATATCTTGAGAGCGACAACTCCACAGTCATCACTGGGAAAGAAACAGGCACCATTTTTTAGTTCGTTACAGTGAACACCAATTTGGATATCAGTTTAATTTAAAAAATAAATGTCAATGAACCAATACTTACGGATTAGTTTGTCTCGGAACATGTGGATAAACTATTTGGTATTCATTGAAATTAATTTGGTAAGGCATTATAGGAGTGACAATTATGTCCCATAGGTGAACAAACTTTTCCAACTAGAAAAATCAGAAAATATGGACAGTTAGGAGTAAATCAAAAACAACTACAAAAATGAAAAAAGGAATAAATTATGTAAAATGTTACCAAAACATGATCAATTGCCTGATGGTAACTTGAATTCTCTGTGTAAAGTGAGTCGCAGAAAGCGAACATTTTTGCTTTGAAGCAGACAGCAAAAACAAACCAGTGGCCACCAATGCATAAAGGGAATGATAGCTGGATAAAATGTAAGAAAAGAATTAAACAAATAAAAAGATATATAAAAAAGTTAAGAAAAATCAAAAAATGTTCCAGGACACGAACCTGATTGGAGCGCCACATAGGGTATGCACTGTTTGCTCCTTGAAAGGCATGTTGCACGACATCTCCGTTCTTTTCATTGTATTGGTAAATTGCTTCCTGTAAAAAAACACTCATAAAACAAAAGTAGAAAAAAGAAAAAACAAAAGATTATGGAAAAGAAGGTATAATTGTACCCTTACCCCGACATATGAAAAGAAGGTATGTTTCTTTGAGTATCTTGGGTGATGATCCATGAATAGCTGTTATCACCAGATTTTGGCTAAATCAGGAGGTGGGCCGCGATCAAGATGGGCTTGGAAGATTACACATGGAAGATCTATGAAGCGGCCTTGCACGGAGAATTTGGGCTAGGTTGCCCGTGTATCTTTAATTACAGTAGATTGTATCTAGGTTAAAAGTTAGAGTTTTACCCGTGCACGGTTTAGTGCACGCCCACATTAGAAAGTCCCCCGGACTATAAATATGTATCTAGGGTTTATGGAATAAACAACAACCAACGTTCAACCACAAACAAATCTCGGCGCATCGCTAACTCCTTCGTCTCGAGGGTTTCTACCGGTAAGCATCATGCTGCCTAGATCGCATCTTGCGATCTAGGCAAGCACAAGCCTGCCCACGTTGTTCATGCGTTGCTCGTACTCGAAGCCTTTTTGATGGCGAGCAACGTAGTTATCTTAGACATGTTAGGGTTAGCATTGTTCTTCATGTTACATGCTTTCGTAGTGCAACCCTTGCATGTCTAGCCGCCCTTACACCTATCTTAGGTGTAGGGGCGGCACCCCGCTTGATCATAGTTTAGTAGATCTGATCCGTTACGATTGCTCCTTGTTCTACAAGGATTAGTTTAATATCCGCAATAGTTAGGCCTTACAAGGGGCGGAGGATCCAGCGGCGTGTAGGGTGGCGTTTGCTAGTCCTAGAACGGATGTTCCGGGGATCAACCTCGTGTTGGTTTTTAGGCCCTGTCTAGGATCGGCTTACGGTCACCGTGCGCGAGCGCGAGGCCCGAACCTGAGTAGGATGATCCGATTATGCGGTGAAAACCCTAAATTGTCGTAGATCTCATTAGCTTTACCTTGATCAAGCAGGACCACCATATATTCGGACACCCCGTCTGAATCATGGGTGGATCGGCTCTTTGAGCCGATTCACAGGATAACCTGAGAGCCGATCGAGGCTCGTATTTAACGTTTACGTGTGTGCCCTGCAGGAAACTAAGCGAGGCATCATCCACACCTTCCCGACCGGGTATAGGTCGGGTGGCACGCCCTTGTGATAAACATCGGTGCATGCGACCAGGAGGCTTTGCGGGCCGTCGCTCAGAGGGACTAGGGCCAGCCGCAGCCCTAGTTGTTCCCGGCTCTACGGTGTTGCCCGTTTCTGCCCGCCAGTGGGTTTCTGACGTCAACACATTCTGGCACGCCCGGTGGGACCGTCGACGACAACCTTCGACATCGACAATATCGCCATCTACATCCGAGATGGCGGAAAGCACTCCGGTCAAGTACGAGGACCTGCCTGATGACCTCAAGAAGAAGCACGACGAAATCAAGGCGGTCCTCGAAGCCGAACTCATCGGCTCCTTCCACCGAACCCGCTCCCATGGCGTCAGGTGGAAGGGTTTCGCACCTGAAGGCGCACTCGATGGGGTGGATTCGTCCGCCCCGTCAGAAGAACGCACCAGGTCACTGAAGTACGAGGATCTGCCCGAGGAGCTAAAAAGGAAACATGACGAGATCAAGGCAACCCTCAAAGCCGAACCCATCGGCTCCTCTGAGAAGACCCGGCCGCGCGATATCAAGCTCGCTAGAGACTCAAGTCCGCCGCCTGGCGTCAACATGGTGGATCTCAGCCACTCCATAGGCCAGCCGAAGTCCTCCTTTGGTGTCAACATGGCCGGGCTGGCAAGCCGCCATGGCAAAGATGAAGCAGAAAGCAGCCACTCCCGTGGAAAAAGATGAAGAGGAGGCCGATCCACGCGACCGGCCCCGAGATGATGACAGGCGGTACCTAACACGGGAGGGAATGAGAAGCGCGCGGTATCAACGTCCACTCTCCGAGCGCCTCCTCGACAAATATGAGCAGCAGCACGACCGACGTCGGCGCTACGACGTAGACGATGAGAGGAATTGTCGGTCTGATGCAGAGGTCAGGAGGTACCGTCAACATGATAGAAGCGACGACGGGTACAATCGTCGCACTGAAGGAAGGTCAAGGGGGCAGGATGACACGGATAGGCACTGGAGCTGTCCGTTCTTCAAACATTGCTCGGGACTCGGGAATGAGCCGATTGCCAACAATCGAGAACTGCCCGGAATGCAAGCGAGAGGAAGAAGGACGCCGCTAACGTGTCCGTGTTCGAGCGTCTAGGGCCTCTCCCACCCCGGAGCAAGCATGCTGAGCCCGCTCGGGTGGAAGATCTCGAGGAACTAGAGGACGATGATGGAGAAAATAAATATCATCGGCCCAGGTGGTGCCCTGATGGGCTCAGCCATTCCCAAAAGCGAAGGGTTCAGCGTCTGCGTGGGTTAGAAGAAGCTGAAAGATTGTACCTGCACACGCTAAGGAAGGCACGGCCTGATCTGGCCGCCAAAATCCGGCGAACCCTGGACGAAGAGGGACGGCCACAAAGAAAAGAGTGGCGCCCCAAGCAGAAGAAAGCCGATGATGATACATCGGCTGGCACAAACATGGTCTTCATTCTTCCAGCCGAGTTTAGCGCTCCGAGGTTGTATGAGGCACCTGTGGCACAATTAGACTGCGGCCCACGGCCGGTCATCTTTGAGAAGCCAAAGGAAAGGAGTTACAGGCATCTGAAGGCCCTGTACGTGCGAGGTTACATCAATGGGCCTGTCAACAAGATGTTGGTGGACACCGGAGCGGCAGTCAACATTATGCCATACTCCATGCTACGTCGTTTGGGACGCTCCAGCTCGGATCTGATCAAGACCAACGTAACACTGAGCGATTTCAACGGCCAAGTATCTGACGCACAAGGTGTTCTGAATGTGGATCCGACCGTAGGAAGAAAAACTGTCCCTACGACGTTCTTTATCGTCGACAGCAAGAGTACCTACGCTGTCCTACTAGGGAGGGATTGGATCCACGCCAAGCTGTTGCATTCCATCCACGATGCACCAATGCCCGATACGATGGGATGGAGATGAAGTAGAAGTCGTCCGTGCGAGATGATTCGGTCGAGGTTTCAACAGCCGGCATGGACATTTGGGAGACATCGAGGCCAAGAGCCGCTCTCGGGTATCAATTTGGACGACCGTGAGCGCATCGACGTGACAAAGAACGGGGTTAGGCTGGTTTTATCCACCGGCCCGACCGTGTAGCGAAAGCGGATGTCGATGGATAAACGTGGCGAGACCGATCCTTGTGATCGGCCCCAAAAGATTTGTGAAGGGACATCACAAAACCTTCACCGAGAAAGCAATGGGAGGCCGATTCTAGCGATCGGCCAAAATTATCCTCAACATCCGATCTGCTCGGGTTCAACACATGATCCAACAGAGCCGATACCATCAATTCTCTTGACAGAATCGGCTCGGGGGGCACATAGAAGGATAAAACACGAGGAAAAGCAAAAACCCTTTGATGATGGATATTGGAGTATGGGGGGCGATACACAAGTCGGCCGAAAAAATTCAAAAATTTTCGAGCATAGCCGATGCGCAGACATCGACTTAAGAATCAATGGAGCAGGGGGTGGATCTTCCCTTCAAGGACCCCTAGTTCCCATTCGCAGGTCTTCAAGATCGGCGGCGTTAGCAGCGAGGAACGTGACATCTTCTAAGACCCTGACTAAACGTACAAGTCAGGGTAGGGGTGAGCCTGACGAAGGGAGCATATCTCTTCCAAGACCAGGAGAACCACCGATGACGAAGCCATCGGCTGTCACGTGTCGACTCAGTAAACTGTCACTTCCAGGGGATGTTGCGCCCAGGGTTGGAGGGCGTCAGGAATGCGGGGACATCTTCACCAGAAGATTGCTGCGGCCTGCCGAAGATAAGGAGCCGATCTGATCAGCAAGGCGCAAGGGTTGAACTGAAGAAGCTCGGGGGAGGGCGGCTCGCCCTGAAATTTCCTCACTCTAAAGAAACGATTTTGTTGAATCGGCTGACACTGCGCTACGAGCGGAGGATGATCGACGTGATCAGCTCACTGCTATTCTTGCCCGATTGAGGCTCGGGGGGCAGCTCGCCTTGAAGGTTCTCTGCTCTGGGGAGCCGATTTCGTTGGAATCGGCTAAACTCCGCATCACAGTTTACCTGAAGATTGGTGCTAATGTTGCAAAATTATCATAGCCTGCTGGATCGGCTGTATAGACCCTCAACGGAAGAAAGGTGATCGGCTGGTGGCCCTGCAGGGTCGCTCTCTTGGACGTGGGTGAGCCCGCCCTGAAATATCAATGATCTGGGGGAGATGCGGCACCACGGTGGGAAGCTGGTGATGGTCCATTCTGTGTCCTCGCCTTGGCTGAGGCTCGGGGGGCAGCTCGCCCTCGAGGTTTAGCCGATTTTGTAGAAATCGGCTCACTCTTCATAACAGCTCGTTCGAAAGACAGTGGATTATTGCAGAAGGAAGCTACCGGAGCTGAGCAAGCGGAATTCGGAGAGGATAATGCGGCCAAAGAATGTCTGAAATTTAAAGTTAATAAGGAGACCGGACATTATTTCAGGAGTGTTGCCGCTAAGTTTAACATGCCATCTTGAGAGATCTGCATTTACAACTCCTAGGATTTGCGCGATCATGGCTTGGCCTTGTTTGACGAGGAGTTTGGGTCCAGGTGGATCTATCTCGAAATTTATCGTGAGAGACTGATGCGATGCCATCGGCTTGTTGGGCATTGACCAGATTGGCAGTCGGCAGAGTCAGAACGAAGGACAATCGGCTAAATTATCATAAAGGGAATCGGCAAAAACAAATTGGGGAATTTCTTCATTAATAAGCCAGATTTCTTACATAGAAGAGCTGATTGCTCTCAAAAGGGAGTCCTAGGGGGATACATTGCCCCGCCTGCTACTGCTAGCCCTATGCTAAGATCCTATCTAGGGGCCGCTGTCTGCCCTCGTCGTCGTCATCGCCGGCATCGCCACCTGTCGGCGCTACTCCCTACCGGCTCGTCATCGCTGCTCTAGCGGCCGCCGACGGGGCCCTCGTTGTCTTCATCCTCTTCGTCAGCGTCGTCGTCGCTGTCGACGTCGCTGAGGTTCCCGGGCCAGAGGTGGCGGCGTTTCGCCGGTGGCTCGTCGGAGGAGCTGTCTTCGTCCCCCTCCTCCTCTTCCTCCTCCTCCACCTCCTCGGAGGTGGTGAAGTCTGCCCAGGAGAAGCGATCGTCATCGCTCTCCTCCTCCGGTTCCCCGTCGGCGAGGAAGCGGAGGTCGCTCTCCCCGTCGGTCAGGGATTTGTCATCCTCGGACCTGACGGAGGAGTCGTGGTCCTCTTTGTCCCACTTCGTTGGGGCGAGGATGTCGTACGCCGCTTGCGTACCCCACGAGGGCGTCGACTCTCGGATGGGAGAGGACACGTGGGAAAGATCCGATGAAGAAGAAGAGGAAGAGGAAGAAGACATGGTTGCAGGGGAGGGTTTTTTGGAGTGCTAATGCGGAAGGGGTGAAGAGGAGAACTGTTCGATGCGGTTAAATAAAAGGAGATGGGGGTTTTAATTTTCGGGCAGTTCTCGAGGACATGGTGCCAAAACTGTCAAATCGTGCAGAGAAGTTGGGAAGGCAAGTCGTCATGATGAAGCATGCTGCGACAGTTCCGTTACGCCATGACACGACCCTCGGAGGAAAAAAACAGAGTGGTTTTGAAATTATCATTACCAAAACCAGGGGGCATGTGTTATCACCGGATTTTGGATAAATCGGGAGGTGGGCCGCGATCAAGATGGGCTTGGAAGATTACACATGGAAGATCTATGAAGCGGCCTTGCACGGAGAATTTGGGCTAGGTTGCCCGTGTATCTTTAATTACGATAGATTGTATCTAGGTTAAAAGTTAGAGTTTTACCCGTGCACGGTTTAGTGCACGCCCACATTAGAAAGTCCCCGGACTATAAATATGTATCTAGGGTTTATGGAATAAACAACAACCAACGTTCAACCACAAACAAATCTCGGCGCATCGCCAACTCCTTCGTCTCGAGGGTTTCTACCGGTAAGCATCATGCTGCCTAGATCGCATCTTGCGATCTAGGCAGCACAAGCCTGCCCACGTTGTTCATGCGTTGCTCGTATCGAAGCCTTTTTGATGGCGAGCAACGTAGTTATCTTAGACATGTTAGGGTTAGCATTGTTCTTCATGTTACATGCTTTCGTAGTGCAACCCTTGCATGTCTAGCCGCCCTTACACCTATCTTAGGTGTAGGGGCGGCACCCCGCTTGATCATAGTTTAGTAGATCTGATCCGTTACGATTGCTCCTTGTTCTACAAGGATTAGTTTAATATCCGCAATAGTTAGGCCTTACAAGGGGGCGGAGGATCCAGCGGCGTGTAGGGTGGCGTTTGCTAGTCCTAGAACGGATGTTCCGGGGATCAACCTCGTGTTGGTTTTAGGCCCTGTCTAGGATCGGCTTACGGTCACCGTGCGCGAGCGCGAGGCCCGAACCCGAGTAGGATGATCCGATTATGCGGTGAAAACCCTAAATTGTCGTAGATCTCATTAGCTTTACCTTGATCAAGCAGGACCACCATATATTCGGACACCCCGTCCGAATCATGGGTGGATCGGCTCTTTGAGCCGATTCACGGATAACTCGAGAGCCGATCGAGGCTCGTATTTAACGTTTACGTGTGTGCCCTGCAGGAAACTAAGCGAGGCATCATCCACACCTTCCCGACCGGGTATAGGTCAGGTGGCACGCCCTTGTGATAAACATCGGTGCGTGCGACCAGGAGGCTTTGCGGGCCGTCGCTCAGAGGGACTAGGGCCAGCCGCAGCCCTAGTTGTTCCCGGCTCTACGGTGTTGCCCGTTTCTGCCCGCCAGTGGGTTTCTGACGTCAACAATAGCTTGCGGCAATAAACTAGCACTAGGTAGTTATCAATGTGACCATATGGTTGCAGTGTTGCTAAAGATTGAAAAGAACAGAAAGACTTTTCATATTTTACTGCTTCTAACCTGTACAAATTCGAAAACAAAAAAAAGAATGTTTAATTTTACAGAATCTTATTGTACTACATGTAAAAGACATTGGAAAGTTGATCTACTTACTTTTTCCATTCATTGTGGTTCCCAATGTAGCAAATAGCGCTATAATATCGCCTCTCAGATGGTAACAGAGGGTAACGTGTACATTGAGTTGAGACAAATGGGTCTGAGTTGTATCTTCCCGGTACAATGCGCCTTGTGGGTACAAAATAGTTGTTACTCTTGCTAGATGATCCTGGTATGTTAGTATCAACTTGATTTAATCCAAGATTTTGGGCACTAGGCCTTACTTGTGTGCTCAAGTCGGTATCAACTTGTTTCCCCGATATATGAACAGAAAAACATCAAAAATCCTACGGACGATGAGTCGAGAAAAAGAAGACACCAATTATGCAAAAATGAGGTAAAAAAATCAGAAGTTATTGTACGCTCAGTATGTATTTAGATGATATAAAAACACTGAGTTTAGGTTATGTAAAAAACTAAATCTCAAGGAAAACACTTGATTTACAGATCCCACATTATGTATTTACAAGATTACTAATTATGTAAAACTAGGAATACAACTATGTAAAAAACGAAAATTACTAAATCCACATTACCATATTTACAGGACTGCTGATCATGTAAAAAAGTAGTCATACTTACAAAACCTTTTGGAAATGTATTTACATATCATGCAGCATGTAGGAGAACATGTAATTCTCGAAATTACATAAAGTTGTTCTACTTACATATCATGCAGTAAGTAGGAAAACATGTAAACCTCTAACTTACATAACCTTTTGGACAGTATTTACATAAAGTTCATCTACTTACATATCATGGAGCATGTAGGAAAAAACATGTAATTCTCGAACTTACATAAAAAATCATATAAAAAATCGTATGAGAAAAAGAAACTGCTAACCTCAGGTGACTGTGAAATTTGGATAGTTTCTTGAACTTGTGAATCACCATTTGAATTATCTGCTTTATCTAAGTTTGTTACAGAAACAAGCTTATTATACGCATCATTGGCTTCCTTTGACAGTGTATTGCATCTATCTTTGAAATATTTTTGGCCGGTAATTTGACAAGCTAAAGGATCAGGAGACTGGGATAAAAAAAACAAACTGTCAAATTAAATGTGTTGTTGCAAAACTATAAATCATACAGAGAAATATTTTAGATAAAAGGGTGTAGATTAATACATCATCAAGAAGCACGTAGTTACTTTTGGAGCATACTGGAGATGTCAAATCAATTGAGTTCTTCTTTAGCAGAAACAAATTGCTTGCACACTTAGAAGGAATTCCAAAGGAAGTCTTGGCTTTTAGTTTTGACTTCTGTATGGAAACAACACAAGTAAACAAAAACACGATAAAAATAAAAAATAGAGAAGTAAAGGTGAAGACTAGATAGCACAATTAGATGTCAGTTTGAACCTGTTCACTAAAGACATCAGTCAGTTTCCTTGGAATTATTGGAGATTGAAAGGTGGTTTCATTCCCAGAAGGTTGTTTCATTACTGCATCGGAGATTGGTGAATTCGACGCATCAAGGATGATGACATTGTCCTTGATCTTGGGGTCTAGTTTAACAATGTAATTTCCAAACAAAAAGAAATTAGTAAATATGAAAATATGAAAATAAAATTAGCACTGTTTCAAACAAAAAACATACTTTGTATGTTTCCATCATTTTTCACAGTCTGGACATTGGGAACATGTTGAACTTCGTTGGAACAATAATTCGATTTGTAGCAAGTACCACTATTGGAAAAATCGAAGTTGTCCGGTGCTTGAAAAACATTGCCCCTTGCATTCAATCTTTTAGCTAACTCTTGATATTTGCCTGAAGCAAGCTTGCCTCTACTGATACTGAAGTCGAAATCTGCAAATTAATAAAGTTTAATTTGAGTGAGAACAAATTTGAAAAATGAAAAAAATAGAAGACTAGTATATAACCCCAAATACCAGTGAACAAAAAAAACAATAAGAACTAACAAGTAAGATCAGAATTAAAAGTGAAAAAAGTAGGAAGAACATTTTCACCTGTTTCATCTTTTTTGCTCAAATCCTTATCATCAGGATCAATCTTGAAACTAGGACTGCTAATTAATGGTTCGGAACATTTACTGGTTGCGTTTGGTACTGCCTTGCTAGTAGAAGTATGAAGGTCGATGTTCTGGTTGCCCACATACAAACCTTTGAGCACCTGACAAACAATCTCTTCACACTTTTGTTCAATCTCTACTTGGATTTCCAACAGTATTCAATTTAACAACCTCTGCTATAGTTTTTAGTTGCTGCAAAAATGAATAAAATAGTTTCAACATATTATACCCATTTGCATACAGACGGCAAACAATAAGAACACCATGAAAAGGGTAAAAAAAAATACCTTGGTATCCAAGCATGGTCCAAGTAAAAAGGACAATTTATCAATGAAAGATGGTTGTGCAGTTTGAATATTGGAACGAACATTTTCTGACACTCTATGTTGAGAATGTTCAGGTTCTTCTGGCTGCAACAACCAAAAACGAAAACAATTTTCTTACTGCAAAAGAACTAGAAGAAAAAACAAATTAAAAAATAAAAGAGATTATATCAAAAAACAAGATATAACCTGAACTTTACTTGCATCAAACACATGCTTGAATTGTCTCCTTCCACTAGAATCATGTAAATATGGCAATGTACTTTGTGAATATTGAGGTTCTTTTGACTGCAACAACCAAACCAAAAATGAAAGGTTTTACTGAAGTAGCTACAAAAAAAGAAAACAAAACTAATAGAATAAAAAATATAGGGCAAAGAAGATATAAAATAACCTGAACTTTACTAACATAAGACACATGCTTCAATGGTCTCTTCCCAAAAGAATTCCCACTACACTTATCCAAATCTGCATAGTCTCTTATTCTGGTTCCTTTCCACACAAGAACTCGAGGCACAACATCTGGTAGTGACTTCAATCCAAAATCAACTCTGTCAAGGTACGCAACCTGGAGGAAAACATCCACAACACACAAAAACAAAGAAACACATCAAGATGATGATCAAATAAAAAGAACTTACAGCAAGCCTATGTAGTGAGACTAAAAAAATTACTTACAGCAAGGATGTAGTGATTTCCTCCAAGTGTGATTTGTCTCTTTGCAGAAACTTTTACTGCTTTGCGGAATTTCTTGATGCTGCTCACAAGCCAATCATACACAAATTTGCATAGATCGTACTTCATGATATTAGCAACATCTCCGAACAGGTGCAAGTACTCGTGTCTTGGGTTGTAAGCTAGAATTTGGGCAAAGGAAACTTTGAAACGAGGACAATCATGAAACAAATTAAAATATCCTCATCAAACAAATTTTCTTCGGACTTTAGCTTCTTCCCAAAAAATGATACTTGAGGAATCGATGTGACATTGAAATGAGACAAGATGAAGCTGCGCCTCGCTTCCCGATCGGACACAACTTCCAAACCACTATTTGGAATCTCAAGAATATTGTGAACTCGTATCTTTGTCGACGAGAATGAAATTGCTTCGCAGCTGGATTTCGATGTCCTTGTATCAAATTTACCGGCAATCCACTTAACAAATCTGAGCGGCACATCGGTTTTCTCAAACTTCAAAAAACAACCAGCGCCATATTTCTCAATAACGGCTACTTGATGAGGTGTTAAAGACTTAGCAACGATCTCGAAATATTTGCCCGAGTAACGAGTGAAAACAGTTTGCTCATGACTCTCTGTTTTTTGCTTCTTGAACTACAAAGAGATAAGCACAGAAAAATGGTGTTTCAAAACAAAAAGAATGAAAAAAAAGATAAACAGATCCATCTGCAAGCACAATGTTCAAAAAATTCAAGACTGGTCGAGTTGAACCTTGTCAATACGACTAGCAGTCAACCTCCTCTTCAATTGTTTTACTTTCTGCATAAAAACAAACACATCAGACAAACCCATGACTACATACGCTAGTACACTACAAGCCAGAAAAAAATATAAAAAATGTAGATAAGAAAACCCTACATTGGTAATATAAAACTTGAGCAGTGCTTCATCAAACTTGGCATCCTTTAATGCTTTCTCCTGGAAAAATTCAAAAGCAATTCAGAAAAAGGAAAAAACAATTGAATAGGAGGTTGTTGTGGACTTTGGAAAAAACCTACGGCACTCGCACGCCGCCCATCGAAAACATGCTTACCCCACTCATATAAACATGTTTTACCTTTGAAAACTCATCACTGTCACCATCGGTGAGCACATCTTTATAGAATTTCACATTATGCTTGTCAAATCCTGGAGGTGACTCATCACTGTCACCATCTCCATATGCTTCCAATAAAAAATCCATTACTGCCCGCAAACAAAAGGACACCCTGCACATGAAGATGAACATAACTTACAGCTAATGAAAACATAGCTAAGACGGGCCGACCACGCAAGAACACCATAATGCATTTAACTTGCCCAATAACTTCACACTATTGCAGCTTGTAAGATGGTCTACAAAAAAATCTCCTGGATCCCATAACAGCATGAGACCTCTTATAATATGCTCATTATGCATTTTGGTCTACTCAAGTCAGATGCATTTTGCTCTGAACACATATACTTCACATTTTGCACAATAATTCAGACAAAAAACAACACAGAAAGCTAAACGAACTACCACAACCTACAAAAAATCAGGCTAACATGGGACCAAAAATCAGGCTAACTAGCACAATCAAGCCTATTCGGCAGTGTATGCAAAGCCAACACCGCCCGATATCCATGAACAGAAAAAATCAACAGCAAAATCACCACACAAAACAGCTTACCAGCCCTCTTCGCAGTAGCCACGCCCTCTCCGACAAAATCAGCAGCAAAATCACCACACAAAACCTCCGCGCCCCCTCACTGGCTCCACCAAACCTCCGCCGTAGCCGCTACGACGAACAATCAAGGACAACACCAAAAAATCAGCTCCGCCTCCTCCTTCCCGCCTTCTACTGGTACTACACCACAAAGCACACCGACGAAATCAACTCACCTCCTCCGTTCCCGCCGACGCGCCGCGGCACCGCACCGCCTCCCCTTCCCGCCGACGAACCGCGGCACCGCGCCGCCTCCCTTCCCGCCGACGAACCGCGGCACCGCGCCGCCTCCCTTCCCGCCGACGAACCGCGGCACCGCGCCGCCTCCCTTCCCGCCGACGAACCGCAGGATCGTGCAGCCCTCCCCCAAAATCGCCTTCCTCCCACCTCTCCCCCTCCGCCCAAATGATACAGAAGAAAAGAGGGAATTGGAAACTTACAAAATGAAAAAGGGGAAGTAAAAACCGAAAAACCAAACCAGAAAAAAACCAGGAAAACCGGGTCGGGTACGACGCGGGACACAAACAACAGCCAGGCAGACCAACCCGCAACACGAATCGTAAAGCACGAAACGAACGGCTCAAAATTCGACTGACAATGAAAACCAAATCAGTCGACTGATTTGTAGCAAATCCGAAAAAAAACTCCCTCCGTCGTCCAAACTAGATGCCGCCGCGCCTCTCCCTCCTCCGCCGTCTCTCTACCCGCCGGGACACCAACCTCGCCGCCCTCCTCGCCGCCCTCCGGTCACCACAGGCTTCATCTACGCCGCTCCCGCACGCCCTCTCCCGCGCCTTCCCGTCTCCGTCGGACGCGTTTCCCCTGCACACGCTCCCCGATCTCCTCCCGCGCCTCCCCTCCCCGCTCCTCTCCCTCCGGTTCCTCCTCTGGCGTCTGCCCCCTTCCCCGCCGCTGCCCTCCCCGCACACCCTCTCCTCGGTCGCCGCCTCGCTCCCGGACCTCCCCTCCGCCGTGCCCCTCCTCCTCTCCTCCTCCCAGCGCCCGCTGCCCCTCCCGCACTACGCCCTCCTCCTCGCCATCTCCGCCCATGCCGGCCTCTTCCCCGTCTCCCTTGCCATCCTCCGCCACATGCGCTCCTTCACCATCTCGCCCGACGTGGCCTGCTTCCACTCCGCCCTCCGCGTCGCGGGCTCGCCCGGCGACGTCTCCGCCGTACTGGACATCATGTCCACATCCGGCGTCGACCCGACAGTCCCCCTCATAGTCACTGCGGTGCATAAGCTGGCGTACGGGGGCGACTTCGAAGGCGCACGCTGCCTGATCGACAAAATGCCCGAGTTTGGATGCGTGGCCAATGTGGTGGTTTACACCGCGTTGTTCGACGGGATGCGCGCGTTCGGAGACGTGGATGCCGCGATGGGGCTGCTGGAGGAGATGGAGGGCGGCGGGCTGGGTGCCGGGTGCGTGCCCAACGTGGTGTCCTACACCTGTTTGGTGAAATGCCTCTGCGAAAGGGGGAGAATGGTGGAGGCTCTGAGCGTGCTGGATAGGATGGTGGCTAGAGGGGTGATGCCGAACCGCGTGTTTGTGCGGACGCTGGTCGATGGGTTTTGCGCGGCTGGAGGGGATGGCTCGCTTGACAGCGCGTATGATGTGGTGGAGCGTTTGGTCGTCGACGGAGCTTTGTCGAGCGGGCAGTGCTACAATGTCCTTCTGGTTGCCTTGTCCGGGGCTGGGATGGCAGGGGAAGCTGAAGGGCTCGCGCAGAGGATGATGAAGAAAGGGGTGCAGCTGAGCCCGCTCGGGGGAAGTGCAATGGTGAGGGAGCTCTGCAGGGGCAAAAGGTGGCTGGATGCTTGCTATTGGTTGAGGCTGATGGATGACGATGGGGTGCTCTGCGACTCTGATGTTTATGCTAGTGTGTTGCTCGGGCTTTCAGAGGAGCGGCATGTCCTTGAAGCCTCGGCGTTGGCGAGGAAGGTCATGGATAGGGGAATACTCATTAAGTCTCCGTGCGCTGATTGTTTGGTGCAGTTACTGAGGCAGTATGGTGATGAGGAGCTAGCATCACATATATTAGGACTGAGGAGATCCGCTGAAGGGATGTCGCTTTGAGTTAATGTGTGGTTCTTTTCCCAGTTCTTGTAGAAGATTATGTGAAGAAGAATATTGGCTACCCTTCGTTGGAGAATTTATTTCTGTACTGTAACATTTTCATGAGCAGATTGCACAATCTACTGTTGTTTGTAGAGCAGAGAGATCACCATGTTATTATTTTTCAAAGCTCTTACAGCAAGTCTAGACATCTGGAGAGCAGAGGGAAGCACATCACATCAATTAGAAGAATACCTTCACCAGGTTCTTCAGTGCATTATGTGTATATGATATATTTTTACAGATCCATGCAAACGTAGCCATTTCTATGCACTTGTTTTTTGCTGGAAAATATACACTTGTTACTAGCATTGATACTTGAGAGAATTTCTTAGAATACTGTCACTACCGCGTTCCCACCTGAATTCAAGTGGATCTTCCTTATTCCTGCTTAGTCTCTAGCACTTCTTTAAGTATCTGTATTCATAATATGCCACTCTATTATTCAGAACCAGTCCAACAATTCAGAGTTTGAGCCAGTGTTTTTTACCAGACCACTCATTTGCATTGCACTGCGGTATCTTTGAAACAGAATTACGTTGTACTATCACTGTCGATCTTCTAAATTTGTTTCTCTTTATGGTCAACATTTGTTCCCTGTTTCTGTTGTTTCTGTGCAGGACGGTGAGTCATCCTGGAAATACCTTTCAAAGTAGGGATCATTACTTAAAGCTGGAGCAAGGTCCAGCAGTATGGAGTGGCTGCTTCACGAGGTCCCAACTCATCATTTGCTCCGGTACTAAGGGTTTTCTGCAACCTTGTTTGTCACAAGCTGAACAAAATCAAAGAGAGGGTAAGAGTTCGTTTTGTTTCATTTCGCTGGTTTACCTAAAGGCTATCATTTGCTCATGGCCCTCAATCTTAAGTTCACCCCCTGCTTGTCTTGACACAGACCGTCATGCCATGGTTATATTTTAAGTCCACGTGTTTAGATCACTGTTTGTCTACTATGTGTTTACATGAAAGGGCTTGTCTGGCTGGTTATATTTGGTTTCGATGAATGGATAGGAACTCACCCAAAAGAACTCTGATAACAATAAGAACCAGAAGAGAAAACAAAAACTAGATCAAAATCGTACATGCAACTAAGTTTTAAGAAGTTATGAGTCTAACTAAATATGTACGCCTCGCTGCTAACTATGGTTTCATGTTTCAAGCATCTCATTGTTATATTACTTGTAGAGAAACTTGGAAACTGGAGAAGAGCTAGGCTGTATTGCTCTGTGGGAAAATCACCCACACGAGAAATGGAAACATGGTCTAACGCTGAGTCCCGTGTTTATGTGAGTACAGTGACTTTTGGTTACTCTTGGTTCAAAACAAAGAAATGAAACTCAAGGTCCACTCTCAACTGAGTAGAGAAACAACATTTTCCAGACTGTATACAAAGACACTCTGCAATGCAAGTCATCGTAGCCTCGTTGGTACGGATACGTGGCCAAACCTTGAACTGGTTCCGAAAGGTTTCAGATCCAGATTGAAGAGCAATCTCGTGCTACAGCACAAACTCAACAACAAAACTCTAAGCTCAGCTAGCAGGTCAACAAATTACAAGATCAACTAGAAGCTGAACGTGCAAACACACCAGCGAAGATTAACTTGGAGCGTGCCGAGAGAGAACAACTTGATGAGAGGTTAAAAGAAGAGTGTGCTGAAAGAGAAAGATTGTTGGAAGAGGAGCAAAGATTGAGACTGGAATTTGAAAAAACAAATGATGTCAAGGTTTGCTAAATTGTTGGTATTGTTGGGTTTCCATCTGCTGGCTCAATTTAGCAAACCTTGCCATCATGTTTTTTTTTTCAAATTCCAGTCTTGATCTTCACTCCTCTTCCAACAATCTTTCTCTTTTAGCACGCTTTTCTTTTAACCTCTCCTCAAGTTGTTCTCTCTCAACATGCTCCAAGTTAATCCTCTCTTACGTGTTTGCACATTCAACTTCTAGTTGATCTTGTAATTTGTTGACTTGCTGGCTGAGTTCAGAGTTTTGCTGATGGTTTCTGTAGCACGAGAGCTTGCTCTTCAATCTGGATCCGAAAGCTTTCAGATCTAGTTTAAGGTTTGGCATGTATCTGTATCAACGAGGCTGCGATGACTTGCATTGAAGAGTGTCTTTGTATGCATTCTGGAAAATGTTGTTCTCTACTCACTTGAGCGTGGACCTTGAGTTTCATTTTCTTTGTTTTGGACCTCTCGATGTGTTTTGTCCTAAAAACGAAAAGAACAATTATAGCTATGGCATCAAAAGATTAAACAAGAATAACCAAAATCAGTGCTCACATAAACATGGGACTTTGTGTTACACCATGTTCCATTCTTCGTATGGTTGAGTTTCCCACAGTCTAGTTCTTCTCGAGTTTCCAAGTTTCTATGCTTGAAACATGAAAACATAGTTAGCAGCGAGGCGTACATATTTAGTTAGACTCATACCTTCTCAAAACTTAGTTGCGGGTATGATTTTGATCCAGTTCTGTGTTTTGTCTTCTGTTTCTTATGATTATCGGAGTTTTTTGGCCGAGTTCCTATCCATTCATTGAAACCAAATATAACAATGAGCCTGCTGCCATCTGGGGATAAGACAACACCTGTAGTCATGATTTCCCTTTGTCTGCTCTCGGCTGGCCAGCCGGCTGGACATGAACATAGACGGTTGTTTTATTCGGCATGTGAGAGCACGTCGTATCATAATTACCTATATAAAAGCTGCTAGAGTTTACTGAAACCTTAGCCATGCCACGTCACAGATTTTCTACTGTTGTGAATAGTTTGCTTTCATATTTTTTGGCGTTAAAATCAGGGCCGGCTGTTGTGCGTCGCCTTTCCCTTTTTTCCCTATCACTGCCGGTTGGTGCGGGCTCTTTGCCTTTATTGGTTCCCGGCTGTTTCAGTCCAACCGGTAAAATGGTACATAGTTCAGCGGTGTTCATGTTTTCATTCCCAATCCTCGCGGCGGTCAAACCTGTGTTCTCTCTCCCCAATCTCCACCATATCTCCCATTGCCCAATGGATAGCTCCACCGGTGTCACCCTCCCTCTGGCCGAGCTCCCCCTGCCCAGACTTCGCCTACTCCGACCTCTTCCCTGCTCGAGTTCTCCTCTTACATGACTCCCCTGGCTAAGCTCTTCCATCACCAGTGACCGTTGCCTGGGTCGGACCCTCCTCTTCATCGTGGCTGCCAGGGCCGAGGGAGAGCGTGGCAGCGGACGCGTGCGCGGGTCAGTGGCGAGGTTGGAGGCGGCCATACGTGCTCGCCGCTGGAGGCGTTCGATAGTCGGCGGCTGGGAGCCATGGGGGAGATCGATAAGGTGGAGATGGGGACCTCACACCGGAACAGGAGGGGCTCGTGTGGGGAAATCGATCCCACAGTTGACAGTGGGAGCTTGATGGCCCGCCACTGCATCGGCGCTGCTGCTGCCTGACATCACAGGGAGGGGCTATTGTTGCAGGGGAGCTCTCCTCATCGCCATCTTTTGCAGGAAGTAGGTACCGATTCCCTCCACTTGCCCCTCCCTCTCAACATGTTGTTTTGTTATTTGTCAAATCGTTGGTACTTATGTAGTTATGTGTGACTATGCTGCGTTACACCAGTTCGTGCATGTACCATCAAATGAAAAGGAGATTTTTTCCATTCGTGTCTTCTCTGAATTGGATGCTCAGCCTGATAGATGTAAATACCAGTTGGTACGTCTCAGCCTGATATATGTTGTGAACAGCATTTGGTGCATCTCTATTGCTGAACCATTTAGTTATTGGTAGTTTGCGCCGAATCATGGTGTTAATGCAGGTACTGAATTGATGGGCATCCATGCTTCCATAGGATAAGAGGATCCCAGCAACATTTCGTGAGAGGTGTTGCATCTCGGTGAGTCTCGCTTTTCCTACTCGCCCTCCTCTTCCTTCCCTCTTTTCTACGCTTCTTTTCTGCCCATACCCCCCGTCAGATCATGCAAGGGCCGCCCTTCTGTTTCGATCAGTACCGCAATAAGTGGATCGAATCAGCTACCATATTGTTCTCTGTTTTGCCCTAATTATACAGCAAATTTTTAGCGTTGTTCTTGATCCCTAGAAGGATTGGTATTTGGTAGTAGTGCAGATCTGAAATTACTATTTGCAAATACCAGTGAATTTTCCAGCCAAAGTACGGAAATATTGTTTTCTTAATGAAAATGGATATTTGATGATGTCTTAACAACCATCTGAGCTCATGCTAATTTCAGGGATGGAGGGATGGAGTTAGCGAAAGCAATTTTACTCGAGGGCATAAACACCAAACTTGAACAGATCATTGAGACATTTACTTGATTTCATCATGTGCTTATTACAGATCCAATAGTGGTGTCTATACAGTAATTATTCCGCATTATGGACACCTATTTCATCTACTACTTTTAATCAGTTCAGGCATGCTGGTTCCTCGATGAGAAGTGGGAGCCTAGCTCAACTCTTCAGACTTATCTTCAGAGAATTTTGCTCCCGGTAAACTTTATTGACCTATGGACAAGTCCTAGTTTTTTAAGCATCTCCAGGGGCGCCGGCTCCTAGCCGCAGCCCCCAAAACGCGCCCCCTATAAATTCAAATAGATCGCCGACCACATAGTTTTGGCGCCTACAAACCGATCAAATAGTCGCAAATCACCACAAATCAATGTCTAGCGAACCAATAAAGGGCGCACGTCGGCCGACATTAAATAGCCGCGGAAATCAAAGGGCGAGATCATCCACTGGCGTGGAAGGCACCTCCCCCGAGTGTCGCCGGTGATACCGCTGTCGCCGGCGGGGTCTCTAGCGTCGATGTGGCCGGTGGTGCAGTGGTAGTTGGCTGGTCCACCGTGTTGGATAAGTCTTTGTACTATGGTCTTTGTGGAGATCCTGCTGCACATGGTCCGTGTGAAGGACTCGCTGTTAGGATAGGATATAATCCTTGACTGCTTTTAGGGACATCAAGGACCGGCAGTTAGCAGCATCTTAGACTAGCATCTAGCATATTCGTGGCTGGCTATCAGCTATATATCTGTATCCCAACCCTCGGGTTGGCATGGCATTGTGTGAGATGTGTGAGAAATAAACCAACGAAAATTGCCCCAACTCTCCTAGTGTCATCCTCTTCCTAGATGAGAGTAAAATTTCAGCGACTAACAAGTGGTATCAGAGCCAAGATATCATGCAATCTGAGCATTTCCTACTCATCCCCCTCACAGGGAACGGAGCAGCCCAGTCAGTAGCAGTCTCAACTACCCTGGTTACTTTCCTCCCTCTGGGTTGTCGAGTAGCAGCTCGTGAGAAGCAACTCTCAGCCCCCAGCAGCGAGTCATGTCCGACAGCCACTCTAAGCACACTGCTACCTCGAGCACGCGACATCGGTAGGAGGCCGATCGCGCCGCGGCAGAGGGGCGTGAACGAGTGGCAGCAGCAGCTGCGGCGGCAGCAAGGGCGTCGAGACTGGCAACGGCGGAGCTAGCAGCAGCCAGAGCGGAGGTAGAAGCAACAGCTGCAGTGGAGGCAACACATACGGCGGCGGCAAAGGTCGAGGGCTTTCGCAGTAGCGTCAACAACTCTGCTTCTGCTGACGGCAACGCCGACGCAGACCACAACGCCGCCGCGGGAGAGCGGGTGGCGCAGTGGGTAGTCGAGCACGCCCGCGCACACGAGGGTGGCGCAGCTGGAGGAGGCGCACACGGCGGTGGTGCTCCCGAAAGAGGCGCGTATAGCGGCGGCGGGTGGGATGACCAAGACCGCGGCCTCTACGGGTCCGGACTGTGGTCAGGGACGTTGGTCCTGGTGTTGGGTGGCCTACCCTCACCAAAACCAACCACGTCGAGTCGAGTGGGCCGCAGTCATGAAGGTCAGGCTCCAGGTGTGTCACATGTGGGAGGCCGGAGGCGATCCAGTATGGCGACGTCGACCACCATGAGGATCGACGGGCGCTGGATGCACTCATCGCCACAGTCCCGCCTAAGATGTAGTTCTCGCTTTCCAACAAGTGGACTGCCAAGGAGGCTTGGACGCCATCGCTGCGGCACGCATCGGCAGCGACCGTGCTCGCAAGTCCACACTGCAGGCACTTCGCAAGGAGTGGGAGAACCTGGCCTTCAAGCCAGGTGAGGACGTTGATGACTTTGCTCTCCGTCTCAACACTCTGCTGCAAAAGAGTTCGGCGATGACACCTACGAGGCTACGACGAGGAATGAGCTGTCGAGAAGCTCTTTCGCTGCATCCCCGAGAAGTACAAGCAGATGGCTCGCTCGATCGAATCTTTGCTGGACCTCTCCACGATGACGATCGAGGAGGCGATAGGTCGCCTCAAGGTCATCGACAGTGATGAGCCACAACCTCTCTCGGGGCCCATCACCATTGGCAGGAAGCTACTTCTCACTCAGGAGTAGTGGGATTCCTGCCACGGTGACAGGAAGAAGGGGGAGTCCTCTTCCACGACAGGTGGCCGCAAGCGTGGCAAGGCGCAAAAAGATGCCCAGGCCGGGGCGCAAGGATCTACCGACGGTGATGCCCGCGAAGGCGCTGCCAGCAGGCACAAGTCGACACCAGATGACACCTGCCACAACTGTGGCCGGCTTGTCCACTGGGCCGTGACTGCCGACAGCCACGACGCGGCCAGGCCCACGTCACATAGGCGGAGGAGGAGGAGTCGGCTCTGTTCATGGCGCATGCAAGCATCGAGCTACCTCCAGCGGCACCGACCGCAACCACTCTCCTCCACCTCGACGAGCCAAAGGCACACGCCCTTCTCGGCAACGACAAGACTGGCGGGTGGTGCCTCGACACCGGCGCCACCCAACACATGACCGATCGACGGAAGTTCTTCGCCGAGTTTGACTCCGACGTGCGAGGCTCCGTCAAGTTTGGGGATGCCTCGGCCGTGGAGACATCCAGCACCACTACTTTGCGCGGTACAGCCCGCTGTAGCACGGCGTTGTCGAGCGGCACAACCAGACTGTTGTGGGGATGGCTCGGGCCCTTCTCAAGCAGAGAGGGATGTCGGCTGCCTTCTGGGGAGAGACGGTGGTGATGGCCGTCTACATCCTCAACCGAGGCGGCTTGGATGAAGGGAGCATCAAGGCGAGCTACATCAACACCACGGATCAGCTTGCGGACCTGCTCACCAAGCCTCTTGGGAGGATCAAGTTCATGGAACTCTGCTCCAGGATCGGGATGGCTCAGCTCTCCCACAAGAGGATGTACAAGATTTAGGGAGAGAATGTTGGATAAGTCTTTATACTATGGTCTTTGTGGAGATGTTGTTGCACATGGTCCTTGTGAAGGACTGGCTGCAGCACATACATGGTCCCTGTGAAGGACTGGCCCTGTTAGGATAGAGTAGCATCTTTGACTGCTTTTAGGGGCATCAAGGACTGGCAGTTAGCAGCATCTTGGACTAGCATCTAGCATATCCGTGGCCTGGCTAGCAGCTATATATCTGTATCCTCAACCCTCAGGTTGGCATGGCATTGTGTGAGATGTGTGAGAAATAAACCAACGAAAACTGCCGCAACTCTCATTGTTTCATCCTCTCCCTGGATTAGAGTAAAATTTCAGCGACTAACACACCGGTGGAGCTCTCCTCTCGGCCGAGATCATGGCGCGCTGCTCGGCGCACCATGGCTTGAGGTGGTCGTCCATGCCGCTTGTGTTGACCATCAACACCGCCAGGTCCTCCTTCCTCTTCTTTGCCGCCATGGTGGCCTTGATCAGGTCGAGCTTGATGTCCTACCTCTCGATGACCGACAATCACCTTGCCGCTGCGACGACCTCCATATGCACGGCCTGCTTTGCCCGCTTGGTGGCGTGTGACGCGGTGTCAGCCATGCAGGCCATGATGGACGAGTGTAGCTTCTCGATGGCTGGTGCCGCGTCCCTCAATGCCTTGGCCTTATTGTTCCCAATGGTCTAGCCGTCAGAGGAAGGCGTTGGGGTCGAACGTGGCGTTGGCCTTGGCGAGAGCATTTCCGCCTCTCCGTCCACTTGTCACATGTCTCAATCCGGGAGAAGACATGGATGAACTTGAATTTAACGTAGTCGTTGTCCTTGCGGTAGGCGGTGATCATGGCACGCATCTGCAATGGCCGACCAATGAAGCATCAGACAAGCGCCTCCAAAATGTGACTGGCAATGCACAATGAAGCCGAATTTGCTTACTTGGTCATCAAAGTTGGTGCTGCTAACATGGACACGGCGAACCTCCTCCACGACGCCGTGCCATTTGTTGCAGGCGTGTTGGATCATGTGCCAACGCTGTGACATTGCCGAGTCGTTGCCATCGTGGTGCAAGGTCTGAAGTATGGATCCAACAACCACCGCTCGTCGAACGCCGCCTTCACCCTCTTCCAATAGCAATCCGAGTTTTGGTTAGCGCCGGTGAAAGGGTCGATGCTCACCGTCTTCCATGCTTCGACGAGGCACTCGTCCTCCCTCGAACTCCACTTGGGTCCGCGACCGCTGGCTTTCTTCATTGGCTACACAGCCGGTGTTGCCCCCTTGTTCTTCCCTTTGGGGTCGGCCATGTGCACTTCCTCCACCTCCTCGCGGCTACCTTGGCGTAGATGTAAGCGCCATTTTCCCAAGGCTCATCGCGTCTTCCTCTTCCTCTTCTTCGTCGTACGCCTCGGCCTCCTGCTGCGTGAAGGAGGGTTGCGCCGAACCACCGTTGATGATTTCAGCCATGACATAGTCGGTTGCCATTAGGCTGTTGCAGCCCGCGAACTGCTGAAAGCTGAGGACGGACACCGCCGTTGAAGTGAGCTCGACGGAGCTCAGGCGATCCACCAAGGATGGTGTTGAGGTCGCCAACGGTGACGATGTTCGGGTTGAAACCGCCGAGCGGGTCGAAATCCTAGCCCAGCGAGAATCGAGAGAGGTGCGGCGTGCTGTTAATTAGGCTTTCTTGGAGCACCGGCCCTAGTGCCGGCGACTGCGACGAGATGCTGCCTTGGTTCCCCTACGTGGCGGGGCGTACTGGGGCGGGGCATCGCCACCCCTGCCATGGAGGCAGCCCTCTGCATTAGGGTGGCCTCCGCGCCAGAGCCTTCTGCTCCCTCGCCTTCTGCTCACTCTGCCGGCGACCGGCGTTCTCCACTTTCCGGCGCTGCAGGTCGAAGGCCCGCTCTTTCTCCGCCTTGCCCTACTTCTTCGGGGGGCCGTCAGCCGCTGCCCGGGGGGCTACATACTTGGTGCCATGGCCTTGCAACAGGATCTGGGCTCGTCGGGGGGGGGGGGGGATGGCGGATTGGTGGGCGACGCGGGAGTGGAACTGTGTGTTGTGGAGGAGAATTGTGGGGAAATACAATGATTTTAAAGTGAAAATTGACATTGTCACGCCGACAAGGCTGGCCCGCTCACACTTTTTCGCTCCCTCCGGTGCCCCCGCTAGCCTCCCTCCGGATTGGGTTCGGCCTTGGGGCACCGGATGAATAGTGCCCACACGCCGGTGCTAAAACCATTTTGGGGGACGTGGCTGGGCGCAAATTTTGGCGCCGGTGCCCCCAAAACCATTTGGGGGGAGGGGGGGGGGGCTTTACGGGTGCTGAGTGGAGATGCTCTTATTGAGTGAACTATCCTAAGAATTTGGAGTTTCTACATATGTGCACACGCTTCCATGATTGTAATTCATTTTATTTTGCAATTCGAGTTTTCTGTCTCACTCTCAGAGGTCTCTTATTTCCTTTTCAGATATCTTTTACTACCTCCGTTTAAAAATAAGTCTCTCAGTTTTGTCTATGTATGGATGTATCTAGATGCATTTTTGTTATAGATACATCCATATCTAGAAAAAGTTGAGACACTTATTTTGGGAGTAGTTTTTAGTCTTTCTTGGTTCAGATGTTCAACCGTGGATGGTGATTGGATATTGCGTTGCTCAATCAAGGCAATTGGTCATCTATTTTGGTTTCGGAAATTCATTATTTCACCTTAATTTCAGAGCATATGCAGGATAAAATATGACAAGTTGTAAGCAGACATTATGCGAGATGTTGCTATAGGCGAGGATGGAGAGATTACAGGAGCAAGGTGTAGTAAGTCCAGCTCTATTTTTTACATGTACATAAAATCCGTGAATTGTTTGGTCTATGGATCTGATATCTGCACAAGTAAAGATTTAAAATAAAATGTAGTATTGTGTTGTGCAAATTGGTTATTACTAATAGGACAGCCACTGATTTGGGAGTGCAATTTTGTCATGTATGAATGCACTATCTGCCAATTTTCGTAACTTTGTTCATTAACTCTGCACGATGCACGCTTTGTTACCGCTCGCTTTGCATGAACACTTAGCAACGATGATGTGCTTACTAATACTGAAAGTCCAACTTACTAATTTTAGTGGTGCTACCTTGAATGTCCACGATACAGCTCAATCTGAGCTCTTTGTTTTGTCTTCCGATGGATATCATGTACTCGGTCATGTCGTGCATGCTATGATGCTTGGTATTATTTAGAAAAACTAATTAGTTGGTTAAGGTAGTATATTAGATCTGATTGGCCATCACTAATTCGCTATATAGTTATTGCAGAATACAAAATTTGACTTTTTTATTTGGGTTCGTAACATCTGTAGTACTTATGGGAAAAGATTTTCTTGGTGCCAGTTTTCTTCATTACTTTATGCATGTATCATTTGAACGCATGTGGTGACCCAGCATACCACTGCATGGTGTAGTATGCAAGTCTGATATAACACCAATGAAACACCGTTCCACTAGTATTATATCGCTCAGAGTGGTACAACAGAAACATATGCGGGTCCAAGGCATGTCTATAGAATTACAACACAGACTCTTTACAAAAGATCCACACAGCCTCCTACTTTACAATGAGGTAAAACTGCAAATAAACTTCAGAAGAACGACTCGTGATCTAATCTTATCACAGACTCTATTTGTAGAGTATTTAACTAGCTATAGAGGCTTTGAATATATTCTAGCTAAATAGGATCTAGGTTTAGGGAGCTAGTTCCCTTCTACTGCTGAATCTAGGTTTTCTCATGGTGGATGTGGTATATGACTCTTCCGACAGGTTCTGTCCCTTGAAGTAGTTGTTGACTCCTCGGTCTTCGAGTTGTACTGTAGATCCTCCTTCGTGGCCTCCATATCTAAGCAGGGGATTTAAGAGTGGGATGAGTACGAGCGTACTCAACAAGTTCATTATAGGAAAGAGGTGTTTAATGCACTAGCTACAGCATTAGACCGTAAAGTCTAATACCAATGCAGGTTTTCATAACCATTTCTTCAAAAGGTTGCTTTTATTCGGAAGAACTATGTCCGTCGGCCTTCACCGGTTTACTAGAATTTCATGGAGTTCCTTTCCGGCAGCGTTCGTAGCTCCATATCCCGGAACAGGGAGTGACAGGTCACGGTTCTTTACACTCGCGAGGTGTGTTGCTTTACCCATAAGAGATCTTAACCTTGGTGCCAACCGGGCAATTGTTCCCGTCCACACTTCCTTTGGTGTGAGGCCCGGTATAAGGTCTAGCCAATCATGTTCCTCCGCTACCTCGAACACCCACCCGTTGTTGCATACCCCGACCCTGGGTCCTCGCCGGTCCCATTATTCCCACTCACGGTGGACCCCGACCACGACAACAGCTTGGGACTCGTTAACCAAACTCCTTCGCCGGTAGCTGCAACCCATCATAGACCGCAATACCGTGGGGACTTAAGGCTTCCCCAGCCTACCGCTTGTTCTTCGAGCGACAAGTGTCTACGGACTATGCCGTGGGGACTTAAGGCTTCCCCAGCCTACCGCTTGCCCCGACGGATACAAGTGTCTACGGTAAAGCGCATCCGTTGATGAACGAGAGGTGGAAACACTTTTGACTACTCCGTCCCACTCCGGATCTTATGGTTAACACGGGTATTACGGCACAAGAATCACTCGGACGACATTTGTTGTTAATCCTAGATGGATAATAACCCTTGCAATGGAACCTCCACCATATCAAGACAATCCATGGTTCCATTGCCCACCACATAGTCATATTCATAGTTATGAAAGTAGTGGTTTTGGTTTTTATGCAATAGTGATAACCATAGTACTTTGCAAGTAATTTGATAGAAATACTCAAATGACATGAGCAAGCGATGAACTTGCCTTTCTTGACTGCAAGATTATGCGGGCAAGGTCTTCGATACGCAATAACTCCAAATTCTGAAATAGCATCATCGTCCGGTAAGGACGATGTTTAAAAGATTGGCAAGGATGCATTAATGCATAAGTATGAGATGCAATCGCTCTAAGCGTGACCTAACCCCGATGATTTAGGATTAGTAAGTTGGTATGATTGGTGTAGGGTGTGTTGCACTTTTAGAGTGATTCACAAACAAGGTTATTATTAAGATTTAATTACTTGCTATCATGTACAAGTTATATAATAAAGTATAGTAATCAATTGAGCACACAAGGAATGATAATGGGCATAATGTTAACATGCAAAGAACAAGTTGTCAGTTTTAGTACTATATGGTATGGTTAATGATTACTTATCATATACTTCAAAAGAATAACTTTTGAAGAACATGTCCTTGATAAAGAACATGTATGATAATTAGGGTTGTGGAGTTCTATGGTTTACTATGGTTCTAATTGGTTTCTAGAGTAAGGATTAGGTGGTTCACAACAATGTTGGATTCATCGACATATAGTGCTTGTGTAGTTTTAGTTAAGCATGAGCATCTTAGGCAATTAATTATGCATGGTTGCTATCAGGGTTGGTTTTATTCTATTGTTGATAGTTAGCTAGGGTTTATAGATCCTATTGGGTAGGGTTGATGGCTACTCCTTATTTTGTTCAAAATAATAACTTTTGAAGAACATACTTCTTAAGGAATAAGAAGTATTTTCAATTAAGGCTGAGGTCTGTCTAGGGTTTGCTATAGGATTCACTAAGTAATGAACAATTGGTTCCTAAATAAGATGGTTCATAAATATCTAACACTATTAGGGTTTAGTGGAGTGTGTAATGCAAAATATTAGGCATAGCCGCTACTAGGGTTCATCATAATGGTGTTAAGGATGAGATCCTTGGTGATAAGGACTAGGGTTGATCCTATTTGATCATCTAGGTTTGATTAAGATGAACACATGGGATGCTAATTTAGTAGTGATAGGGTTCCCATATTCTATGTGAACTTGGTAAGTATTTAGTTGCTCATTATGAACCTATGAATAAAATATCATGATCACATGACTAACCTAGGGTTTAGGTTATAAGCAAATTAGGGTTTATATGGATTAATGGAGTTAGGGTTCCTAATGGCATTAGGGTTTTAGGAATCCACATAAAATTATGAGGTTATAACTTTTACTATTCATAATGGAACTAGGTTTTCCTAATTACCATATAGTTCTTAGGTTAATAACTTCATCAAAAAGTTGAAGTTATTAGTAACTTTGAAATAAAAATAATATTGGATTTGACATTTGATTAATTTTTTAAATAATTAATAATTAAGATAATTATTATTCAGGGTTTAAATACTAGTTGAAATAAGGGTATATCTTTTAATTCTTTTATAGGTTTTGGGATTATATTTTGAAGTAATGTTGAATTAGGGTTTCCATATGATTAAGCACGATCAACAACTTTGGTATTATATGAAATTTTAATACAAAGTGAGATTTACTATTTTCTTGATGGAAAAAAAATAGAAACAAGAAAATTATATTTTTAGTATTTAAGTCTTAACAATTTAAGATTTAAAATTGGTCTTCTAAAATTTAGAGGAAAATTCATATTATTGTTATTTTAATTTTAAAGTATTTGTTGCTGTTTTTGTTTTATTTATAATTTTCCTCTTGTTCAGAAATTATTTTTTTATTTGCCTTTTTGTATCACATTATTTATTTAAAGAATTATTCTAAAAAGAAAAATAGCCAAATAGCTAGGGCTTAATGGGTCCAACCGGACCAAGTTGGTCTGGCCCAAATGGCCCGCTCGGTCGGTTGGGCTCGAGTCAAACTCGACCCGACCCAACCCCTCTCCCTCACGCTCTCGTCGTCACACGCACGGGCACGCCCTCGTTCCCCACTCACACGCGCCCGTCGCTCTGCTGCTGCCCGGCGCTGCTCCGGCCGATGTCGGCCGCCCCCGACGCCGCCGCTCGCTGGCGCTGGTCCGCCACCAGCTCGTCTTTCTACTCCACCAAATCTCCCTCGCCGAGACGCCCCTTGATGACCCACAAGTATAGGGGGTGTATCGTAGTATCTTCGATAAGTAAGAATGTCGATCCCAACGAGGAGCAGAAGATGTTGACAAGCAGTTTCGATGAAGGATTCACTGTAAATGCTCACAGACAAGTATTCGGGGGGTTTTGATGTAACAGATGAATTAAGTACGAGTAAGTAAAATGCGAGAGAAATAATTGCAGCGAGTGGCCCAATCCTTTTTAGCACAAAGGACAAGCCGGTTTGTTTACTTATAATGACCAAACGTTCTCGAGGACACACGGGATTTTAGTCTAGTGCTTTCGCTACATACAGTTGATTAATCTTCATTGTTTTGATAAGTGTTGTGTGGGTGAACCTGTGCTAATGTACCGCCCTTCCTAGGTGTAACACCCCACTTTTTGCAACCTTGTTTATCTGTCCATAATGCAAAAATTAGGGGGAACAAAAACTTTTTCTTTAGACTAATTAAGATGAATTGCCTTGATCTGTTGGTTATGATGAATTGCCTTGATCTCGTTGGTAGATGAAGTGTCTTGATTTGCTTGTTGAGTTTTGTCTTGAGCTACCTCATAGAACAACACCCCTAGTGGTTAAACAAGCAACTCACCAAATAAAACACATGTGTGACTTAGGAAATGTTGTTTTCCTTCTTACTACATCAAACCTCTCTCCTGATGACAACATGAGTGTGCCATCTTGATTTTTCTCTTTGTGGTACAAGATAGCTCAATCACCCTTAATTCAAAACTTGGGATCATCTACCCCTCATCACATCCTTCTCTTGTACCCACTCATCTTTGTTGGTTTAGAGGCCATGTCGACCATCTGTGTTGACATGCTTAAAATGTCCAGACTTTGGCAATTGATCTCTAAGCACCCACAACTCGTTATTGTTGACTTCAATGCATGGATCTCATCTATGCAACATCCTCTTCAACCTCCACGTCCTGCATGTCTCAGTCAATCCTTGCAACTCATATATTCAACTTGATCCGGTATCCTATCCCATGTTCCAGCACCAGATCACTTCTTCCTCTTTTACCTCTTGTTTTTGTTTTCATTCAAATTTAATCTTTACAAAACCAAGAGTGGGACTGATGGGTACATTATGTAGCCACCACCTACCCTTGAGAACACTCCTCTCTAAATGTGTTTCCTTTCTCAAAACCCCTTCGTTTTTCTTCTCTAGTTTTGGATCACAAAACTACTTCTAGTTTTATTAAATCTTTTCAAAATATTTCTTCAAACAAAACAAAGAACTGAAATGGGTTTTGCTTCTCATCTCATTTCTACCAAGTACTGATTTCTAAAACATTATTTCTTTATCTTGCCTTCTTTTTAACAAAAGGCTTGTTTATGGTACCTATACCATTTCTTGTTTGCTTTAAATTTGAGAAAACTCTACTTCACTTGAGAAAGTAAGTAGAACATTTTGAACTCCTATGTTCCAACTAGTTTTCTCTCAACATCTTCAAAATTCCATTTCACTTGAGTACATTCCCAATTGTCCATAGACAATTGAGGTGTTTCAAATACTTTTCAAATAAGTTCTACTTCAAATGAAAACTCTTGCACATCTCTGATCTACCACATTGTATCCCCTCCATCCTTCAATTCTTGAGCAAATGGATGATCATTTGATACTTTCAAACCACTCACAATTGACCTCTTATTTGTAGAGCAACTTATATTCTTTTCCATCATCACCTTGACCTCTTGAATTCATAATTTATGTCACCATATTCATCATTGTGGGTATATGGTTATTTCACTCACCATCTCTCTTATTCTTGCTCTACCATTGTCTCAACCACCATCACCATTATCTTCTTGGCACAAGGCCATCATGCAACAAATACCATCATGGTATATTTTACCATCACAATCTTCCTCCATCTCTATATCTCTCACATTGTTCATTTTTTTTATTGACAAGAATGGAGCCGGCCAAATGGTGTATGCATGACATTTTCGGCCAGCCATGCCTCTTCATTTCCTTCCTCCACAAGTCTTGCCTCCCACCTAACCCAATCAATAAATGGGCAGCCACCATCCTTGGCCAATCAAAAAAGGAGGCAGCCACCCCTCTCCCTCTATAAAAACTCCCTAGCCGGCCACCACCTCCCCTTTGGCTCATTTTTCTCACTCTCCACTCCCTCACACTCTCTCCCTGCTCTCCTCCACGAAATGCTGCTGCTCCTTGCTCCCATGGCCGGCCATGGCCATGAAGATCCACCAAGATGAAGCTCCCTTCCTCCCTCAAGCTTCCCCTCACCATGAGAGACTCCCTCTCCATCTTCTCCCCAACCCTAGATGGTTTAATCTCCTCTTCTTCTTCCTTCATTGCTAAGATTGGATCTTGATGCAGGTGCATGTTGGTCCAAGCATGGAGAAGATTGAGCAATCCTCAGATCTGAAGTTCTTGAGCAAAGTTCGTCCAAAAACTTGCTGTAATTTCTGCTATCTTGCTGTTTCAGATTCTGGTACGATCTTGTAAAATCCGCCAAATCTCGTGTGCAGATCCAAATCGAGTGGTTCAAAGTTCTGAAGATAGGTGATGAAAAGATCTACAACTTGGCGTTGGTCTCATCCTCAAATTCGTTACGGATTTTGCATGGTAAATAAAGTTCTGCAAACATGCAGAATCACTGTTTGTTAGATTTCTCCCGTTTTACAAAACCTTTTTGAGCAAATTAAACTGTGGGTGAAAGCCCTCTCCAATACCATCATTTTGGCGGTGGTTTCACTTCGATTGACCTCCTGAAACTGAAATGGTTCACAGATCAAGATCTGGTCAGATCTGACTTTGTCGAATTAAACCAGGAGCTTGGAGACGAATTTTTGAATGAAACCAACTGGGTAAGAACCACCTATTCAATACCTTTCAGATGCAGCAGACCTCATATTTTTATGATTTGTGTATGATTTTTGATGAATTAAACTTGTTCTGTATGTTCTGCAGACATGGCTGTTAGCTTTTAATTCATCAAAAATCCATTTTTGAACCTAATTGAGTGATTCCACTTCTGTAGGATTACTGAATGTTTTCTTAATCATATCAAACAAGTTTCAAACCTTTATCTATTCTGTAACTCCAGAGGTGAAGCAAATGGTACAGACATGCAGTAATCTTGTCAATCCATTTGTGAGAGTTTCAGAAACAATTTGAACCCAAATCCAATTGTGTATGCATCTATGTTTAAATACCTTTCAAAATGCCAGTGGCCTCATATTTTTAGGATTTTTGTACGATTTATGGCTTACAGATCTTGTTTTCTGTACAGTCAGATTCAAAGAAATTCCTAAAATTTTAGGGTTAATATTTTTGGGTGATTCCAATTGGTTTAGTCTTGTATTACTACTGGCTATATAGGAAAAATATTATTAGTCTCTGTTCATACATATTTGTTACTGTTAGTAATGTTTATGTGTGACATGCATTGTTGAAGCAAAACCTTTCGGTTTATTTAAAACCCTTGACCAACTCTTTTTGGTAGAGATGGGCAACCATTGTTTTATGCTTGCAAAGCAAAACCTCTGCAACTTAACATTAGCTCTTTTGTTTAGCTTGAGTTTTCAAATGATGTGGATTATGGTTTGCTTCCTATTTTGGTTGTAGTGTTATGGGAACAAATTATGTTAGGAAAACTGTGTTCTACTTTTCCAAAAATGTTTGAAAATGTTTTGTGAATGTTTGTGATGCCAAACTAATGCTCTTGTCCTCTTTATGATGTTATCTACCAGGGGATACTTAGTTGTGCCATGGTGATACCTAGAGAGGCAATTGCTAAGTCGTGGCACTCTCATACCTTCACTAGGTAAATAAATGGGGTTTTCTTTTAGTTGCTTTGTAGTACCTATAAGTCTTTTGTATGTTAGCCCTTAGTAAAGTGGTTAGCTATTGATTGTTGAATGTTGCATGCTTGTTATGTTTGGAGCAATGTGATTGATTGTGTTCCTTTTATATTTTCCGGCGATAGATGCGAACAATTCCGGAGAAGAAGAAGAAGTGGATTGGACAAGGATTCTTTATATGTTGATGGAATTCTTATATTGATGGAGTTGAAGACGTACAGGGACAAATAAGCCAAGGCAAGCCATCTTTTGATCTCTGATTCGGTGTCTAGTTGGATGTCATTTGTTGATGTCCAAAGCACCTCGGTTCTATGTGTGTTGTTCTCCTTATTATTGTCATCTATGTATGGTTGCTAGTGGAGTACTCCCTAGTGGTGATACTCCACCTTTGACATGTGATTATGGGATACATGGTATCATGGTCGTGCTATTCCACTTGGTCATCTTGTATGCTCAACTTGAGCATCTTCCCTCTCAAGATAGTAACTTACACCACACTCACCACTTTTGTAGTTTAGAGGTATCAATGTCATGATCTTGGTGTAATCCTCAATTTGAGAGGAGTATGCCGTGTACCCTCTTGGAGAGTTGGTTGGGTAGTGATTCTCCACTATCCAAATTTTATAGTTAGTACCACAAATCTGAAAGTATAATCCTCTTTGTGTTGTCATCATACATGCTTATCTTAAGCGAGTATGATCCACCCATTACTCCTTTACACCTTCTATGGCAAGATGACTCTCATCTCGGCCATAGTGCAATTCTAGTTCAACTCATGAAACTATAGGTTGGGAATCCCTCAAGGCTTACCTTGTTGTAAATGTTTTATGAAAACCTTGGGTGAGTTAACCCAAGCGTATGGTTTAAGAAAGCAAAGGATCTTGGTAAAGATGTTCGGAAAGGTGGTGTATGGCTGTTTGTTGAACAACCCGGGGGTTGTGGGAAAAATGTTTTAAAAAGGAGCACTCGCGTATAAGTGTACACCAGCCCAACTTTTATCGCGCAACCACTCTACCCTCGGTGTGGGACGGGGCTTAGCCCGTAGTTTGTTGAAGCCGGCAGGAGCACCCTTCACAACTTTCTAGGGAGGGTCATGACGACCTCCGACGCCGGGTTGCGCTCCGGAGGAGGCAATACACTCGTCTTAACCGATAGCCGGACGATTACCGAGGGTCTTTTGTCATGGCGCCGGAGATACGCTCAAAAGGAGGTATGCTCGCCGGGGTGCCGGGAAGGGGTAAGCCCGCAGGGAAGGACTCGTGCCAGTGGAGATGGGCGAAAGGTTATGTCCGGGTATCCGTCGTGGCATATGTTGTTATGCAGGGATGATGCCCACACGATAGGTATCCGGATAGTTGTGGGGAAGTGTGCAAACTCTGCAGAGTCAAATCTATTCGAATAGCCGCGTCCGCGGTCATGGACGGGTTGCAAAGGTCTACCTTTACCGGGGCTTGTGTTTTGTTTTGATAAATGCTTTGCAAAGAAAGTGTTGTGTTGGATGTACCGGAAGGGTACTGGAAAAGGGCGTGTGTCGACCATATGGAGATGGTCGTGGAAAAATAAGACCAAGTGGGGAAATCTTTCCTAATGTTTCATGTAGAGGAACTCTTCTTTAACAAAGATATAGAGATGTCATAGGACTTCCCTAGTATCCCCATCACCTGAGATGGCGGTATGCTAACTCTTCTTCAATAAAGATATAGATATGTCATAGCTATCTTTTGAAGTACCTTCTTCAATAAAGATATAGAGATGCCATAGTACCACTTTAGTGTCCGCATCACTTGAGATGCCTGGCATGCTATGTCCACAAGAGAAACTGACGCCCTTGTGCATGCTATATCCACAAGAGAAACTATTTCTATTTCACATGCTATATCCACAAGAGAAACTATTTCTCTTTCTCATGCTATTTTCCACAAGAGAAATTAGCTCTTCCCTCTTGTCATCTTAGTTTAGCACTTGTTATCTTGCACTCTTGCAAAGTACCTTTCTTGATGGTTTGCGAGTACAATTCCAAATGTACTCACGGCTTTGTCCCCGGCTATTTACTTGGCCGTACTTGAAGGAACTCGACGGACAAAGAAGGAGTTGGCGATGTCTATGCGAGCTAGGAACGTCTTCCCGCCCGCCTGCCCGTAGGGTTATGGCAGATGACTTGGGTACTGCGCTGCTGAAGTGATGATGCTACTCTGATGTTAGATAGGCCCTTCGAGGCTATTATGTAATTATCGGTCATGTGACCATGTTTAATTTTCTTATTCCGCTTTGTAATGGATGGTGTAATTTGATATCAGTTCGGTTATGTGTTCACGACGCACTGATCATGGGATCGTGAACTGTATACATAACAGGGAATTTCGGACAGCTGGTCCGGGGTCCCCACAGAGCTGGTATCAGAGCTATCCTGACTGTAGGAGACCTTAGTTAGCATGGACGTTAGTTAGGAAACAATTACTTCGGAAAAAACTATTTATGAAACAAATTATTTCTTTAGTCGGAAGTATAGCTTCTACTCCTCTTATTTAATCAAAGCTTCTAAATTCTTATCTCTCTGCTTTATAAATGTTTGAAAATTCTTACTCTATGGTCTCATCCACTTCAAACCTACATATTGGACGATGTCCCCGACTCAGACCGGAGACTCGAAGTCGAAGATGGATCAACCTTTTATGAAGTCTCACGTATCTCCAACAGCAGCTATTGAAGGTTGGATGCCGACTTAGTCGTGCTCATGTAGGGATGATAACATCATGTCTTTGGTTTTCACCAAAGTATGTCAAAGATTTGACCTTGTTCCTCCATGGGCTTGCACTTTTTGCAGTCGTCTGGGATCAAGTCCTCAGTTCTTGACTAGTAATTTTTAGGTCAGCCACCAGAAGTTGCCGACTTCGGGAGTACCTCAACAACTACCCCTTCGAAGACCTCACGTCCCCGGGATGTCGAACAAGAATACTACGCAGTTTTCGCCTCCGCCTCAACATAGGAGACCCAACACCAGGCATGCTTTGCGACCAACGGCCCCAAAAATCCATGAAGGAGTCTATAGAAGCAAAATGAAGACGGCGAAATATGTGACCAGCCCCAAACCAATAGGATGGATAGGACAAACTCAATCGCTTTGATTGAGCTACCCCCGCGCATTAGGAATTTTTGTGTACTTAGAGTATCATGGTTGATGTGATGATTGCTTGTTGTTTCTTAGTGTGCTGCCTTGAGTGTTTGTATCTGTTTGCTGTGTGCGTGTATGTCTTGCTATTTAGATGTTTCCGCCCTTTTTAATTGTTTGAAATTTGTGAAACAGAAATTAAAAATGGAAATCTGCCAATGTACTGTTTTGCTAATAAAAATAGTTTGGTAGCTCCGATTGATGTGATTCCAATTGCACTAGAACCAGTATGAAATTATCTCTCAGATGCCACTGACCTTGTATTTTTAGGATTTTTTTGCGATTTTTTAATAAATAAAACTTGATCACTGTTTCTGGTTAGTATTTTGAGTCTCAAAAATTGAAAAATAAATATTTTTGAATGATTCCAATTGTGTTGATCTTGTTTTGTTTCTGTGCATCTAGGAAAAATACCAGTAGCCCCTGTTAGTGGTATTTTGTCTCTGGTTATGGTTGTATGGGTGTCACATGTAAAGATAGGATTAAAGTTTGCCTCGCCGGTGTATTGTTAACTGCTAGTTAGTTGGGTAGATTAACGAAAGACTCTAACTCTAAACCCATTAGCAGTTGTTTTTCAACCATCAGGGAAACTAACTCAGACCCCTACCTACGCCGACTACCTTCAAGGTCAGCTGAAGCATCTCTACTACGCCAACAAAGCAAAAGCCAATACCTTCAAGATCCGCTGAAGCATCTCCACTTCCCCAAGAAAGAAGAAGCCTCTACCTTCAAGAGTGACTGCACCTCTACCAGAAGACTTACTAACTTGGTCTAACCCGGGAGTATAATCGCGCTAACCTCTAGGATATCTTCTTGAAAATACCCTCCAACACATCGTTTGACAAGCTGAGGGAACAATAGCGTCAAAGCCGAGCTACATCACATGGTTCATCTGGTCCTCATCAAATGAAGCTCCTGAAGATACTCCAAGACTCAAGACTTTAGGTGTAGTTTACCCGCTAACTTCTTAGTTGTTACTGAAGTCAGCACCGACCCTCAAGCTGAAGATTGTCTTCGACGACCCCTGTTGCTGCTTCATATGGGTACCAACCAGGCGTTTCTTCAACTTACTAACTCACCGCGCGTCCCATATGGTTTAGTTAACACGTGAGTGCCGCTTGAAGTTGTGGTCTGCACGTCGCCCCAGAAGATTCTACAACTGAATACGGAAGATCGACGACTTCTTCAGAAGCCCGATAGAACAACAAGGCAGAAGCTCAGAGTTTTTCCGAAAGCCCGATGAAAAATCTTAAGGGTGGAAGAATTCGTCTTCCACTAAAATCAAGCTAACTCTAAAAAGTTTTCAGCCCTGTTCAAGCACCGTTGGGTGCACTAACCCTCCCACAGCCTTGAACTCCCTCTAGGATCATGAAGAAGCTACAGATCCAACACCTGCATGGAGTAGTCAACCCTTCACGAAGCTTTCCCTCGGAAGAAATCTATCATGTCTCCCGTAAGATGAAGCAACGACCTTCTCTACAACGGTACGTCTACGTAAGAATGGAGTCCGACTTTAGTTAAACCCTATAACCTCTCTAGTTCTACACTCAGCAATCTCGGGACGAGATTAGTTTAAGGGTGGAAGATCCGTAACACCCCACTTTTTGCAACCTTGTTTATCTCGTCCATAATGCAAAAATTAGGGGGAACAAAAACTTTTTCTTTAGACTAATTAAGATGAATTGCCTTGATCTGTTGGTTATGATGAATTGCCTTGATCTCGTTGGTAGATGAAGTGTCTTGATTTGCTTGTTGAGTTTTGTCTTGAGCTACCTCATAGAACAACACCCCTAGTGGTTAAACAAGCAACTCACCAAATAAAACACATGTGTGACTTAGGAAATGTTGTTTTCCTTCTTACTACATCAAACCTCTCTCCTGATGACAACATGAGTGTGCCATCTTGATTTTTCTCTTTGTGGTACAAGATAGCTCAATCACCCTTAATTCAAAACTTGGGATCATCTACCCCTCATCACATCCTTCTCTTGTACCCACTCATCTTTGTTGGTTTAGAGGCCATGTCGACCATCTGTGTTGACATGCTTAAAATGTCCAGACTTTGGCAATTGATCTCTAAGCACCCACAATTGTTATTGTTGACTTCAATGCATGGATCTCATCTATGCAACATCCTCTTCAACCTCCACGTCCTGCATGTCTCAGTCAATCCTTGCAACTCATATATTCAACTTGATCTGGTATCCTATCCCATGTTCCAGCACTAGATCACTTCTTCCTCTTTTACCTCTTGTTTTTGTTTTCATTCAAATTTAATCTTTACAAAACCAAGAGTGGGACTGATGGGTACATTATGTAGCCACCACCTACCCTTGAGAACACTCCTCTCTAAATGTGTTTCCTTTCTCAAAACCCCTTCGTTTTTCTTCTCTAGTTTTGGATCACAAAACTACTTCTAGTTTTATTAAATCTTTTCAAAATATTTCTTCAAACAAAACAAAGAACTGAAATGGGTTTTGCTTCTCATCTCATTTCTACCAAGTACTGATTTCTAAAACATTATTTCTTTATCTTGCCTTCTTTTTAACAAAAGGCTTGTTTATGGTACCTATACCATTTCTTGTTTGCTTTAAATTTGAGAAAACTCTACTTCACTTGAGAAAGTAAGTAGAACATTTTGAACTCCTATGTTCCAACTAGTTTTCTCTCAACATCTTCAAAATTCCATTTCACTTGAGTACATTCCCAATTGTCCCTAGACAATTGAGGTGTTTCAAATACTTTTCAAATAAGTTCTACTTCAAATGAAAACTCTTGCACATCTCTGATCTACCACATTGTATCCCCTCCATCCTTCAATTCTTGAGCAAATGGATGATCATTTGATACTTTCAAACCACTCACAATTGACCTCTTATTTGTAGAGCAACTTATATTCTTTTCCATCATCACCTTGACCTCTTGAATTCATAATTTATGTCACCATATTCATCATTGTGGGTATATGGTTATTTCACTCACCATCTCTCTTATTCTTGCTCTACCATTGTCTCAACCACCATCACCATTATCTTCTTGGCACAAGGCCATCATGCAACAAATACCATCATGGTATATTTTACCATCACAATCTTCCTCCATCTCTATATCTCTCACATTGTTCATTTTTTTATTGACAAGAATGGAGCCGGCCAAATGGTGTATGCATGACATTTTCGGCCAGCCATGCCTCTTCATTTCCTTCCTCCACAAGTCTTGCCTCCCACCTAACCCAATCAATAAATGGGCAGCCACCATCCTTGGCCAATCAAAAAAGGAGGCAGCCACCCCTCTCCCTCTATAAAAACTCCCTAGCCGGCCACCACCTCCCCTTTGGCTCATTTTTCTCACTCTCCACTCCCTCACACTCTCTCCCTGCTCTCCTCCACGAAATGCTGCTGCTCCTTGCTCCCATGGCCGGCCATGGCCATGAAGATCCACCAAGATGAAGCTCCCTTCCTCCCTCAAGCTTCCCCTCACCATGAGAGACTCCCTCTCCATCTTCTCCCCAACCCTAGATGGTTTAATCTCCTCTTCTTCTTCCTTCATTGCTAAGATTGGATCTTGATGCAGGTGCATGTTGGTCCAAGCATGGAGAAGATTGAGCAATCCTCAGATCTGAAGTTCTTGAGCAAAGTTCGTCCAAAAACTTGCTGTAATTTCTGCTATCTTGCTGTTTCAGATTCTGGTACGATCTTGTAAAATCCGCCAAATCTCGTGTGCAGATCCAAATCGAGTGGTTCAAAGTTCTGAAGATAGGTAATGAAAAGATCTACAACTTGGCGTTGGTCTCATCCTCAAATTCGTTACGGATTTTGCATGGTAAATAAAGTTCTGCAAACATGCAGAATCACTGTTTGTTAGATTTCTCCCGTTTTACAAAACCTTTTTGAGCAAATTAAACTGTGGGTGAAAGCCCTCTCCAATACCATCATTTTGGCGGTGGTTTCACTTCGATTGACCTCCTGAAACTGAAATGGTTCACAGATCAAGATCTGGTCAGATCTGACTTTGTCGAATTAAACCAGGAGCTTGGAGACGAATTTTTGAATGAAACCAACTGGGTAAGAACCACCTATTCAATACCTTTCAGATGCAGCAGACCTCATATTTTTATGATTTGTGTATGATTTTTGATGAATTAAACTTGTTCTGTATGTTCTGCAGACATGGCTGTTAGCTTTTAATTCATCAAAAATCCATTTTTGAACCTAATTGAGTGATTCCACTTCTGTAGGATTACTGAATGTTTTCTTAATCATATCAAACAAGTTTCAAACCTTTATCTATTCTGTAACTCCAGAGGTGAAGCAAATGGTACAGACATGCAGTAATCTTGTCAATCCATTTGTGAGAGTTTCAGAAACAATTTGAACCCAAATCCAATTGTGTATGCATCTATGTTTAAATACCTTTCAAATGCCAGTGGCCTCATATTTTTAGGATTTTTCTACGATTTATGGCTTACAGATCTTGTTTTCTGTACAGTCAGATTCAAATAAATTCCTAAAATTGTAGGGTTAATATTTTTGGGTGATTCCAATTGGGTTAGTCTTGTATTACTACTGGCTATATAGGAAAAATATTATTAGTCTCTGTTCATACATATTTGTTACTGTTAGTAATGTTTATGTGTGACATGCATTGTTGAAGCAAAACCTTTCGGTTTATTTAAAACCCTTGACCAACTCTTTTTGGTAGAGATGGTCAACCATTGTTTTATGCTTGCAAAGCAAAACCTCTGCAACTTAACATTAGCTCTTTTGTTTAGCTTGAGTTTTCAAATGATGTGGATTATGGTTTGCTTCCTATTTTGGTTGTAGTGTTATGGGAACAAATTATGTTAGGAAAACTGTGTTCTACTTTTCCAAAAATGTTTGAAAATGTTTTGTGAATGTTTGTGATGCCAAACTAATGCTCTTGTCCTCTTTATGATGTTATCTACCAGGGGATACTTAGTTGTGCCATGGTGATACCTAGAGAGGCAATTGCTAAGTCGTGGCACTCTCATACCTTCACTAGGTAAATAAATGGGGTTTTCTTTTAGTTGCTTTGTAGTACCTATAAGTCTTTTGTATGTTAGCCCTTAGTAAAGTGGTTAGCTATTGATTGTTGAATGTTGCATGCTTGTTATGTTTGGAGCAATGTGATTGATTGTGTTCCTTTTATATTTTCCGGCGATAGATGCGAACAATTCCGGAGAAGAAGAAGAAGAAGTGGATTGGACAAGGATTCTTTATATGTTGATGGAATTCTTATATTGATGGAGTTGAAGACGTACAGGGACAAATAAGCCAAGGCAAGCCATCTTTTGATCTCTGATTCGGTGTCTAGTTGGATGTCATTTGTTGATGTCCAAAGCACCTCGGTTCTATGTGTGTTGTTCTCCTTATTATTGTCATCTATGTATGGTTGCTAGTGGAGTACTCCCTAGTGGTGATACTCCACCTTTGACATGTGATTATGGGATACATGGTATCATGGTCGTGCTATTCCACTTGGTCATCTTGTATGCTCAACTTGAGCATCTTCCCTCTCAAGATAGTAACTTACACCACACTCACCACTTTTGTAGTTTCGAGGTATCAATGTCATGATCTTGGTGTAATCCTCAATTTGAGAGGAGTATGCCGTGTACCCTCTTGGAGAGTTGGTTGGGTAGTGATTCTCCACTATCCAAATTTTATAGTTAGTACCACAAATCTGAAAGTATAATCCTCTTTGTGTTGTCATCATACATGCTTATCTTAAGCGAGTATGATCCACCCATTACTCCTTTACACCTTCTATGGCAAGATGACTCTCATCTCGGCCATAGTGCAATTCTAGTTCAACTCATGAAACTATAGGTTGGGAACCCCTCAAGGCTTACCTTGTTGTAAATGTTTTATGAAAACCTTGGGTGAGTTAACCCAAGCGTATGGTTTAAGAAAGCAAAGGATCTTGGTAAAGATGTTCGGAAAGGTGGTGTATGGCTGTTTGTTGAACAACCTAGGGGGTTGTGGGAAAAATGTTTTAAAAAGGAGCACCGCGTATAAGTGTACACCAGCCCAACTTTTATCGCGCAACCACTCTACCCTCGGTGTGGGACGGGGCTTAGCCCGTAGTTTGTTGAAGCCGGCAGGAGCACCCTTCACAACTTTCTAGGGAGGGTCATGACGACCTCCGACGCCGGGTTGCGCTCCGGAGGAGGCAATACACCGTCTTAACCGATAGCCGGACGATTACCGAGGGTCTTCGTCATGGCGCCGGAGATACGCTCAAAAGGAGGTATGCTCGCCGGGGTGCCGGGAAGGGGTAAGCCCGCGAGGGAAGGACTCGTGCCAGTGGAGATGGGCGAAAGGTTATGTCCGGGTATCCGTCGTGGCATATGTTGTTATGCAGGGATGATGCCCACACGATAGGTATCCGGATAGTTGTGGGGAAGTGTGCAAACTCTGCAGAGTCAACTATTCGAATAGCCGCGTCCGCGGTCATGGACGGGTTGCAAAGGTCTACCTTTACCGGGGCTTGTGTTTTGTTTTGATAAATGCTTTGCAAAGAAAGTGTTGTGTTGGATGTACCGGAAGGGTACGGAAAAGGGCGTGTGTCGACCATATGGAGATGGTCGTGGAAAAATAAGACCAAGTGGGGAAATCTTTCCTAATGTTTCATGTAGAGGAACTCTTCTTTAACAAAGATATAGAGATGTCATAGGACTTCCCTAGTATCCCCATCACCTGAGATGGCGGTATGCTAACTCTTCTTCAATAAAGATATAGATATGTCATAGCTATCTTTTGAAGTACCTTCTTCAATAAAGATATAGAGATGCCATAGTACCACTTTAGTGTCCGCATCACTTGAGATGCCGGCATGCTATGTCCACAAGAGAAACTGACGCCCTTGTGCATGCTATATCCACAAGAGAAACTATTTCTATTTCACATGCTATATCCACAAGAGAAACTATTTCTCTTTCTCATGCTATTTTCCACAAGAGAAATTAGCTCTTCCCTCTTGTCATCTTAGTTTAGCACTTGTTATCTTGCACTCTTGCAAAGTACCTTTCTTGATGGTTTGCGAGTACAATTCCAAATGTACTCACGGCTTTTTCCCTGGCTATTTACTTGGCCAGACTTGAAGGAACTCGACAGACAAAGAAGGAGTTGGCGATGTCTATGCGAGCTAGGAACGTCTTCCCAGTCAGTTGCCTGTAGGGTTATGGCAGATGACTTGGGTACTGCGCTGCTGAAGTGATGATGCTACTCTGATGTTAGATAGGCCCTTCGAGGCTAGTATGTAATTATCGGTCATGTGACCATGTTTAATTTTCTTATTCCGCTTTGTAATGGATGGTGTAATTTGATATCAGTTCGGTTATGTGTTCACGACGCACTGATCATGGGATCGTGAACTGTATACATAACAGGGAATTTCGGACAGCTGGTCCGGGGTCCCCACACTAGGACTAATACATACTTGTGATTATACCCCTTGCAAGCATCCGCAACTACAAGAAAGTAATTAAGATAAATCTAACCACAACCTTAAACTCTGAGATCCTGCGATCCCTCCTGCATCGATATACCAACGGGGGCTCAGGTTTCGGTCACTCCGGCAACCCCGCAATTGGCAAACGAGTACAAGATGCATTCCCCTAGGCCCATAAATGGTGAAGTGTCGTGTAGTCGACGTTCACACGACACCACTAGAAGAATAACACCACAACTTAAATATCATAACATTGAATATTACTCAACCATAGTTCACTACTAACAATTAGACTTCACCCATGTCCTCAAGAACTAAACGAACTACTCACGAGACATCACATGGAACATGATCAGAGGTGATATGATGATGAATAACAATCTGAACATAGACCTTGGTTCAATGGTTTCACTCAATAGCATAAACAACAAGTAGAAATCAGTACCGGGAGAGTTTCCCCTATCAAACACTTAAGATCAAACCCAAATTGCTACAGCGGTGACGATGTCCAACGGTGGAGATGGCGGTGATGATGGTGGAGATGATGATGATGGTGATGGATATGATGTCCAGCTTGATGGCGGTGACGATGGCGTCGATTTCCCCCTCCGGGAGGGAATTTCCCGGCGGATTCCTCGCCCGCCGGAGAGCTCTTTTCTCTCCGGTGTTCTCCGCCCCGCGAGGGGGCTGTAACCCTTCGTGAGGATTCCTCTGTGGCTTAGGTCTTCGGGACGAAGGGTTTCGCGAAGAAAAGGAGGCGAAAGAGGCCGAGGGGGCCCCACACCACATGGTGGCGCGGCCAGGCCATGGGCCGCGCCACCCTATGGTGTGGCCCCACCATGGGTCCAGCTGGCTCCCCCTTCTGGCTTCCTCCGTCATCTGGAAAAATAGGAGTTTCTGTAAAACTTCCTTCCACAATTGATCTTCCGAAATATTGCATCCTGACGGTGCTTTTTCCAGCAGAATCCTGGCTCCGGTGCTCGATCTCCAAATAATCATGAAACATGCAAAATAGAGGAAATAACATAAGTATTGTGTCCCAATATGAAATATATCAATGAATAACAGCAAATTATGATATAAAATAGTGATCCAATTTGGACGTATCAACTCCCCCCAAGCTTAGACTTCGCTTGTCCCCAAGCGAAACTGAACTCTGTAAACAGGTCCACATGTTTATGGAGTGAAGAGTCGATAAATAAAATACGGACAAGAAGCATCATATTCATTCACACAAGACATTATAGTAAGCAACTTCCTCATATAACTCAACTTGAAACAAGTATAAGGTAATCACAAATAAAGGTGCATAAGAAATCATTATTGGTGATGGCAAACTTTATTCTTGGTCAGAGAACAGTTAACAGATTATACTTTATCTATTGAGCAGCGCTCTCATATTAAAAGCTTATGGTAAACTTGCATACTCAATCATATTAATCATTGATGACTTTCAAAGCTATATTCATTCAGGTAAAACTTGTACTAAACAAGAAAGAGTAAAGACATGATGAAGCAAATCACAATATAATGGTTTGATCACAACAACTCAAATGCTTGCTTGAGATGGAGGGAAATAGGTTTACCGACTCAACATAAAGTAAAAGACGAGGCCCTTCGCAGAGGGAAGCGAGAGATTAAATCATGTGCTAGAGCTTTTTCAGTTTTGAAATCATATAAAGAGAATAAAAGTAAAGTTTTGAGAGGTGTTTGTTGTTGTCAACGACTGGTAGCGGGTACTCTAACCCCCTTGCCAAACAGTACCTCCAAAGAGCGGCTCCCATGAAGGACGTTATCTCTACCGGCAAGGTAGATCATCCCTCTTCTCTTTTGTTTACACATGTACTTTAGTTTATTTAAGGATGACACTCCCCCCAACCTTTGCTTACACAAGCCATGGCTAACCGAATCCTTGGGTGCCTTCCAACAATCTCATACCATGGAGGAGTGTCTATTGCAAAATTAAGTTGCTTACTGATGAATCAGGGCAAAACATGTGAAGAGAATTATTAATGAAAGTTGATTAATTTGGGGCTGGGAACCCCGTTGCCAGCTCTTATTGCAAAATTATAGGATAAGTGGATGAAGCCACTAGTCCATTAGTGGAGGCTGCCTAACAAGATCTGAAAGATAAAACACCACATACTTCCTCATGAGCTATAAAACATTGACACAAATAAGAAGTAATAAGTTTTGAATTGTTTAAAGGTAGCACATGAAGTATTTACTTGGAATGGCGGACAATACCATGCGGTAGGTAGGTATGGTGGACACAAATGGCATAGGTTTGGGTTCGAGTTTGGATGCACGAGAAGTATTCCCTCTCAGTATAGGTCTTTGGCTAGCAAGGTTAATTAGCAAGCATAAGAGTTGAGGGAAACAAACAAATATACATGTGATAGAAACAATCATGCATCTTGCTTGTAAGCACAAACAGTTTTAACTTTAGAATACTAATGCTAAGGACTGATAAGAAAGATAATAATATCTTCTACATGTATTTCCTCTATTCTTCTTAAACTCAAAGTGTTGTTACTACTGACCATTGCTAAGTTTGCCAAAACCAAATAGATTTACTCAATACTCCCAAAGTGGTACCAATACTAAAATCAAGATCAATCATATAGTAGAAATTGCAAACTAAAATAAGGTGTGCAATATGTAAATGATAAGACTTCTCATTAATATTCCATAACGATAACTCACACCAAGGGATACATAGACAAACTAAAGGAGAGATACTTCCACACCGCAACCCATCTCATACGATAACTTCCCTACTCATGATATGTCACTACTTGATAGTAAAAAGTAAAAGGTAATGATAATGTGATACCGCAGCACTCCCCAAGCTTGGAACAAACCAAGGGGATGCCAATACCGATGATGAATTACTCCTTTGGCGATGGTGGTGATGAATTCCTGACAAGCTTCTCAATAAGCTCCTGAAGCTCATCAATCCTGTATATGAGGTTGCGAATCATCTCCGAATTGTGCTCGACGCGGTTAAGAAGTCTGTCCGACGACGAGTCCCAACTCTTGGAGTTATTTCCCCAACCTTCGAGCTTCGGGCTCCGTCTTTCCCGCATTGTTAGAACGATCTATATCCCAATTGCTAGGCAGTGCTGCCTTGGGAGTCCTTTCAATTTGATTATTGTAGATTAGATTGTGGAAAGGATGGTGAATGCCTGAAGAAGATGTCCTTGGAGCTAGGTAATGGCGGGGAAGTCCTCCTCCGGTCCTAATCCGTGCGCTCTTCTTGGCGTTGAGCGAGTTTGTCACCACTTCGACGCTTGCGATGGTGGTGCGTGGGTGCTCTTGCGGAACTTCTTCGACTTCCTCTTCATCCTCCTTTGCTTCTTCCTTGACGCTCTTGTCCTCTTCTTTCCACTCACGATCTTGATTATCTTCATCCGGAAGCCCCTTGCCTTTGTTCTTGGAGACCATGGTGCCTCTAAACTGAAAACAGATCCTGGCAGAAACAGCTCGAAACAAAACACGTCGAGAGAACGATATACGGACCTCCAGGGGTCCGGGGGATTTTATAATAAAAATTTTCAGAACAAACGGAAAGTACCAGATCGAACAAGAGTCGGAAAGGGGTGAGGAGGCGGCCAGACCATAGGTCGGCGCGGGCCCAGGTCAGGCCGCGCCGGCCTATGGTGGCACGCCATCGTGCGTCCATTCCACTCCGTTTCGAACTCGTAATTTTTCTTATTTTCTAAAAACAACAAAAATAATGTTCGGAAAGCAAATCGCGAACTTTTCATTACCAGTACTGTTACCTATTCAAAGTCGAGTTCTGGCGGACTGTCAATTTGTCCCTTGATGAAAGCCTCCGGTGTTTCCACTCGAATAATATCAACATCAACATTGTAAGAATCACCTGAGATATAGTGCTTGAGTCTTTGTCCATTCACTACTTGCGTAGCATTGCCTTGGAGAGAGCTAATTTTAATTGCTCCTGAACGATACACCTCCTCAACAACATATGGTCCTTCCCATTTCGAGAGTAATTTCCCTGCGAAGAATCTGAGACGAGACCGATACAATAGGACTTTATCCCCAATATTAAACTCTCTTTTGATGATCCTTCTATCATGCCATTTTTTAACTTTTTCTTTAAAGAGTTTAGCATTTTCATAAGCTTCACTTCTCCATTCATCTAGAGAACTTAATTGTAGCAACCTCTTATCACCGGCAAGTTTAGGATCTTTATTTAATTCTCTAACGACTCGATAAGCTTTGTGTTCTAGTTCTAAAGGTAAATGACAAGCCTTTCCGTAAACCATTTTATAAGGTGACATTCCCATGGGGTTTTTATAAGCAGTTCTATAAGCCCATAGTGCGTCTTTCAATTTACTAGCCCAATTCTTTCTAGATTTATTAACGGTTTTCTCGCAAGATAGATTTAATTTCTCTATTTGATAGTTCTACTTGACCACTACTTTGAGGGTGATAAGCGGAAGCAATTCTATGATTAATACCATACTTAGCAAGAGTTTTTCTAAAACCTCCATGAATAAAATGAGAACCTCCATCAGTCATAATATATCTAGGTACTCCAAATCTAGGAAAAATAATATCTAAAAGCATTTTTAAAGAGGTCTCACCATCATCACTTTTTGTAGGTATGGCTTCCACCCATTTAGTAACATAATCAACAGCAACAAGTATATGAGTGTTACCTTTTGAAGAGGGAAAAGGTCCCATGAAGTCAAATCCCCAACAATCAAACAGTTCAATAACAAGAGTATAATTCATGGGCATTTCATTGCGTCTGGAGATATTACCAACCCTTTGACATTCATCACAATATAAAATAAACTTCCTTGCATCTTTGAAGAGAGTTGGCCAATAAAAACCTGATTGTAGAACCTTTTGCGCGGTTCTATCTCCGGCGTGATGTCCTCCATAAGCACTCGCCATGACATTTACTCAATATCTCTTGTTGTTCATATTCGGGAACACACCTTCGCATAATACCATCCACTCCTTCTTTATATAAGTGTGGGTCATCCCAAAAAATAATGCCTCAAGTCATAAAAGAATTTCCTCCTCTGCTGAGCTGTAAAGGTTGGAGGCAAGTACTTGGAAACAATAAAGTTAGCATAATCAGCATACCAAGGACTGTCTCGCGAGCTCACCTTTATTACTGACTAATTGTTCATTTGGAAAACTATCATTAACGGGAACAAGATCATAAGCAATATTTTCCAATCTAGACAAATTATCAGCAACATGATTATCAAGCACCTTTCCTATCTACAATATGTAAATCAAATTCTTGCAAAAGAAGTACCCATCTAATAAGCCTCGGCTTAGCATCTTTCTTTGTCATAAGGTATCTAATTGCAGCATGATCAGTATGAATTGTAACTTTTGAATCAACAATATAAGATCTAAATTTATCAAAAGCAAAGACTACAGACTAACAATTCTTTTTCAGTAGTAGCATAATTTCTTTGAGCGAGCATCAAGAGTCTTGCTAGCATAATGAATAACATTTAATTTTTTATCTACTCGCTGTCCAAGAACAGACGCCTACAAGAAAATCACTAGCATCACACATAATTTCAAATGGTAAATTCCAATCAGGAGGTTCAACTATAGGAGCAAGCTTGTTAAGGCTTTCTTTAGAGTTTCAAAAGCTTCCTTACAATCATCATCAAAAACAAAAGGTACATCTTTTTGAAGAAGATTAGTAAGAGGCTTTGAAATCTTGGAGAAATCTTTAATAAATCTCCTATAAAACCCAAGCATGACCAAGAACACTACGAATACCTTTAACATCCCTTGGATAGGGCATCTTCTCAATAGCTTCAACTTTAGCTCTATCAACTTCGATACCTCTCTCGGAAATTTTATGTCCCAATACAATTCCTTCATTAACCATAAAGTGGCATTTCTCCCAATTAAGAACAAGGTTAGTTTCTTCACATCTCTCGCAAAACTTTATCAAGGTTTCGCAAGCAACTATCAAAAGAATTCCCGTAGACGGAAAAATCATCCATGAATACTTCCACAATACTCTCACAAAAGCCATAAAAAATAGCAGACATGCATCTTTGAAAAGTAGCAGGAGCATTACATAAACCAAAAGGCATACGTCTATAAGCATAAGTTCCATAGGGACAAGTAAAAGTGGTTTTCTCTTGATCTTTAGCCTTAACAGAGAATTTGTGAAAACCCGTAATAACCATCAAGAAAGCAAAAATGAGTATTCTTAGATAACCTTTCTAGCATTTGATCAATAAATGGTAAAGGGTAATGATCTTTCTTAGTAACTTTATTAACTTTTCGATAATCAATGCACATTCTATACCCTACAACTACTCTTTGAGGTATGAGCTCATCATTATCATTAGGCACAACAGTCATTCCTCCTTTCTTAGGAACGCAATGCACAGGACTAACCCATCTACTATCAGCAATAGGATATATAATACCAGCTTCAAGAAGTCGTAATACCTCATTTCTTACCACATCCTTCATCTTGGGAATTAGACGACGCCGAGGTTCAACAACAGGCTTCGCATCATCTTCCATATTAATGGCATGTTGGCAAATAGAGGGAGAAATCCCCTTCAAGTCATCAAGAGTATAGCCAATAGCACCTCGGTGTTTCTTCAATATTTGCAATAATCTTTCTTCTTCAAACTCGTAAGCTTAGAACTAATAATAACAGGATATATTTTCTTATCATCAATATGAGCATATTTAAGATTATCGAGCAAAGGCTTTAAATCAAAAACAGGATCTTCCTTTGGTGGCGGTGTTGTACCCAAGTCTTCCGGTAAATCATGCTTGAGAATAGGTTGGCGAAGAAAAATCTCCTCAAGCTCATCTCTTTCTTTCCTAAAAACTTCACTCTCGCTATCCTCTAAATGTTGCTGCAAAGGATTATTAGGAACAAGAACAATAGATGCACACTGCTCCATTTTAAAATCATTACTAGGCAAATCAGCTTTATAAGGAGTTTTAGTAAATTTAGAGAAGTTAAACTCATAAGATTCACCAGCAAATTTGGTCAAAATTTTCTCTTTCTTGCAATCTATAATAGCTCCACAAGTATTTAGAAAAGGTCTACCAAAAATGATAGGACAATAGTCACTAGCAGTGAGAACCAAGTACCAAAAAGTCGGCAGGATATTTAATCTTACCACATAGAACTTCCACATCTCGAACAATACCAATTGGAGAAATAGTTTCTCTATTAGCCAGCTGAATAACCACATCAATATCTTCAAGTTCACAAGAATCAATTTCGTGCATAATCTCCGTGTAAAGCTCATAAGGTATAGCACTAACACTTGCACCAATATCACATAAACCATAATAACAATGATCACCAATTTTAACAGATAGCATAGGAACACTAGCTTGTTTGGGTTTATTAGGATGTGAAACAATATTAGAAGCATCTTCACAGAAAATAATATGACCATCCTCTACATTTTCAATCACAAGATCTTTAACAATTGCAACATGAGAGTTCAACTTTTATTTGTTCTTCGAGTTCTCTAGGTTTCTTTTCACTTTTATGAACCGCACTATTTATAACAGAGTACTCTTTCATTTTAGCAGGAAAAGGAGTTTTTTCAATATAAGCTTCAGGAATAACACGATCAGCAGTTTCAATTACAACACACTTATTAATAGATGAATCAATTTTATCTTTATACGGTTCATGATACTTATCAAAATTCTTCTTAGGCAATTCATAATGAGAGGCAAAAGCTTTATAAAGGTTTGCAGCAACTTGAGAATCAAGACCATATGTAGCACTAATATTACGAAATGTATCAAGTATCCATAAAAGCTTCAATGCATTTATAATCATAAATTATACCCGATTCTCTATCTTTGTCGTTCTCCCAACCTTCATTATTTTCTTGGATCCGATCAAGAAGGTCCCTTTTAAACTCTTCTTTATTGCGTGTAAATGATCCGGAACAAGAAGTATCCAAGCAAGGTCTTGTCTTGAAAAGAAAGTCTTGCATAGAAATTATCAATAATAATATTACCAGGAAGCTCATGAATGGGGCATTTGAGCATTAAAGACTTCAATCTCCCCCAAGCTTGGGCAATACTCTCTCCATCATGAGGCCAGAAATTATATATGCGGTTCCGATCTTTGTGAATTTCACTTGGAGGATAAAATTTGGAGTAAAATAAAGGCACAATGTCCTCCCAATCAAGAGAATCACCATACTTCAAAGCAATTTATACCAATGCGCCGCTTTACCGTACAGCGATATAGAGAATAGCTTCTTCCTAACTTCATTCATAGCAATACCTGCACATTTGAATAACCCGCATAATTCATGCAAAAACAAGTAAATGATCACCAGGATGGACAGTTCCATCCCCTTCATAGCGGTTATCCATAACATGTTCAATAATTTTCGTAGGTATTTTATATGGTATTACTTCCTCACCTGGCGCCTCATCCACTACCGTTGCGGTAGTAGTAGATTTCCCAAATAGAAATTGAAGAGAAGATCTCTCCATAATGACTTATAGCAGCAGGCAGAAATAAAATCAGCACAAACAGTAAAGGTTTTCCTTACCAATTCCGCTTACCAATAGCGCTTCACTCCCCGGCAACGGCGCCAGAAAATAGTCTTGATGACCCACAAGTATAGGGGGTATATCGTAGTATCTTCGATAAGTAAGAATGTCGATCCCAACGAGGAGCAGAAGGTGTTGACAAGCGGTTTCGATGAAGGATTCACCGTAAATGCTCACGGACAAGTATTCGTGGGGTTTTGATGTAACGGATGAATTAAGTACGAGTAAGTAAAATGCGAGAGAAATAATTGCAGCGAGTGGCCCAATCCTTTTTAGCACAAAGGACAAGCCGGTTTGTTTACTTATAATGACCAAACGTTCTCGAGGACACACGGGATTTTAGTCTAGTGCTTTCGCTACATACAGTTGATTAATCTTCATTGTTTTTATAAGTGTTGTGTGGGTGAACCTGTGCTAATGTACCGCCCTTCCTAGGACTAATACATACTTGTGATTATACCCCTTGCAAGCATCCGCAACAACAAGAAAGTAATTAAGATAAATCTAACCACAGCCTTAAACTCTGAGATCCCGCGATCCCTCCCGCATCGATATACCAACGGGGCTCGGGTTTCGTCACTCCGGCAACCCCGCAATTGGCAAACGAGTACAAGATGCATTCCCCTAGGCCCATAAATGGTGAAGTGTCGTGTAGTCGACGTTCACACGACACCACTAGAAGAATAACACCACAACTTAAATATCATAACATTGAATATTACTCAACCATAGTTCACTACTAACAATTAGACTTCACCCATGTCCTCAAGAACTAAACGAACTACTCACGAGACATCACATGGAACATGATCAGAGGTGATATGATGATGAATAACAATCTGAACATAGACCTTGGTTCAATGGTTTCACTCAACAACGATAAACAACAAGTAGAAATCGACACGGGAGAGTTTCTCCTATCAAACACTTAAGATCAAACCCAAATTGCTACAGCGGTGACGATGTCCAGCGGTGGAGATGGCGGTGATGATGGTGGAGATGATGATGATGGTGATGGAGATGATGTCCAGCTTGATGGCGATGACGATGGCGTCGATTTCCCCCTCCGGGAGGGAATTTCCCCGGCGGATTCCTCGCCCGCCGGAGAGCTCTTTTCTCTCCGGTGTTCTCCGCCCCGCGGAGGCGGCCGTAACCCTTCGTGAGGATTCCTCTCGTGGCTTAGGTCTTCGGGACGAAGGGTTTCGCGAAGAAAAGAGGCGAAAGAGGCCGAGGGGGCCCCACACCACATGGTGGCGCGGCCAGGCCATGGGCCGCGCCACCCTATGGTGTGGGCCCACCATGGGTCCAGCTGGCTCCCCCTTCTGGCTTCCTCCATCATCTGGAAAAATAGGAGTTTCTGTAAAACTTCCTTCCACAATTGATCTTCCGAAATATTGCATCCCGACGGTGCTTTTTCCGACCAGAATCCTGGCTCCGGTGCTCGATCTCCAAATAATCATGAAACATGCAAAATAGAGGAAATAACATAAGTATTGTGTCCCAATATGAAATATATCAATGAATAACAGCAAATTATGATATAAAATAGTGATGCAATTTGGACGTATCACCCCTTACCCGAGGTTTGTGCCCCAGACTAACCCTAGCCGCCTCCTATTCCGGCCGTCGAAGGCCGATTCCGGCGCCGTCTCTCACTGGCGTGGCGCCGCCACGGTAACCACCGCCAGATCCCGCTGCTTCGACGCCGACCGGCGCTCACGCGCGGCCCTGCCCTCGGCTAACCCTAGCCCTCGCTGTTTCGGCGGTCGCCGGACGATACCGACGCTGCCGCGTCCACACGACACAGGTCAACCTCCGCCTTCTCCTCACTGCCGTGCCGCCGCCACTAGCATTGACGCCGGCAGGACGGCATCCTCTGCAACCCCGGCGTCATCGCCCCGTAGCTGTTGCGTTGCTGTACTGGTTGTTGGGGATGGTTTGTGGTGCCGGGACCGGCGTGATGGAGCCGCTGCTCGCCGCGACGCCTACATCTCCTTTTGCGCCGGCGGGACGGTGCTGCGACGCAACCCCGGTGTCTTCTGTCTCGCCTATCTCCTCTACAGGGTACTGTGAGCTCCTTCTCCACTCCTCTGCCGATTGTCACATGCTACACTATCTGCTTAATGGATAGGTGCCCCAAAATGTTATAGTGGAGTTAGATTTTGTGGGCTAGCTTTCCTGGTGGCTTATGTTATTGCTATTTTGATTTGTTGCTGTGACTTGGCTAGGCAAACTAATTCACATAAAACTGGTAAGTGCTAATTGGTAATGCCTCCATTGGGGATGATATGCACTCTTGGCATGTGTATCCTGTGATTGCTTGTTTTGGCGGTGCGTTGAGATGCGTTCAATGGACTGCTGCTTATATATGGATGCTTTATTTGTGGGCTTCCTTGTACTTAAACTGATGATTATGTAGTTGTCCAATATGACAGTGAATATATGCTAGCGATGATTCCTAGTTGAATTAACTAGGAAAATGATTTAAATTTATTTGGTAAGATTTGCAAGTGTGGCTACTTGTTGGAGTTGTACTGTCCATATGACAGTGGTTAATATGGATGGTTGCTGGCTATGCAAGCTAGGAAATTAGCTTGATGTGCTTGAGTTGAACAACTTGGTGGCTTCTGCTGCTTTTAGATCTGCTGCTGTGATGCCTCCCTGATGGAGTGTACATAGCAGTAGATCTAAACAACATGATCTGCTGCTATGTGTCCCTGACAATTTTCTGTGATCTAATACTGATAAGAACAGATGCTTGTGCTTGATCTCTTGAATATGATCTAGTTGTGAATTAGCAACTAGAAATGATTTATTTTGCAAGGTTGGGTTTTATTGATGGATCTTGCTGTCCCTTATTTGATAGTTATAAACTGATAAGAACAGATTTGACTTGATCTTGTAGCCTTGCCAATGATGCATAGGCTGAGGCACAAACTTGTGATAAGAACAGATACTCACATGTTGCCCCGCTGATTTCTCTGTGATGATCATGCATAGCACCACTATGCACGTCTGAGAGAATTCCTCCTTCTAATCCTCTTCAACCAGATTTGCTGCTCTTGGTAGCTTGGCTTCTGTAAATTGAAATAATTATCCTTCTTGTGGTAGCCTCCACCTCCTGGCTTTTTGCTAGCTCCTAATGATCTAGTTGCCGGTCTTGGTGATTTTAGCTAGTGCAAGGATTGGATGGATGAACTGCAGAAATAAATCTGCTGGTGTGTAGCGAGTGTGGTGGCTGGTTGCTAGTGCTTTGCTTTAATACTGTTGAGCTGCTGTCTGTAGGGTCGACAGCACACCAATTCTGATGGGATGAGTGTGCTGCTTACAGCTGGTCCCCACTTGAGGGTACAAGTTACCAAGCTGGGTGCTTCCTCCCTTGTGCAAGTTATGGATGAGCATGGATAACCATCCCTATTTTCCTTTCTTTTGAGGATACCACCGTGAGCTTCCTTATTTGACTCTATAGCTAGTACTTATGTGAGCTGGCTGCTTATGACCGGATGATTTGATTGCTTAATCACTATGGTTGTTCTCTGTAAAGTAAATGTTACTTTAATATTAATTAAGCCACTGCTTAATTAACAAGTGGATTTATAAAATATTTGCTTAAGATCATTTTGACTTTTCCATGTCAAAACTGATCACTTTAAATAAACTTGTGAGCCTTCATGGTTGCTAGCTAGATTAGAGGGAAAATTTTAAACAGTTGTCTTGTTGCCTCAAATTATGTTGCCTTGTGATATGGATCAGCTACTACTGCCTCTAGTTCCTGGTTGCCTTCTTGGTAATTTTCCATGATCCAAATGACCCATCTGTCCCTTATATGATCCATTTCTTCATGATGTTGCCTAAGAAAGAATTAATTCCCTCTAATCATCATTAGGGATCAAGAGTAGTTCTTGAAACCCTTTAGCTAGCCACCAACAGTAATATTGCCTCACCAAAGGTGAAGGCAAACATTTCTAACCATGACACAATTATTTGTTTGTCTTTTGTTTTGTTTTTCTTATTGCAGGAAAAGAAGAATAAGGATTGAGAAGATGAAGATTTAGTTTTTAGGGTTTTCTTTTATTATTTTGTAATTTTACATTTCTTTTCTAGCTTGTAAGTTATTGAATAATGTTATTTGTAATAAAGTTAACTCATTTATTTATTTGGACTTAACAAGTGTATTTACTTTTACATATTATATTTACATACTTGTTTAAATTTCAAATTCCAATTCAATTTATAATTTGAATTATGTCTTTCATAATTGAATTTGAATTCAAACTATTTCACTCGAAAACATAATAAATCAATAAGGTCATGTCGAAATTTATCGCACTTGTGTCGATGACACACATCAATTCTATCGACACAAGAGAAACCTCGATCACTTTGTGTTTTAGATGAATGCGCGAAAATTTCCCAGATTTTCTATGCATGAATGCAATGCACACATCTGTTTCCTCTATTTTTGTAACCCCAATACCTGGGATATTACAACGCATCTATAAGATTTTACAAATTTGCGTTCGATCGTACGTATTGCAACCTATTGATGGTTTTGACTCTTGTGTTCATGGCTCTAAAATGTAATATTCCGCATGACGTTTGTGATGTGCCCAGCTGGCGGTGCGATGTAAGTTGGCCTTTCAAGTGTGGTGCTCCTTGTTGTGCTGAAAGATTTTTTGTTCTCTCTTGGGTGCATCAGTTTAGCTTGCGGTTGCTATTTCTCTGGTTGTCAGTCTGACACACATGAACACCTTGAAATCGACATGTCATCTGATATGATTTTTGCTCGATAGAATCCAAATGATTGAAGAATGACTTATTTGAAAAGACTTTGGTAGATCATGATATGAGATATAGGTAACTCCTGACAATGGTTCTTTTGGCTGCACATTCTCTCAGACTGTGTACACTCAAGATAAAAGGTTTGACTTGCAATCTGAATTCAGTGCCAGGGACTGAATATATCCTTTTACTTTGGTGAGGACACCCACTGCTTAAAGGTTCATACTAGCACGTGCACTCCCCAATGCAAGTTGAGGTGTTAGTACAACCGCATGTGTGTTTTGCATAATATTTCTTCTGTCTTTATGTCTGCTATTTTCTTTTCCATTCCTCTGTCTTATTGTCTACGGTTGTCCAGAGATTTGTACTGTTATATTGGGCCTTTAATATTCCTCCTGTCACTCTAAGTTGGAAAATACTTCCTGCAACATTGCATATACTCTTATTAACCTGGAATTTTTCAGTGAAATAGACTTGAAGTATATCTTTATAAACTTGCAAAAAGTCTTCTATTACCGTGACAGTTTGTTGAGTCCAGGCTCTGTTTTCTTGGTTCTGGACATTTGCAAATGTATTTTATTCTAGGAATACCGATGGGATTGCCAAATGTTACTCCTGAGGAAAATGAGATGCATCATTGAAGTTATAGATGAAACGGTGGTATATTGGACCTGGATGAATTTACATACTATACATGTTATTTAGAATTTCTTTGAATATTGAAAGCAACCTCATGCTTCATATTTCTGTCCAGATATGCAACTTATAATTCAGTTTTCTTCCTTACAAGAAATTGACGATGCCATGTGTCGTATCTTTGTGTAAAATGTGTATCAGAAGATTAAGAACTTGCATTTGCAAGCTAGTAATCCTAGTGCGGAGAAATGCATGTAAACAACCTTTAGACATACTGTCTCCAACGCGAAACATCTACACTTATGCAGGACCTGCACCAACAGAACCAGTGCTGAAATGCTAGCTTTGGCATTAAGCAGCGTTCTTAACAATGCTGTCCAGCCAAAGCCACGAGAATAATAACAAAGAAGATTTCCCAGCAATAGACACAAGTGTAAAAGTTATGTATTGTAGTTTCAGATTATTCTACAAAAATAATTTAGTACTTCAATATATTGTTTTGTGTAATATAGTTTCTATCCTTGCCAAATATTGTATATGTTCAGAACCACAGGCGCGGCGTGTTGCCGCGCGCCAAATCTTAACATTAACACAAGGAATGCTACTGCCCTTTGGGGCTGAAACTAGTTGAAGAGAGTACAAAAACTGCTTGGAAGCTGAACAAAGCACAGATGCTATGGGAAACGATAGCACACGCCTACTCCAAAACTGAAAAAAAGAACATTATACTAAATAATGATGTGGCACATGAAATAATGACGTAATTTATGAATATAAGATACTAGGAAATCCATTAAAAACTATGCACAAAGGGTGTAGGTGGAGCATAAACCTAGTTTTGAAAATCAACATTGTTGGATGGTTAGGAGGACAATGACACTTCTAGCACACCAAGATTCAAACTAGCCTGGTGCCTCAAGCCAGAGAAGAAGAAAGCTACGGATTGAAAGCAAACTATCCAAATTAAATGGTCCAAGCCATTCCTAGGTTGGTCGAAACTGAATGTTGATGGCTCTTGGGTGGCTAATGGCGCCACGGGAGGAGCTGGCATGATCCTCCAAGATGACTAGGGTGCTGTCATTTTCACTGCTTGCCAGCACCTGGTTTCTTGTGACAGTCCGCTCGAAGCTGAGGGCATGTGCCGATGGTTTATCCTTGGCCATGCAGTTGTCAGACTGTCCTATTGTTGTAGAAAGCGACTGCCTTGAAGCGGTCCAAATGATCAACGAGGACACAGTGAATAGATCTCCGTATGCTGGGTTGATCAATGAAGTGAATTACTTTTGCGGTAGTGCCAGAGAGTGCAATGTTGTGCACATCAGTAGAGAACTAATGGTGTAAGTCATAGTCTACTCCGTCCTGACTTGCACCAATGTCTGAATCGGCTCTGGATCAGATGAGATTCGTTTAGTTTGTAATCAGGATGACACTCCTATTACTTAATTAATACATTTTTTCCCGCAAAAAAAGATGGCAAGTGTATGTACATACTTGTAAGATGTCTGTAATTCGCAAAAAAAAACTATCGGTCTGTCAATGCGTTGATGTGACGCATACAGATAATCCAGTCAAAGCCGCGGGAACTTGTCAATGTTGAGCTGCCGTTTCGTCAGTAAACTGCAAACGCAACTAATAGTCCTGAAGAAAACAAAACGTACTTACGAAAAGTAAGCTTAAAAAAGGACCAGTCGTTCCATTTGGCAAACCGGCAGGACTTGCTCGGTCAGCAATTGAAATCACCTGTGGCGAGGGTGCTTCCACCGCAGCGGTAGTACTCATTTTCGTCCCGTTCACCTACACACTACAAATTAAATGATGGAGATCATCAACTGTTGATCCCAAATTGCCTGACACGCCGCTAGAGCCCAGCTAGCGACAATGCCGATGGCACCCTTCCTGCTGCTGCTACCGCTCTTCTTCCTCGGTGCAGTCTTGGTCCTTCGAGCCCGGAGGCTCGACAACAAGGTGGCGGCGCAGCACACGCCGGGCCTGCGGCCGTACCCGCTGCTCGGCCACCTGCCGCAGTTCCTGGCCAACCGGCACCGCGTCATGGACTGGATGACCGAGGTGCTCGCGCGCCAGCCCACGTGCACGCTCGTGCTCCGCCGGCCGGGCGCCGCGCCGGGCGTCATCACCGCCAACCCGGCGAACGTGGAGCACGTCCTGCGCGCCAACTTCAAGAACTACCCCAAGGGCCCGAGCTTCTCGTCCACGCTCCACGACTTCCTCGGCCGCGGCATCCTGAACGCCGATGGTGAGGCGTGGCGCGCGCAGCGGAAGGCGGCCAGCCACGAGTTCAGCACGCGCTCGCTGCGCGCCTTCGTGGCCCAGAGCGTGCACGGCGAGCTCCACGGCAGGCTCCTCCCGCTGCTGCGCCGCGCGGTGAGCTCCGGCCAGCCGTTCGACCTCCAGGACACGCTCGAGCGGTTCGCCTTCGATAATATCTGCCGGGTCGCCTTCGACCACGACCCGCACCAGCTCCCTGATGATGACGAGGTCGGCGACAGCGCTTCCCCGGAGGAAGAGACTTCTAGCGGCACGTTCGCCGACGCGTTCCGTGACGCTGCAAATATCAGTGCTGGCAGGTTCCGGTACGCCGTCCCAGGATTCTGGAAGGTGAAGAAGGCGCTTAACCTGGGCTCCGAGCGGCGGCTCCGCGAGTCCGTGGCCATGGTGCACGGCTACGCCGACCGCATCATCCGGTCGCGACGGGAGGAGATGCGCATGGCCTGCGAGAAGCACGACCTCCTGTCGCGGTTCATGGCGAGCCAGGGCGACAGCTGCACCGACGCCGTCCTCCGAGACGTGGTGATCAGTGTCCTGCTCGCCGGGCGAGAGACCACGTCCTCCGCGCTCACATGGTTCTTCTGGCAGCTTTCCTCGCGCCCGGACGTGGAGCGCCGCATCCGCGACGAGGTCGCCGCGGTGCGCGCCCGCAGAGCCCAGGGCGATCGGGACAATGCCGGCTTCGGTCTGGACGAGCTGAGGGAGATGCACTACCTCCACGCGGCCATCACGGAGTCGATGCGGCTGCACACGCCGGTGCCGGTGAACAGGGTGTACGCGCAGGCCGCCGACGTGCTGCCCGACGGCACGGCGGTGGGAGCGGGGTGGTTCGTGACGTACAACTCGTACGCGATGGGACGGATGGAGTCCGTGTGGGGCGAGGACGCGCCGGCTTACCGGCCGGAACGGTGGCTGGACCCGGCGGAGGGGACGTTCCGGCCTGAGAGCCCTTTCCGGTTCTCGGTGTTCCACGCGGGGCCGAGGATTTGCCTAGGGAAGGAGATGGCGTACATCCAGATGAAGTCCATCGTGGCGTCCGTGCTGGAAGAGTTCATGCTGGAGGTGGACGGCGGGTACCGACCACGGCAGGTGCCGTCGATCACGCTGCGGATGGCGGACGGGCTCCCGGTGACGGTGAAGGCTAGAGGCGATTGATTACCAGTACCAGGACGTCCATTGTGTATATACTATATACTCCAGCAATCAAAATAAATCCATTGTAACTATTGATATATTGTAGCTTGCAATAAGCATCTTCGTAGAAAAGTAAAGAGAAGATTTGTTACAGTACTGAACACCTTTATTTTCTGACGTTTGTCGAAATACATTGCCCGATTGTATCATTGTCTGGTACCATTATAATTTGGGTGTGTCTATGTCTAAGTTAACTTAGATTTTCTTAAGTCTCAGTCACCTCACAAAAGTGCAACTGCTATTCAAAGAAAAAGTGTAACTCGTTTCATTGCACATTTGTGCCAGAAAAGTGCAACTCAAGCCTTTTTTTATAAGTAACTTTGTTATGGTCGGTTTGACCTATACACGTAGGAAGCCCACTAGTGGCTAGTTATGGGCTTAGCCCAAGTAAATTAGGGGCTTAGCCCAAGTAAATTAGGGTTTCGAGGAGGCCGTCCTCCTATATAAACACTTGTATCCCTTCAAGATTAATCAGACAATAATTCAGTATCATTACTGTCTCGTCTCCTGAAGGGAGACGGGAGAACCCTAGCCCCGCCGCACCAGCCCTAGCCGCCTCCTTCTTCCTCCGCGACGGCGCCCAGCCGCCGGCGCCGAGCTCCCCAACCTCTCCGCCCTCACTTCCACCCTTACAACCTTCGCCCTAAACCCGGTAGAACCCTAGTCTCTACCACTTTGGTATCAGATTGCCTAGGTCTCATGGGTTTCAACAGCCCCCCCGTCGAGACCATCGCCGCCACGTCCACCGCCGCCACCAACATCACTCCCGCCGCCATGACCGGCGCTCACGCGCTGCAGGGGGCCGCCGCCGCCAACAATGGAGACCAGGCCGCCGCCGTCCCCACGGGCCTCGACCTCCTGCCCGCTACTTTGGCGGACCTCGCCGACAGCCTCCGCGCCATCCGCTTCGAGCTCGCGGAGATCAGGGCCGGCCAGCACCCGCCGCCCCCACCGTCCGCCGTTCCGTCGCCGCCCCCACCGACCGCTGTTCCGCCGCCGCCGCCACCGGCCGCTGCTACGCCGCCGCCCCCACCGTCCGCCTCCGCTGCCAGCCATGGCCGGCCCGCGTGGTGGCCGCCGTCGCCCTCGCCGATCCCCACGTGGACCGACGCGGCGCCCGTCTACACCCATACTGCGCCGCGGACGACGGTCCAGCCGCCCGCCCATCGCCCTGGCGGTCCTGGCGGGTTTGCGGGGCCCTTCGCCGCAAGCACGTCCGTCAACCCAAGCCGCCAGGCGGACACCCCCGAGGTTCCGCCCGTGGCACCGCAGCCGCCCCGCTTCACGAAGCTGGAGTTCGCCATCTACGACGGCGCCACCGACCCCCTGAACTGGCTGAACCAGTGTGAGCAGTTTTTTCGGGGGCAGCGAACGCTCAGCACCGACCGCACATGGATCGCCTCCTATCACCTACGGGGCGCCGCGCAGACTTGGTACTACGCCCTCGAGCAGGACGAGGGCGGGATGCCGCCTTGGGAGCGTTTCCGCGACCCGTGCCTCCGGCGGTTTGGGCCGACCCTCCGTGGCAGCCGCCTTGCCGAGCCGGGACGCCTCGCCTTCACCACCACGGTCCGAGGACTTCGCCGACCGCTTTCGAGCGCTCGCGTGCCATGCCCGGGCGTCTCGGCACGCCAGCGCTCCGATCTCTTCGTCGGCGGCCTCCCCGACTACATCCGCGTCAACGTCGAGATGCGTGAGCCAGCGGACCTGCAGACGGCCATGTACTACGCACGAGCCTACGAGCAGCGCGCCCTCGCCATGCAGCAGGTCTACGCGCAGCGTGGCAGCGCTCGTCCCGCGCCCTGCCCCGCTCCGACGCCCACCGCCCCGCCACGCCCCGCACCGGCCGCTGCGCCCGCAGGCCCTCCTGCGCCATCTCGGCCCTTCAAACGGCTGACGGCTGCGGAGCAGCTTGAGCGGCGCCGCCAGGGGCTGTGCTTCAACTGCGACGAGAAGTACGCACCGGGCCACACGTGTGCCCGCCTCTTCTACTTGGAGACCGTCGACGATGCCGACGTTGAGGCCCTCACCGCCGAGCTCGCGGCCGCCACCGTCACTGAGGCCGGTGTCACGACCTACGCGCCAGTCGACGCGTCCGCCTTCGTCGTGTCTCTCCATGCTATGGCGGGCATCAAAACGGCCAAGACGATGCTGCTTCCGGTGACGATCAAGGGGGAGCGCCTCACTGCGCTGGTGGACACGGGCTCCACGCACAACTTCCTGTCCAACACCGCCATGCGCCGCCTCGCTTTCCAGCCGGTGGGATCGGAGAAGTACATCGTCACCGTCGCCAACGGGGATCGTCTTACGTGCCAAGGCGTGGCGCGACAGGTTCCCGTGCTCGTAGGCGACGAGCCGTTCTCCATCGACTGCGTCGGCATCGACTTGGGCTGCTACGACTTCATCCTCGGCGTCGACTTCCTGAGCACCTTAGGCCCCATCCTGTGGGACCTCGACGTGCTGTCCCTCATCTTCTGGCGCGAGGGCGGCCGCCGTGTTCACTGGACGGGCGTGGGCAGAACTGGCACATTCCCGCAGCTACACCTGATGGCCGCCGCGCTAGACGGGGCGCATCCGCTCCTGGCCGCCCTACTGCAGCAGCACGTCGACCTCTTCGACGAGCCGCAGGGCCTCCCTCCCTCGCGACCCTGTGACCACCGCATCCACCTGCTGCCGAACACGGCACCTGTAGCTGTGCGGCCGTACCGGTACCCCCAGCTGCAGAAGGACGAGCTCGAGCGCCAGGTGGCGGTCATGCTAGCACAGGGCATCATTCTCGACGTCACCATTCTACGCCCCCGTGCTCCTGGTGCGCAAGACCGACGGCACGTGGCGTTTCTGCATCGACTTCCGCGCCCTCAACACCGTCACGTCCAAGGACAAGTTCCCCATCCCCGTCGTGGATGAGCTCCTGGATGAGCTGCATGGCGCGCGCTTTTTCACCAAGCTCGACTTGCGCTCGGGCTATCATCAGGTGCGCATGCACCCAGACGACATCGCCAAGACGGCGTTCCGCACTCACCATGGCCACTACGAGTTTTTGGTGATGCCATTCGGCCTCTCCAATGCGCCGGCAACCTTCCAGGCTCTGATGAACGACGTGCTCAGCCCCTACATACGCCGCTTTGTGCTTGTTTTCTTTGATGATATTTTAATCTACAGCGCATCCTGGGCGGAGCACCTGCAGCACGTGGCCATCATCTTCAACGATCTTCGAGCGCATCGTCTTCACCTCAAGCGCTCGAAGTGCTCGTTTGGCACGACCTCCGTCGCATACTTGGGCCACGTCATCTCCGCTGACGGTGTCGCGATGGACACGGACAAGGTCGCTGCCGTCGCCGCCTGGCCAACGCCCCAGTCGCCACGAGCTCTTCGCGGATTTTTGGGCCTCGCCGGATACTACCGGCGCTACATCCAGGACTTCGGTCTCATCGCCGCGCCCCTCACGCGCCTGCTTCGCCGCGACGCTTTCTCCTGGGACGAGGAGGCGGCCACGGCCTTCGCCGCCCTGCAGCGGGCACTCACGACGGGTCCCGTTCTTCAGATGCCGGACTTCGACGAGCCGTTCGTGGTGGACTGCGACGCCTCCGGCATCGGCTTCGGCGCCGTCCTTCACCAGGGCGAGGGTCCACTCGCCTTCTTCGGCCGCCCTTCGCCGCGCGCCACCACAAGCTCGCCGCATATGAGCGCGAGCTGATCGGGCTGGTCCAGCGCAGTGCGCCACCGGCGGGCGTATCTTTGGGGCCGGACATTCCGTGTACGCACGGACCACTACAGCCTCGAAGTTCTTGCCTGGATCAGCGCCTCTCCACCGTGCCGCAACACCAGTGGATCAGCAAGCTCTTCGGCTTCGACTTCACCGTCGAGTACCGTCCCGGCCGCCTCAACACAGTCGCCGACGCCCTGTCCCGCCGAGACGTTGACGACGCTGCGGACGCATCCACAGTCGGGGCAGCCCTCTGCATCCACTCCGGGCCATCTTTCGCCTTCATCGACGAGGTTCGCCGCGCTACTGCCACGGCTGCGGATGCGCAGCAGCTGCGCCAGCACCTGGCCGACGGCGAGCTGGCCGCGCCATGGCGCCTGGACGAGGGACTACTCCTCCATGGCCGCCGCATCTTCGTGCCGGATCATGGCGACCTGCGACACCAGGCCTTGTCCTTGGCGCATTCTGCAGGTCACGAGGGCGCCTAGAAGACCCTGCACCGTCTCCGCGCTGATTTTTACATTCCAGGGGATGGCGCCCTGGTGCGCGACTGGGTGCGGGCGTGTGTCACATGCCAGCGGAACAAGACGGAGACGCTCCGTCCGGCGGGCTTGCTACAGCCACTGGACGTGCCGTCCCAGGTGTGGGCGGACATCTCGATGGACTTCATCGAGGGGCTGCCGAAGGTTGGCGGCAAGTCCGTCATCCTCACGGTGGTTGACCGCTTCTCCAAGTACGCGCACTTCATCGCCCTCGGCCATCCCTATACGGCGGCGTCCGTGGCACGCGCCTTCTTCGACGGCATCGTTCGCCTCCACGGGTTTCCATCCTCCATCGTCAGTGATCGTGATCCTGTGTTCACGGGTCACGTCTGGCGGGACCTTTTTGGGTTGGCGGGCGTGAAGCTCCGCATGAGTACGGCGTTTCATCCTCAGACAGACGGTCAGTCCGAGGTCATCAACAAGATCATCGCCATGTACCTGCGCTGCATCACCGGGGATCGTCCACGAGCTTGGGTGGACTGGCTGGCGTGGGCCGAGTACTGCTACAACACGTCCTACCACTCCGCGCTGCACGCTACTCCCTTTGAGGTGGTCTATGGGAGGCCACCACCGGCGATGCTTCCCTATACGGCTGGCACGGCCCGTACTGAGACGGCGGATGACCTGCTGCGTACCCGCGACGAGATACTGGCTGAGGCGCGCCAGCGACTTCTTCAGGCCCAGCAGCTGGCCAGGAAATACTATGATGCACACCATCGCGAGGCGGAGTTCGCGGTGGGCGATTGGGTCTGGCTACGCCTTCTTCACCGGACGACCCAGTCCTTGGACCCGCGCTCCAGGCGCAAGTTGGGACCTCGTTACGCTGGTCCTTTCCGTGTGCTAGAGCGCATCGGCACGCTCGCCTACCGCCTTGAGTTGCCTGCAGGCTCGCGCCTCCACGACGTCTTCAACGTCGGACTCCTGAAGGCCTACCGGGGCGACCCTCCTTCTGCACCACCAGCTCTTCCACCTACTTCAGATGGGCGTCTAGAGCCTGCCCCGGCAAGTGTGGCTCGTGTGTTGAAGGCCCAGCAGCGCCGTGGTGTTTGGCACGTCTTGGTGCATTGGACCGGCCTGCCCGAGGACGAGGCGACTTGGGAGAAGCTTGAAGATCTCCGTCAGCAGCTTCAGAAGTTCAGCTCGAGGACGAGCTGTTTGAGAAGGCGGGGAGAGATGTTATGGTCGGTTTGACCTATACACGTAGGAAGCCCACTAGTGGCTAGTTATGGGCTTAGCCCAAGTAAATTAGGGGCTTAGCCCAAGTAAATTAGGGTTTCGAGGAGACCGTCCTCCTATATAAACACTTGTATCCCTTCAAGATTAATCAGACAATAATTCAGTATCATTACTGTCTCGTCTCCTGAAGGGAGACGGGACAACCCTAGCCCCGCCGCACCAGCCCTAGCCACCTCCTTCTTCCTCCGCGACGGCGCCCAGCCGCCGGCGCCGAGCTCCCCAACCTCTCCGCCCTCACTTCCACCCTTACAACCTTCGCCCTAAACCCGGTAGAACCCTAGTCTCTACCAAACTTAGACTTAAGAAATTCTCAGTTGACTGAGACATAGCAAAACCGTTTATAATTTTCTGTCACAATTGACAGAACACACCACATGACAAATAATAATGTGAAAAGTCTAGCCAATTGGCTTCAAAACCGGCCATAGCATGGTCATCCGAGGAAAAAGTGCCAAACTTTCTATTTATTGTCATGTGGCGTGTTATGGCAAATATGGAATGCTACTTCACAAAGAGACAAATCACAAAGACACAATCAAGCAGTGTGTTTCAGCAAGCGCCAAAAAATAGTTGTGGCCTCTAGCAAAAAAAATTAAGAGTAAATTATGATAGTATAGTTGTTACTTTTGGGTTAAACATCATATATTACTTATTGCCTATACTGCTTTAGCTCTTAAGTATTGCAGGAGCTGAAATTGAATTCATAAATTTCAGGTGTATCCTTCATATCATAATCTATGATTTTACGAAAATTCTAACTCATAATTTCTCACCAAATTCGAATTCTCTTTCTACCTCATTCACATGTAAAAATTGTTACAACTTTGAAAAAAAAATCTTGATCTTTTTAATAAATTATAAGTTTTAAAGACGAAGATACAAACATAAAAGAAACAACAAAAAATAAGAAATTTTTCCTGATAGGCCGTGGCCCGCATAACCGCCGGCGGGATGGGGGTGTGCGGCGGGCGCGCCTATACCCCGGTCTCATGTGTGCGGGATTAACCCACACACGCAACGGCTCCTCCTTGTTCGCTCGTATTGGGCTGGCCCAGTCGCCCAGAGAGTTATCTGCGGTTTTTTAAATTAATTTTAGTTTTGAATAAGTTCCAAATCTGAAACTTCCAAAAAAATGGAAAAAATATATCTAAAAAAGTTCAAATTACAAAAATGTTTAACTTTTAATTACAAAAATTTGCTTGAAATTTGATACTTACTCGAATTTGAAATTTGCCCCAATTTAAATTTGCTTGAATTTGAAATTTTCTCGAATTTAAAAATATGTTCAAAACAGAAAAGGAAAGAAACAGAAAATGGAAAAAACAGGAAAAGAGGAAAAACGAAAAAAATGAAAATCGACAAAAAATCGACCAAACGAGTGAAGGAACGAAGGAAAAACAAAAAAACGAAGCTGATAGGTCGCGACCCGCTTTCTCCCGCAGACTTTAATCCGCGCCACTGCTGGGCAGGGAAGGGAGCAGCTAACCATCGCTAAGGGGAAACCGTTAATGGGTCTGGCCCATTAGTTTGGCTGTTTCAAAATTTTTCAAATTCGAAATTTCTTTAGATTTTAAATTTGCTTGGAATTGAAATTTTCTCATATTAAAAAATTGCTTAGATTTCAAATTTGCCTAGATTCGAAATTTGCTTAGATTTTTAAATTGCCCAGATTTGAAATTTGCTCAAATTAAAAATTTGCTTACTTTGTAAATTGTTCGAATTTGAAATTTCCTTAACTTTAAAATTTTCTCGACTTTAAAATTTGTTTTTAAAAAAGAAAAAACGAAAAAAACTCGAACAAAAATCGAAAGAAAACCGAAACCCAAGAAAAACCAAAAAAAAAACTCGACAAAAACCGAAAAAACCTGAAACCTACTGGCTCCTGTCTGTTGATAGGCTGCGGTCCAAAACTCCCCGTTGGCTGAAACCACGCGGGCGATGGTTTGTACCCATCACGGTGTTGACGCGTAAAGCACTTGCCCGTTGGGAACCCCAAGTGGAAGGTGTGATACGTACAGCAGCAAGTTTTCCTCAGTAAGAAATCAAGATTTATCGAACCAGTAGGAGTCAAGGAACACGTGAAGGTTGTTGGTGACGGAGTGTAGTGCGACGCAACACCAGGGATTCCGGCGGCAACGTGGAACCTGCACAACACAATCAAAATACTTTGCCCCAACTTAACAGTAAGGTTATCAATCTCACCGGCTTGCTGTAAACAAAGGATTAAATGTATGGTGTGGAAAATGATGTTTGTTTGCAAATAACAGTGAAGAACAATATTTTGAAAAATTTCAGCAGTTTTATCACAAGCAGTTTCAGCAGTTTTAGCAGTTTCAGAAAGTTTTGCACGATTTGCATTAGGAGTAGAAACATTGCTAACACCAATTATTTTACCATTCATAGTAGGAGGTTTAGCAACATGTGAAGCATCATGATACGTCTGAAACGTATCTATAATTTCTTATGTTCCATGCTACTTTATTGATGATACTCACATGTTTTATACATACTTTATGTCATATTTATGCATTTTCCGGCACTAACCTGCTAACGAGATGCCGAAGAGCCGCTTGTCGTTTTCGCTGTTTTTTGTTTCGTAAATCCTAGTAAGGAAATATTCTCGGAATTGGACGAAATCAACGCCCAGGATCTTATTTTTCCACGAAGCTTCCAGAAGTCCGGAGGAGATACGAAGTGGGGCGATGAGGCGCCCACACAACAGGGCGGCGCGGCCCAGGTGCTGGACGCGCGGCCCTGGCGTGTGGGCCCTCGTGGCGCCCCCTGACCTACCCTTCCGCCTACTTAAGCCTTCGTCGATAATAGTTCCAGTACCGAGAGCCACGATACGGAAAACCTTCTAGAGACGCCGCCGCCGCCAATCCCATCTCGGGGGATTCAGGAGATCGCCTCCGGCACCCTGCCGGAGAGGGGAATCATCTCCCGGAGGACTCTTCGCCGCCATGGTCGCCTCCGGAGTGATGTGTGAGTAGTTCACCCCTGGACTATGGGTCGATAGCAGTAGCTAGATGGTCGTCTTCTCCTAATTGTGCTATCATTGTTGGATCTTGTGAGCTGCGTAACATGATCAAGATCATCTATCTGTAATGCTACATGTTGCGTTTGTTGGGATCCGATGAATAATGAATGCTATGTTATGTTGATTATCAATCTATTATCTATGTGTTGTTTATGATCTTGCATGCTCTCCGTTGCTAGTAGAGGCTTTGGCCAAGTCGTTACTTGTAACTCCAAGAGGGAGTATTTTTGCTCGATAGTGGGTTCATGCCTCCATTAAATCTGGGACAGTGACAGAAAGTTCTAAGGTTGTGGATGTGTGTTGCCACTAGGGATAACACATCAATGCTATGTCTAAGGATGTATTTGTTGATTACATTACGCACCATACTTAATGCAATTGTCTGTTGTTTGCAACTTAATACTGGAGGGGGTTCGGATGATAACCTGAAGGTGGACTTTTTAGGCATAGATGCATGCTGGATAGCGGTCTATGTACTTTGTCGTAATGCCCAATTGAATTTCACACTACTCATCCTAACATGTATGTGCATGGTCATGCCCTCTTTATTTGTCAATTGCCCAACTGTAATTTGTTCACCCAACATGCTATTTATCTTATGGGAGAGACACCACTAGTGGACTGTGGACCCCGGTCCATTCTTTTACATCGAATACAATCTACTGCAATACTTGTTCTACTGTTTTCTGCAAACATCATCATCCACACTATACATCTAATCCTTTGTTACAGCAAGCCGTTGAGATTGACAACCTCACTGTTAAGTTGGTGCAAAGTATCTTGGTTGTGTTGTGCAGGTTCCACGTTGGCGCCGGAATCCCTGGTGTTGCGCCGCACTACACTCCGCCGCCATCAACCTTCAACGTGCTTCTTGACTCCTACTGGTTCGATAACCTTGGTTTCTTACCGAGGGAAAACTTGCCGCTGTACGCATCATACCTTCCTCTTGGGGTTCCCAACGGACGTGTGCTTTACCGTCACAAGCAGCAAAGCTTTTTCTGGCGCCGTTGTCGGGGAGATCAAGACACGCTGCAAAGGGAGTCTCCACTTCCAATCTCTTTACTTTGTTTTTGTCTTGCTTTATTTTATTTACTACTTTGTTTGCTGCACTAAAACAAAATACAAAAAATTAGTTGCTAGCTTTACTTTATTTACTGTCTTGTTTGCGTTCTCCATATTAAAAACACAAAAAAATAGTTACTTGCATTTACTTTATCTAGTTTACTTTATTTACTATTGCTAAAATGGGTACTCCTGAAAATACTAAGTTGTGTGACTTCACAAACACAAATAATAATGATTTCTTATGCACACCTATTGCTCCACCCTCTACTACAGCAGAATTCTTTGAAATTAAACCTGCTTTACTGAATCTTGTTATGAGAGAGCAATTTTCTGGTGTTAGTTCTGATGTTGCTGCTGCCCATCTTAATAATTTTGTTGAACTATGTGAAATGCAAAAGTATAAAGATGTAGATGGTGAAATTATAAAATTAAAATTGTTTCCTTTCTCATTAAGAGGAAGAGCTAAAGATTGGTTGCTATCTCTGCCTAAGAATAGTATTGATTCATGGACTAAATGTAAGGATGCTTTCATTGGTAGATATTATCCTCCTGCTAAAATTATATCTTTGAGAAGTAGCATAATGAATTTTAAACAATTGGATAATGAGCATGTTGCCCAAGCATGGGAAAGAATGAAATCTTTGGTTAAAAATTGCCCAACCCATGGATCGACTACTTGGATGATCATCCAAACCTTTTATGCAGGACTGAATTTTTCTTCACGGAACCTATTGGATTCAGCTGCTAGAGGTACTTTTATGTCCATCACTCTAGGCGCCGCAACAAAGCTTCTTGACAATATGATGATTAATTACTCTGAATGGCACACGGAAAGAGCTCCACAAGGTAAGAAGGTAAATTCTGTCGAAGAAACCTCCTCCTTGAGTGATAAGATTGATGCTATTATGTCTATGCTTGTGAATGGTAGGACAAATGTTGATCCTAATAATGTTCCTTTAGCTTCATTGGTTGCCCAAGAAGAACATGTTGATGTGAACTTCATTAAAAATAATAATTTCAACAACAATGCTTATCGGAACAATTCTAGTAACAACTATAGGCCATATCCTTATAATAATGGTAATGGTTATGGTAATTCTTATGGGAATTCTTACAACAATAATAGGAATACACCCTCTATTCTTGAAGCCATGCTTAAAGAATTTATTAGTACACAAACTGCTTTTAACAAATATGTTGAAGAAAAGCTTGGAAAAATTGATATTCTTGCTTCTAATGTTGATTGTCTTGCTGCTGATGTTGATCTTTTGAAATCGAAAGTTATGCCTAATGAAAATAAAGATATTAAGTCATTTGCTACAGCAAACGCCATCCAAGTTAGAATTAATGAGAATATAAGATTGATGGCCGAATTGCGTGCTAGGTGGGAAAAAGAAGAAAATGCTAAAGATAATGTAGTTAAAGTTTGGACTATTACCACCACTAGCAATACTAATGCTTCACATGTTGCTGCACCTCCTACTATTAATGGTAAAATAATTGGTGTTGGCAATGTTTCCACTTCTAATGCAAAGCCTGCAAAATTGCCTGAACCTGCTAAAACTGCTAAAATTGCCTGTGATAAAACTGCTGAATTTTTTTCTAATGTTGGGGATAATGATCCCATTACTTTAGATAATAATGGTTTAGATTTTGATGATTGTCACATCTCTGAAGTTATAAAGTTCTTACAAAAACTTGCTAAAAGTCCTAATGCTAGTGCTATAAATTTGGCCTTTACAAAACATATTACAAATGCTCTCATAAAAGCTAGAGAAGATAAACTAAAACTTGATACTTCTATTCCTAGGAAGTTAGAAGATGGTTGGGAGCCCATCATTAAGATGAAGGTCAATGATTTTGATTGTAATGCTTTATATGATCTTGGTGCAAGTATTTCCGTTATGCCTAAGAAAATCTATAATATGCTTGACTTGCCACCATTGAAAAATTGTTATTTGGATGTGAATCTTGCTGATAACTCTACAAAGAAACCTTTGGGGAGAGTTGATAATGTTCGCATTACGGTTAACAATAATCTTTTCCCCGTTGATTTTGTTGTCTTGGATATTGAATGCAATGCATCTTGTCCCATTATATTGGGAAGACCTTTTCTTCGAACTGTTGGTGCTATTATTGATATGAAGGAAGGTAATATTAAATATCAATTTCCTCTCAAGAAAGGTATGGAACACTTCCCTAGAAAGAGAATGAAGTTACCTTTTGGTTCTATTATTAGAACAAATTATGATGTTGATGCTTCGTCTCTTGATGTTACTTGATACACACTTTTTGCGCCTAACTGAAAGGCGTTAAAGAAAAGCGCTTATGGGAGACAACCCATGATTTTACTTCTGCACTTTTGTTTTATATTTGAGTCTTGGAAGTTGTTACTACTGTAGCAACCTCTCCTTATCTTAATTTTGTTGCATTGTTGTGCCAAGTAAAGTCTTTTATAGTAAGTTTCATACTAGATTTGGATTACTGCGCAGAAACAGATTTCTTGCTATCACGAATTTGGGTTGAATTCTCTGTAGGTAACTCAGAAAATTCTGCCAATTTACGTGAGTGATCCTCAGATATGTATGCAACTTTCATTAAATTTTAGCATTTTCATCTGAGCAAGTCTGGTGCCTCTTAAAAATTCTTCTTTACGGACTGTTCTGTTTTGAAAGATTCTGCCTTTTATTTCACATTGCATGTTTTGCTATGCTTGATGGATTTCTTTATTCCATTAACTTTCAGTAGCTTTGTGCAATGTCCAGAAGTGTTAAGAATGATTATGCCACCTCTGAACATGTGAATTTTGATTAAGCACTAACCCTCTAATGAGTCGTTTTGAGTTTGGTGTGGAGGAAGTTTTCAAGGATCAAGAGAGGAGGATGATACAATATGATCAATGAGAGTGAAAGCTCTAAGCTTGGGGATGCCCCCGTGGTTCATCCCTGCATATTTCAAGAAGACTCAAGCATCTAAGCTTGGGGATGCCCAAGGCATCCCCTTCTTCATCGACAACATTATCAGGTTCCTCTAGTGAAACTATATTTTTATTCCATCACATCTTATGTGCTTTACTTGGAGCGTTTGTATGTTTTTATTTTTGTTTTGTTTGAATAAAATTGGATCCTAGGATTCATTGTGTGGGAGAGAGACACGCTCCGCTGTTGCATATGGACAAATATGTCCTTAGGCTTTACTCATAAATGTTCATGGCGACGGTTGAACTGCTTCGTTAATTGTTATATGGTTGGAAACGGGAAATGCTACATGTGGTAATTGGTAGAATGTCTTGAATAATTTGATACTTGGCAATTGTTATGCTCATAAGGATCATGTTTAAGCTCTTGCATCATATACTTTGCTCCTATTAGTGAAGAAATACATAGAGCTTGCTAAAATTTGGTTTGCATGATTGGTCTCTCTAAAGTCTAGATATTTTCTAGTAAAGGTTTGAGCAACAAGGATGACAGTGTAGAGTCTTATAATGCTTGCAATATGTTTTATGTGAGTTTTGTTGTACCGGTTCATACTTGTGTTTGTTTCAAATAACCTTGCTAGCCTAAGCCTTGTATTGAGATGGATTACTTCTCGTGCATCCAAATCCTTGAGCCAAGAACTATGCCACTTGTGTCCACCATACCTACCTACTACATGGTATTTATCTGCCATTCCAAATTAAATTGCTTGAGTGCTACCTTTAAACAATTCAAAATTTATCATCCCTTATTTGTGTCAATGTTTTATAGCTCATGAGGAAGTATGTGGTGTTTATCTTTCAATCTTGTTGGGCAACTTTCACCAATGGACTAGTGGCTTCATCCGCTTATCCAATAATTTTGCAAAAAGAGCTGGCAATGGGATTCCCAGTCCCAAATTAATTAACCTTCATAATTTTACAAACAAAAATAGACACTCCTCCATGGTATGTGATTGTTGGACGGCACCCGAGGATTCGGTTTGCCATGGCTTGAGAAAGCAAAGGTGGGGAGGAGTGTCATCTAAATAAAACTAAAATAAAAAGGCACTCCTTCATGGTATGAGATTGTTGGCAGGCACCCGAGGATTCGGTTAGCCATGGATTGTGAAAGCAAGGTTGGAAGGAGTGCCACCCAAAAATAAAAATGTTTCATGGGATCCGCTCTTTGAAGGTTTGTCTGGCAAGGGGGTTAGAGTGCCCACTACCATTCGTTGACAACAACAAACACCTCTCAAAAGTTACTTTTATACTCTCTTTATGTTTTCAAAATAAAAGCTCTAGCACAAATATAGCAATCGATGTTTCCCTCTTCGAAGGGTCTTTCTTCTACTTTTATGTTGAGTCAGTTTACCTACTTCCTTCCATCTCAAGAAGCAAACACTTGTGTTAACTGTGCATTGATTCCTACATACTTGCATATTGCACTTATTATATTACTTTATGTTGACAATATCCATGAGGTATACATGTTACAAGTTGAAAGCAACCGCTGAAACTTAATCTTCCTTTGTGTTGCTTCAATGCCTTTATTTAGAATCTATTGCTTTATGAGTTAACTCTTATGCAAGACTTATTGATGCTTGTCTTGAAAGTACTATTCATGAAAAGTCTTTGCTATATGATTCAGTTGTTTACCCATTGTCTTTACCATTGCTTTGGATCGCTGCATTCATTACATGTGCTTACAATAGTATTGATCAAGATTATGATAGCATGTCACTTCATAAATTATCTTTGTTATCGTTTACCTACTCGGGACGAGTAGGAACTAAGCTTGGGGATGCTTGATACGTCTCAAACGTATCTATAATTTCTTATGTTCCATGCTACTTTATTGATGATACTCACATGTTTTATACATACTTTATGTCATATTTATGCATTTTCCGGCACTAACCTATTAACGAGATGCCGAAGAGCCAGCTTGATGTTTTCTCGCTGTTTTTGGTTTCGTAAATCCTAGTAAGGAAATATTCTCGGAATTGGACGAAATCAACGCCCAGGATCTTATTTTTCCACGAAGCTTCCAGAAGTCTGGAGGAGATACGAAGTGGGGCGACGAGGCGCCCACACAACAGGGTGCCGCGGCCCAGGTGCTGGCCGCGCGGCCCTGGCGTGTGGGGCCCTCGTGGCGCCCCCTGACCTACCCTTCCGCCTACTTAAGCCTTCGTCGATAATATTTCCAGTACCGAGAGCCACGATACGGAAAACCTTCCAGAGACACCGTCGCCAATCCCATCTCGGGGGATTCAGGAGATCGCCTCCGGCACCCTGCCGGAGAGGGGAATCGTCTCCCGGAGGAATCTTCACCGCCATGGTCGCCTCCGGAGTGATGTGTGAGTAGTTCACCCTTGGACTATGGGTCCATAGCAGTAGCTAGATGGTCGTCTTCTCCTAATTGTGCTATCATTGTTGGATCTTGTGAGCTGCCTAACATGGTCAAGATCATCTATCTGTAATGCTACATGTTGCATTTGTTGGGATCCGATGAATAATGAATGCTATGTTATGTTGATTATCAATCTATCATCTATGTGTTGTTTATGATCTTGCATGCTCTCTGTTGCTAGTAGAGGCTCTGGCCAAGTCGTTACTTGTAACTCCAAGAGGGAGTATTTATGCTCGATAGTGGGTTCATGCCTCCATTAAATCCGGGACAAGTGATGCAAAGTTCTAAGGTTGTGGATGTGCCGTTGCCACTAGGGATAAAACATCAATGCTATGTCTAAGGATGTATTTGTTGATTACATTACGCACCATACTTAATGCAATTGTCTCGTTGTTTGCAACTTAATACCGGAGGGGGTTCGGATGATAACCTCGAAGGTGGAATTTTTAGGCATAGATGCATGTCGGATAGCGGTCTATGTACTTTGTCGTAATGCCCAATTGAATTTCACACTAGTCATCATAACATGTATGTGCATGGTCATGCCCTCTTTATTTGTCAATTGCCCAACTGTAATTTGTTCACCCAACATGCTATTTATCTTATGGGAGAGACACCACTAGTGGACTGTGGACCCTGGTCCATTCTTTTACATCGAATACAATGTACTGCAATATTTGTTCTACTGTTTTCTGCAAACATCATCATCCACACTATACATCTAATCCTTTGTTACAGAAAGACGGTGAGATTGACAACCTCACTGTTAAGTTGGGGCAAAGTATCTTGGTTCTGTTGTGCAGGTTCCACGTTGGCGCCGGAATCCCTGGTGTTGTGCCGCACTACACTCCACCGCCATCAACCTTCAACGTGCTTCTTGACTCCTACTGGTTCGATAACCTTGGTTTCTTACTGAGAGAAAAACTTGCCGTTGTACGCATCATACCTTCCTCTCGGGGTTCCCAACGGACGTGTGCTTTACCGTCACAAGCAGCACATCAAAATTACTAGTGGTGGTAATAGTCCAAACTTTAGCTACATTATTCTCTTTAGCAAATTTTTCCTCTTTTTCTCACCTAGCATGCAATTCAGCCATCAATCTAATATTTTCATTAATTCGAACTTGGATAACGTTTGCTGTAGCAAATGACTTAATATCTTTAGTTTCATTAGGCATAACTTTCAATTTCAAAAGATCAACATCAAGAAGCAAGACTATCAACCTTAGAAGCAAGAATATCAATTTTACCAAGCTTTTCTTCAACTGCATTTGTTAAAAGCTGTTTGTGTACTAATAAATTCTTTAAGCATGGCTTCAAGACCAGGGGGTACACTCCTATTATTGTTGTAATAATTCCCATAAGAATTACCATAACCATTACCATTAGAAGGATATGGCCTATAGTTGTTACCAGAATTATTCCTATAAGCATTGTTGTTGAAATTATTATTTTTTAATGAAGTTCACATCAACATGCTCTTCTTGAGCAACCAATGAAGCTAAAGGAACATTATTAGGATCAACATTAGATCTACCATTCACAAGCATAGACATAATAGCATCAATCTTATCACTCAAGGAGGAGGTTTCTTCAACAGAATTTACCTTCTTACCTTGTGGAGCCCTTTCAGTGTGCCATTCAGAGTAATTTATCATCATATCATCAAGAAGCTTTGTTGCGGCGCCTAGAGTGATGGATGATACGTCTCCGACGTATCGATAATTTCTTATGTTCCATGCCACATTATTGATGTTATCTACATGTTTTATGCACACTTTATGTCATATTCGTGCATTTTCTGGAACTAACCTATTAACAAGATGCCGAAGTGCCGCTTGTCTGTTTTCTGCTGTTTTTGGTTTCAGAAATCCTAGTAAGGAAATATTCTCGGAATTGGACGGAATCAACGCCCAGGGTCCTATTTTGCCACGAAGCTTCCAGAAGACCGAAGAGGAGACGAAGTGGGGCCACGAGGTGGCCAAACCACAGGGCGGCGCGGCCCAAGCCCTGGCCGCACCGACCTGTAGTGTGGGCCCCTCGTGACGCCCCTTGACCTGCCTTTCCGCCTACAAGTAGCCTTCGTTGCGAAACCCCCAGTACCGAGAGCCACGATACGGAAAACCTTCCAGAGACGCCGCCGCCGCCAATCCCATCTCGGGGATTCAGGGAGATCGCTCTCCGCACCTCGCCGGAGAGGGGAATCATCTCCCGGAGGACTCTACGCCGCCATGGTCGCCTCCGGAGTGATGTGTGAGTAGTCTACCCCTGGACTATGGGTCCATAGCAGTAGCTAGATGGTTGTCTTCTCCCCATTATGCTTAATTGTCGGGTCTTGTGAGCTGCCGAACATGATCAAGATCATCTATCTGTAATTCTATATGTTGTGTTTGTTGGGATCCGATGAACAGAGAATACCATGTTATGTTGATTATCAATTTATATCTATGTGTTGTTTATGATCTTGCATGCTCTCCGTTACTAGTAGATGCTCTGGCCAAGTAGATGCTTGTAACTCCAAGAAGGAGTATTTATGCTCGATAGTGGGTTCATGTCTCCGTGAATGCTGGGAAGTGACAGAAATCTCTAAGATTATGGATGTGTTGTTGCCACTAGGGATAAAACATTGGTGCTATGTTCGAGGATGTAGTTACTGATTACATTACGCGCAATACTTAATGCAATTGTCCGTTGTTAGCAACTTAATACTTGGATGGGGTTCGGATGATAACCTCGAAGGTGGACTTTTTAGGCATAGATGCATGCCGGATAGCGGTCTATGTACTTTGTCGTAATGCCCAATTAAATCTCACTATACTCATCATAATATGTATGTGCATGGTCATGCCCTCTTTATTTGTCAATTGCCCAACCGTAATTTGTTCACCCAACATGCTCGTTTATCTTATGGGAGAGACACCTCTAGTGAACTGTGGACCCCGGTCCAATTCTCTTACCGAAATACAATCTACCGCAATATTGTTCTACTGTTTTCTCGCAAATAATCATCATCCACACTATACATCTAATCCTTTGTTAGAGCAAGCCGGTGAGATTGACAACCTCGCTGTTTCGTTGGGGCAAAGTACTTGGTTTGTGTTGTGCAGGTTCCACGTTGGCGCCGGAATCCCTGGTGTTGCGCCGCACTACATCTCGCCGCCATCAACCTTCAACGTGCTTCTTGACTCCTACTCGGTTCGATAAACCTTGGTTTCTAACCGAGGGAAACTTCATCGCTGTACGCATCACACCTTCCACTTGGGGTTCCCAACGGTCGCGTGCTCGTACGCGTGTCAAGCTAAATTTCCGGCGCCGTTGCTCGGGGAGATCAAGACACGCCTGCAAGGGAGTCTCCACATCCCAATCTCTTTACTTTGTTTTTGTCTTGCTTAGTTTTATTTACTACTTTGTTTGCTGCACTAAATCAAAATACAAAAAAATTAGTTGCTAGTTTTACTTTATTTACTGTCTTGCACGCTATATCAAAAACACACAAAAATTAGTTACTCGTATTTACTTTATCTAGTTTGCTTTATTTACTATCTTGCACTCTATATTAAAAATACAAAAAAAATAGTTACTTTCGTTACCATGTCTAGCTCTGAACCTGTTACTTCTTCGCCTGAAGAATTAGTCTTCACTTTTAAACAAGGGGATGAGGAGAGTTTTAAGGATGCTTGGTCTAGAATTTTTACTTCTTATCGTAAAACTGAACCTCAAATGACTCTAAGTTTGCTCCTTAGTAATTTTTATTTTGGTCTTATGATTCGCTATAGATATGCTTTGGATGCTTTAGTGGGAGGAGATTTCCTTCATTGCAATGGGGATCAAGCTTTTAATGCCATAAAGAAGTTGGTTACATCACATGATTCAGCTAATAACTTTGATTCAGCCCTTACTAGCATTTATAATAGATTAAACAATCTCGAGATAAGTACATCTCGCTTGGATGACAACTATCACCATGTTCGTAATCGTCTTGAACAAGTTTTAGTGAACTCTGAACCTTCATTATGGGATCCTACTGTTAAAATTGTTATCGGTGATCAAACTCTTCGTGCCAATTGCGATATTATGTCTGAATTTTGCCTTATACCTGAGAGCATTTATAAATCTTTGAAACTTTGGGGAGTTGATGGAGGAGGAGAAGAAATAACTCTCATTGATAACTCTGTTATAATTCCTAAGGGAATAGCCGCAGGTGTGCATACAAACATTCTTGGAAGAACAATATCCATTGATTATCTTGTTATTGAATGTGTAGGGACAGGACAAATCACACTCGGAAGATCCCTGCTGAAACTATTGGGAGCAGTCATAGATGTGGGAGAAGGCACCCTGGAATTCACCTCTACACCGGGGGGAAATCATATATTTCCTAAATCAAAGAGAAAGAAAAAGAACAAGAAAGGTAAGGGTAAAGCCCAAGGTAAGGTTGATACACCATCTCTCGATAATACTTGATACACACTTTCTGCGCCTAGCTGAAAGGCGTTAAAGAAAAGCGCTTATGGGAGACAACCCATGGTTTTTACTACAGTACTTTGTTTTTATTTTGTGTCTTGAAAGTTGTTTACTACTGTAGCAACCTCTCCTTATCTTATTTTAGTGTTTTATTGTGCCAAGTAAAGTCGTTGATAGAAAAGTTCATACTAGATTTGGATTACTGCGCAGAAACAGATTTCTTTGCTGTCACGAATCTGGGCAAAATTCTCTGTAGGTAACTCAGAAAATTATGCCAATTTACGTGAGTTATCCTCAGATATGTACGAAACTTTCATTAAATTTGAGCAATTTCATTTGAGCAAGTCTGGTGCCTCGATAAAATTCGTCAATACGAACTGTTCTGTTTTGACAGATTCTGCCTTTTATTTCGCATTGCCTGTTTTGTTATGTTCGATGGATATTTCGATTCCATTGACTTTCAGTAGCTTTGTGCAATGTCCAGAAGTGTTAAGAATGATTATGTCACCTCTGAACATGTATATTTTGATTGTGCACTAACCCTCTAATGAGTTGTTCTAAGTTTGGTGTGGAGGAAGTTTTCAAGGATCAAGAGAGGGAGATGATACAACATGATCAAGGAGAGTGAAAGCTCTAAACTTGGGGATGCCCCGGTGGTTCACCCCTGCATATATCAAGAAGACTCAAGCGTCTAAACTTGGGGATGCCCAAGGCATCCCCTTCTTCATCGACAACATTATCAGGTTCCTCCCCTGAAACTATATTTTTATTCCATCACAGCTTATGTGCTTTGCTTGGAGTGTCGGTTTGTTTTTGTTTTTGTTTTGTTTGAATAAAATGGATCCTAGCATTCATTGTGTGGGAGAGAGACACGCTCCGCTGTAGCATATGGACAAGTATGTCCTTAGGCTCTACTCATAGTATTCATGGCGAAGTTTCTTCTTCGTTAAATTGTTATATGGTTGGAATTGGAAAATGATACATGTAGTAATTTCTAAAATGTCTTGGATAATGTGATACTTGGCAATTGTTGTGCTCATGTTTAAGCTCTTGCATCATATACTTTGCACCCATTAATGAAGAAATACATAGAGCATGCTAAAATTTGGTTTGCATATTTGGTCTCTCTAAGGTCTAGATAATTTCTAGTATTGAGTTTGAACAACAAGGAAGACGGTGTAGAGTCTTATAATGTTTTCAATATGTCTTTTATGTGAGTTTTGCTGCACCGGTTCATCCTTGTGTTTGTTTCAAATAGCCTTGCTAGCCTAAACCTTGTATCGAGAGGGAATACTTCTCATGCATCCAAATACTTGAGCCAACCACTATGCCATTTGTGTCCACCATACCTACCTACTACATGGTATTTCTCCGCCATTCCAAAGTAAATTGCTTGAGTGCTACCTTTAAACAATTCAAAATTTATTACCTCTGATTTGTGTCAATGTTTTATAGCTCATGAGGAAGTATGTGGTGTTTATCTTTCAATCTTGTTGGGCAACTTTCACCAATGGACTAGTGGCTTCATCCGCTTATCCAATAATTTTGCAAAAAGAGTCGGCAATGGGATTCCCGGTCCCAAATTAATTAATAAAAATAGACACTCCTCCATGGTATGTGATTGTTGGACTGGCACCCGAAGGATTCGGTTAGCCATGGCTTGAGAAAGCAAAGGTGGGGAGGAGTGTCATCATAATAAAACTAAAAATAAAAAGGCACTCCTTCATGGTATGAGATTGTTGGCAGGCACCCGAAGGATTCGGTTAGCCATGGTTTGTGAAAGAAAGGTTGGAAGGAGTGCCACACCAAAATAAAATAAAATGGGAGCCGCTCTTTGAAGGTTTGTCTGGCAAGGGGGTTAGAGTGCCCACTACCATTCGTTGACAACAACAAACACCTCTCAAAATTTTACTTTTATTGCTCTCTATATGTTTTCAAAATCAAAGCTCTAGCACAAATATAGCAATCGATGCTTTTCCTCTTTGAAGGACCATTCTTTTACTTTTATGTTGAGTCAGTTCACCTATTTCTCTCCATCTCAAGAAGCAAACACTTGTGTGAATTGTGCATTGATTCCTACATACTTGCATATTGCACTTATTATATTACTCTATGTTGACAATATCCATGAGATATACATGTTACAAGTTGAAAGCAACCGCTGAAACTTCATCTTCCTTTGTGTTGCTTCAATGCCTCTACTATGAATTATTGCTTTATGAGTTAACTCTTATGCAAGACTTATTGATGCTTGTCTTGAAGTACTATTCATGAAAAGTCTTTGCTATATGATTCACTTGTTTACTCATGTCATATACATTGTTTTGATCGCTGCATTCACTACATATGCTTACAAATAGTATGATCAAGATTATGATGGCATGTCACTCCAGAAATTATCTTTGTTTATCGTTTACCTGCTCGGGACGAGCAGGAACTAAGCTTGGGGATGCTGATACGTCTCCGACGTATCGATAATTTCTTATGTTCCATGCCACATTATTGATGTTATCTACATGTTTTATGCACACTTTATGTCATATTCGTGCATTTTCTGGAACTAACCTATTAACAAGATGCCGAAGTGCCGATTCTTGTTTTCTGCGTTTTTGGTTTCGAAATCCTAGTAAGGAAATATTCCCGGAATTGGACGAAATCAACGCCCGTGGTCCTATTTTGCCACGAAGCTTCCGGAAGACCGAAGAGGAGACGAAGTGGGGCCACGAGGTGGCCAAACCACAGGCGGCGCGGCCCAAGCCCCGGCCGCGCCGACCTGTAGTGTGGGCCCCTCGTGACGCCCCTTGACCTGCCCTTCCGCCTACAAATAGCCTTCGTTGCGAAACCCCCGAGCACCGAGAGCCACGATACGGAAAACCTTCCGGAGACGCCGCCGCCGCCAATCCCATCTCGGGGATTCAGAGATCGCCTCCGGCACCCTGCCGGAGAGGGGAATCATCTCCCGGAGGACTCTACGCCGCCATGGTCGCCTCCGGAGTGATGTGTGAGTAGTCTACCCCTAGACTATGGGTCCATAGCACTAGCTAGATGGTTGTCTTCTCCCCATTATGCTTAATTGTCGGGTCTTGTGAGCTGCCGAACATGATCAAGATCATCTATCTGTAATTCTATATGTTGTGTTTGTTGGGATCCGATGAATAGAGAATACCATGTTATGTTGATTATCAATTTATATCTATGTGTTGTTTATGATCTTGCATGCTCTCCGTTACTAGTAGATGCTCGGCCAAGTAGATGCGTGTAACTCCAAGAGGGAGTATTTATGCTCGATAGTGGGTTCATGTCTCCGTGAATGCGGGAAGTGACGAAATCTCTAAGATTATGGATGTGCTGTTGCCACTAGGGATAAAACATTGGTGCTATGTTCGAGGATGTAGTTACTGATTACATTACGCGCAATACTTAATGCAATTGTCTGTTGTTAGCAACTTAATACTGGATGGGGTTCGGATGATAACCTGAAGGTGGACTTTTTAGGCATAGATGCATGCTGGATAGCGGTCTATGTATTTTGTCGTAATGCCCAATTAAATCTCACTATACTCATCATAATATGTATGTGCATGGTCATGCCCTCTTTATTTGTCAATTGCCCAACTCGTAATTTGTTCACCCAACATGCTCGTTTATCTTATGGGAGAGACACCTCTAGTGAACTCGTGGACCCCGGTCCAATTCTCTTACCGAAATACAATCTACCGCAATACTGTTCTACCGTTTTCACGCAAACAATCATCATCCACACTATACATCTAATCCTTTGTTACAGCAAGCCGGTGAGATTGACAACCTCGCTGTTTCGTTGGGGCAAAGTACTTGGTTTGTGTTGTGCAGGTTCCACGTTGGCGCCGGAATCCTCGGTGTTGCGCCGCACTACATCTCGCCGCCATCAACCTTCAACGTGCTTCTTGACTCCTACTGGTTCGATAAACCTTGGTTTCTAACTGACAGAAACTTACTGCTGTACGCATCACACCTTCCACTTGGGGTTCCCAACGGTCGCGTGCTGTACGCGTGTCAATGGACATAAAAGTACCTCCAGCAGCTGAATCTAATAGGTTCCGCGAAGAAAAATTCAGTCCTGCATAAAAGGTTTGGATGATCATCCAAGTAGTCAGTCCATGGGTAGGGCAATTCTTCACCAAAGATTTCATTCTTTCCCATGCTTGGGCAACATGCTCATTATCCAATTGCTTACAATTCATTATGCTACTTCTCAAAGATATAATTTTAGCGAGAGGATAATATCTACCAATGAAAGCATCTTTACATTTAGTCCATGAATCAATACTATTCTTAGGCAAAGATAGCAACCAATCTTTAGCTCTTCCTCTTAAGGAGAAAGGAAACAATTTCAATTTTATAATGTCACCATCTACATCCTTATACTTTTGCATTTCACAAAGTTCAACAAAATTATTAAGATGGGCAGTGATACGTCTCCAACGTATCGATAATTTCTGATGTTCCATGCTTGTTTTATGACATTACCTACATGTTTTGTTCACACTTTATGATGATTTTATGCGTTTTCCGGAACTAACCTAATGACGAGATGCCGAAGTGCCAGTTCCTGTTTTCTGCTGTTTTTGGTTTCAAAAATCCTAGTAAGGAAATATTCTCGGAATTGGACGAAATCAACGCCCAGAGTCTTAAAATTCCACGGAGCTTCCAGAACACCCGAGAGGAACCAGAGGGGGGCCACAGGGCCGCCAGACACCAGGCCGGCGCGGACCAGGGGGGGCGCGCCCCCTATGGTGTCACCACCTCGTCAGCCCTCCGACTCCGCCTCTTCGCCTATTTAAAGGTCCCTGACCTAAATCTTCGATACGAAAAAGCCACGGTACGAGAAACCTTCTAGAGCCGCCGCCATCGCGAAGCCAAGATCCGGGGACAGAACTCTCGTTCCGGCACGCCGCCGGGACGGGGAAGTGCCCCCGGAAGGCATCTCCACCGACACCACCGCCATCTTCATCACCGCTGCTGTCTCCCATGAGGAGGGAGTAGTTCTCCATCGAGGCTAAGGGCTGTACCGGTAGCTATGTGGTTAATCTCTCTCCCTATGTACTTCAATACAATGATCTCATGAGCTGCCTTACATGATTGAGATTCATATGATGATTCTTGTAATCTAGATGTCGTTATGCTATTCAAGTGGATTTTACTTATGTGATCTCCGGAGACTCTACTTGTCCCACGTGTGTAAAGGTGACAGTGTGTGCACCGTGTGGGTCTCTTAGGCTATATTTCACAGAATACTTATTCACGGTTATGAATAGCATAGTGAAGTGCTTATTTATATCCCTTTATGATTGCAATGTGCTTTGTATCACTATTAATCTATGTGCTACTCTAGTGATGTTATTAAAGTACTCTATTCCTCCTTCATGATGTAATGGTGACAGTGTGTGCATCATGTAGTACTTGGCGTAGTTTATGATTATGATCTCTTGTAGATTATGAAGTTAACTATTACTATGATGGTATTGATGTGATCTATTCCTCCTTTCATAGTATGAAGGTGACGAGTGTGCATGCTATGTTAGTACTTGGTATAGTTGTGTTGATCTATCATGCACTCTAAGGTTATTTAAATATGAATATCGAATATTGTGGAGCTTGTTAACTCCGGCATTGATGTGCTCTTGTAGCCCTACACAATTAGTGGTGTTCATCATCCACCAAGAGAGTGTAGAGTATAGCATTTATCTATTCAGTTAAGTGATCAATGTTGAGAGTGTCCACTAGTGAAAGTATAATCCCTAGGCCTTGTTTCCAAATACTGCAATCATCGCTTGTTTCTTGTTCTCTCGCATCATGTCTTGCCTGCAATATTACCACCATCAACCACACGCCAGTTGTAGCAGCAAGCTATTTTCTGGTGCCATTACTACTGCTCATATACATTCATACCACCTGTATTTCACTATCTCTTCGCCGAACTAGTGCACCTATACATCTGACAAGTGTATTAGGTGTGTTGGGGACACAAGAGACTTCTTGCTTTGTGGTTGCAGGGTTGCTTGAGAGGGATATCTTTGACCTCTTCCTCCCTGAGTTCGATAAACCTTGGGTGATCCACTTAAGGGAAAACTTGCTGCTGTTCTACAAACCTCTGCTCTTGGAGGCCTAACACTGTCTACAGGAAAAGGAGTGTGCGTAGACATCAAACTATTTTCTGGCGCCGTTGCCGGGGAATGAAGGAAAGCTACACCATTTTCTCCCTCGTCAACCACGCGCCAGTCCTGGACAGCATCAAGTATTTTCTGGCGCCGTTGCCGGGGAGGAAAGGTAAAAGGTACTCACACTCCGGATCTCGGCTACTAAGCTATTTTCCGGCGCCGTTGTAAGTGCTCGAAGCTATTTCCTTTAGATCCTGCAATTGCATCCTTTTGTTTCTTGTTTATCACTAGTTTGACATAATGGAAAGCAACAGTGAGCTTTTAAAACTATTTCCTGAGTTAAGACATGGATGGTTTGATGCGAAAATTAAAAAACCCATGGAACATATTAGTATGAACACTTTGAACACCATTGTTGCTAATGATATGGAAAATTCTAAGCTTGGGGAAGCTGGTTTTGATGAGCATGATCTTTTTAGTCCCCCAAGCATTGAGGAGAAAATTTTATTTGATGATACTTTGCCTCCCATTTATGATGATTATAATGATAGTGGTCTTTTGGTGCCGCCTGTTATGGAGGATGAATTTGATTATGATTACAATATGCCTCCTATATTTGATGATGAGAATAATAATGATAGCTACTTTGTTGAATTTGCTCCCACTACAATTAATAAGAATGACTATGCTTATGTTGGGAGTAGTAATAATTTTATGCATGAGACTCATGATAAGAATGCTTTATGTGATAGTTATATTGTTGAGTTTGCTCATGATGCTACTGAAAGTTATTATGAGAGGAAAATAAGGTTGTAGAAATTTTCATGTGCTGAAATTTTTGAAGCTACACTTGTTCTATCTTCCTGTGCTTGTTACTTTGCTCTTCATGTACTTGTTTATTTACAAGGTTCCTTTTCATAGGAAGCATGTTAGGCTTAAATTTGTTTTGAATTTGCCACTTGATGCTCTCTTTTGCTTCAAATACTATTTTTTGTGAGTGCATCATTTAATTTGCTGAGCCCATCTTAATGGCTATAAAGAAAGCACTTCTTGGGAGATAACCCATGTCTTTATTTTGCTACTATTTTGTTGTGTTTTGGAAGTTGTTACTACTGTATCAACCTCTTCTTATCTTACTTTATTGCATTGTTGTGCCATGTAAAGTCTTTGATAGAAAGGTTGATACTAGATTTGGATTACTGCGCAGAAACAGATTTCTGTCTGTCACGAATCTGGGTTGAATTCTCTGTAGATAACTCAGAAAATTCTGCCAATTTACGTGAGTGATCCTCAGATATGTACGCAACTTTCATTCAATTTGAGCATTTTCATATGAGCAAGTCTGGTGCCTCTTAAAAATTCGTCTTTACAGACTGTTTTGACAGATTCTGCCTTTTATTTCACATTGCCTGTTTTGCTATGCTTGATGGATTTCTTTATTCCATTAACTTTCAGTAGCTTTGTGCAATGTCCAGAAGTGTTAAGAATGATTGTGTCACCTCTGAACATGTGAATTTTTGATTATGCACTAACCCTCTAATGAGTTTGTTTCGAGTTTGGTGTGGAGGAAGTTTTCAAGGGTCAATAGAGGAGGATGATACAATATGATCAAGAAGAGTGAAAGCTCTAAGCTTGGGGATGCCCCGGTGGTTCATCCCTGCATATTTCAAGAAGACTCAAGCATCTAAGCTCGGGGATTCCCAAGGCATCCCCTTCTTCATCGACAAATTATCAGGTCACCTCTAGTGAAACTATATTTTTATTCCCTCACATCTTATGTACTTTGCTTGGAGCGTCTGTTTGTTTTTATTGTTGTTTTGTTTGAATAAAGTTGGATCCTAGCATTCATTGTGTGGGAGAGAGACATGCTCCGCTGGTTCATATGAACACATGTGTTCTTAGCTTTTAATGTTCATGGCGAAGGTTGAAACTGCTTCGTTCATTGTTATATGGTTGGAAACGGGAAATGCTACATGTAGTAATTGGTATAATGTCTTGAACAATGTGATACTTGGTAATTTTGTGCTCATGATTAAGCTCTTGCATCATATACTTTGCACCTATTAGTGAAGAAATGCATAGAGCTTGCTAAAATTTGGTTTGCATGATTGGTCTCTCTAAGGTCTAGATATTTTCTAGTAAGGGTCGAACAACAAGGAAGACAGTGTAGAGTCTTATAATGCTTGCAATATGTCTTTTATGTGAGTTTTGCTGTACCGGTTCATACTTGTGTTTATTTCAAATAACCTTGCTAGCCTAAGTCTTGTATCGAGAGGGAATACTTCTCATGCATCCAAATCCTTGAGCCAATAACTATGCCATTTGTGTCCACCATACCTACCTACTACATGGTATTTCTCCGCCATTCCAAAGTAAATTGCTTGAGTGCTACCTTTAAAATTTCTATCCTTTATCTTTGCAATATATAGCTCATGGGACAAATAGCCTAAAAACTGTTGTGGTATTGAATATGTACTTATGCATTTTATTTCTTATAAGTTGCTTGTTGAGCGATAACCATGTTCCTGGGAACGCCATCAACTACTCTTTGTTGAATATCATGTGAGTTGCTATGCATGTTCGTCTTGTCTGAAGTAAGGGCGATTTACCATGAGTTTAATGATTTGAGCATGCATATTGTTAGAGAAGAACATTGGGCCGCTAACTAAAGCCATGATCCATGGTGGAAGTTTCAGTTTTGGACAAATATCCTCAATCTCATAAGAGAATATTAATTGTGTTGAATGATTATGCATTAAAGAGGAGTCCATTATCTGTTGTCTATGTTGTCCCGGTATGGATGTCTAAGTTGAGAATAATCAAAAGCGAGAAAACCAATGCGAGCTTTCTCCTTAGACCTTTGTACATGCGGCATAGAGGTACCCCTTTGTGACACTTGGTTAAAACATATGTGTTGCAGTGATAATCCAGGTAATCCGAGCTAATTAGGACAAGGTGCGGGCACTATTGGTATACTATGCATGAGGCTTGCAACTTGTAGGATATAATTTACATGATACATATGCTTTATTACTACCGTTGACAAAATTGTTTCTTGTTTTCAAAACCAAAGCTCTAGCACAAATATAGCAATCGATGCTTCCCTCTGCGAAGGGTCATTCTTCTACTTTTATGTTGAGTCAGTTCACCTATTTCTCTCTATCTCAAGAAGCAAACACTTGTGTGAACTGTGCATTGATTCCTACATACTTGCATATTGCACTTATTATACTACTTTATGTTGACAATATCCATGAGATATACATGCTACAAGTTGAAAGCAACCGCTGAAACTTAATCTTCCTTTGTGTTGCTTCAATACCTCTACTATGAATTTATTGCTTTATGAGTTAACTCTTATGCAAGATTTATTGATGCTTGTCTTGAAAGTACTATTCATGAAAAGTCCTTGCTATATGATTCAATTGTTTACTCATTGCATTAACATTGCTTCGAATCGCTGCATTCATTACATGTGCTTACAATAGTATGATCAAGATTATGATGGGATGTCACTTCAGAAATTATCTTTGTTATCGTTTACCTACTCGGGACGAGTAGGAACTAAGCTTGGGATGCTGATACGTCTCCAACGTATCGATAATTTCTGATGTTCCATGCTTATTTTATGACATTACCTACATGTTTTGTTCACACTTTATGATGATTTTATGCGTTTTCCGGAACTAACCTATTGACGAGATGCCGAAGTGCCAGTTCCTGTTTTCTGCAGTTTTTGGTTTCAGAAATCCTAGTAAGGAAATATTCTCGGAATTGGACGAAATCAACGCCCAGAGTCTTAAAATTCCACGAAGCTTCCAGAACACCCGAGAGGAACCAGAGGGGGGCCACAGGGCCGCCAGACACTAGGCCGGCGCGGGCCAGGGGGGGCGCGCCCCCCTATGGTGTCACCGCCTCGTCAGCCCTCCGACTCCGCCTCTTCGCCTATTTAAAGGTCCCTGACCTAAATCTTCGATACGAAAAAGCCACGGTACGAGAAACCTTCCAGAGCCGCCGCCATCGCGAAGCCAAGATCTGGGGACAGAACTCTCTGTTCCGGCACGCCGCCGGGACGGGGAAGTGCCCCCGGAAGGCATCTCCATCGACACCACCGCCATCTTAATCACCGCTGCTATCTCCCATGAGGAGGGAGTAGTTCTCCATCGAGGCTAAGGGCTGTACCGGTAGCTATGTGGTTAATCTCTCTCCCTATGTACTTCAATACAATGATCTCATGAGCTGCCTTACATGATTGAGATCCATATGATGATTCTTGTAATCTAGATGTCGTTATGCTATTCAAGTGGATTTTACTTATGTGATCTCCGGAGACTCCTTGTCCCACGTGTGTAAAGGTGACGAGTGTGTGCACCGTGTGGGTCTCTTAGGCTATATTTCACGAGAATACTTATTCACTGTTATGAATAGCATAGTGAAGTGCTTATTTATATCCCTTTATGATTGCAATGTGCTTTGTATCACTATTAATCTATGTGCTACTCTAGTGATGTTATTAAAGTACTCTATTCCTCCTTCATGATGTAATGGTGACGAGTGTGTGCATCATGTAGTACTTGGCGTAGTTTATGATTATGATCTCTTGTAGATTATGAAGTTAACTATTACTATGATGGTATTGATGTGATCTATTCCTCCTTTCATAGTATGAAGGTGACGAGTGTGCATGCTATGTTAGTACTTGGTATAGTTGTGTTGATCTATCATGCACTCTAAGGTTATTTAAATATGAATATCGAATATTGTGGAGCTTGTTAACTCCGGCATTGAGGTGCTCTTGTAGCCCTACACAATTAGTGGTGTTCATCATCCAACAAGAGAGTGTAGAGTATAGCATTTATCTATTCAGTTAAGTGATCAATGTTGAGAGTGTCCACTAGTGAAAGTATAATCCCTAGGCCTTGTTTCCAAATACTGCAATCATCGCTTGTTTCTTGTTCTCTATCGCATCTGTCTGCTCGCAATATTACCACCATCAACCACACGCTAGTTGTAGCAGCAAGCTATTTTCTAGTGCCGTTACTACTGCTCATATACATTCATACCACCTGTATTTCACTATCTCTTCGCCGAACTAGTGCACCTATACATCTGACAAGTGTATTAGGTGTGTTGGGGACACAAGAGACTTCTTGCTTTGTGGTTGCAGGGTTGCTTGAGAGGAATATCTTTGACCTCTTCCTCCCTGAGTTCGATAAACCTTGGGTGATCCACTTAAGGGAAAACTTGCTGATGTTCTACAAACCTCTGCTCTAGGAGGCCCAACACTGTCTACAGGAAAATGAGTGTGCGTAGACATCAGGCAGCAGCATCATCAGAACTAATACCAGAAAATTGCTCTCTCATAACAAGATTTAGTAAAGCAGGTTTAATTTCATAAAATTCTGCTGTAGCAGCAGGTGGAGCAATAGGTGTGCATAGGAAATCATTATTATTTGTGCTAGTGAAGTCACACAACTTAGTATTCTCAGGAGTACCCATTTTAGCAGTAGTAAATAAAACAAACTAGATAAAGTAAATGCAAATAACTAATTTTTTTGTGTTTTTAATATAGAGAACGCTAACAAGACAGTAAATAAAATAAAGCAAGTAACTATTTTTTTTGTATTTTTGATATAGAGAAAGCAAACAAAGCAGTAAATAAAGTAAAGTAAAGCAAGACAAAAACAAAGTAAAGAGATTGGATGTGAGAGACTCCCCTTGCAGCGTGTCTTGATCTCCCCGACAACGGCGCCAGAAATTTAGCTTGTTGACGCGTAAAGCACACGCCCGTTGGGAACCCCAAGTGGAAGGTGTGATGCGTACAACATCAAGTTTCCCTCAGTAAGAAACCAAGGTTTATCGAACCAGTAGGAGTCAAGGAACACGTGAAGGTTGTTGGTGACGGAGTGTAGTGCGGCACAACACGAGGGATTCCGGCGCCAACGTGGAACCTGCACAACACAGGATTGTCAAAATACTTTGCACCAACTTAACAGTAAGGTTATCAATCTCACCGGCTTGCTGTAAACAAAGGATTAAATGTATGGTGTGGAAAATGATGTTTGTTTTCAAAGAACAGTAAAGAACAATGATTGTAGTAGATTGTATTCGGATGTAAAAGAATGGACCGGGGTCCACAGTTCACTAGTGGTGTCTCTCCAATAAGAAATAGCATGTTGGGTGAACAAATTACAGTTGGGCAATTTACAAATAAAGAGGGCATAACAATGCACATACATATCATGATGACTACTATGAGATTTAATCGGGCATTACGACAAAGTACATAGACCGCTATCCAGCATGCATCTATGCCTAAAAAGTCCACCTTCGGGTTAGCATCCGCACCCCTTCCAGTATTAAGTTGCAAACAACGGACAATTGCATTAAGTATGGTACGTAATGTAATCAAGACAAATATCCTTAGACAAAGCATCGATGTTTTATCCCTAGTGGCAACAGCACATCCACAACCTTAGAACTTTCTGTCACTGTCCTAGATTCAATGGAGGCATGAACCCACTATCGAGCATAAATACTCCCTCTTGGAGTCACAAGTATCAACTTGGCCGAGCCTCTACTAGCAACGAGAGAGCATGCAAGATCATAAACAACACATATATGATAGATTGATAATCAACTTGACATAGTATTCCATATTCATCGGATCCCAACAAACACAACATGTAGCATTATAAATAGATGATCTTGATCATGATAGGCAGCTCACAAGATCTAACATGATAGCACAATGAGGAGAAGACAACCATCTAGCTACTGCTATGGACCCATAGTCCAGGGATGAACTACTCACATATCAGTCCGGAGGCGATCATGGTGATGAAGAGACCTCCGGAAGATGATTCCCCTCTCCGGCAGGGTGCCGGAGGCGATCTGCTGAATCCCCCGAGATGGGATTGGCGGCGGCGGCGTCTCTGGAACTTTTTCCGTATCGTGGCTCTCGGTACAAGAGTTTTCGCGACGAAGAGTATAAGTAGGTGGAAGGGCAGAGTCGGAGGGCTGACGAGGGGCCCACACCATAGGGCGGCGCGGGCCCCTTCCTGGCCGCGCGACCCTATGGTGGCGGCGCCTCGTGGCCCCACTTCGTATGCTCTTCGGTCTTCTGGAAGCTCCGTGGAAAAATAAGACCCTGGGCGTTGATTTCGTCCAATTTCGAGAATATTTTCTTTGTAGGATTTCTGAAACCAAAAACAGCAGAAAACAGCAACTGGCTCTTCGGCATCTTGTCAATAGGTTAGTGTCGGAAAATGCGTAATAATGACATAAAGTGTGTATAAAACATGTGAGTATCATCATAAAAATAGCATGGAACATAAGAAATTATAGATACGTTTGAGACGTATCACACGGCGGATCCTATTCTCCGCTCATTGCGGAGAATTACCGGGTCGCCGCACAGGGGCAAAGCGTTCTGGGCCGGCCCAATTAGCGTGGGCATGATTTCCCACCAATTTTTCTTTCGTTCTGAACTTCGGTTTCTTTATTTTCTTACAGGTTTAGTCCGGTTTTCCTTGTTTTTCGTCCAACTTTTTTCAACTTATTTTTTAAAAAAATTCAATTTCGAACTTTTTTCAAGTTCTACTTTTTCAGATTTTAATTTTTTTCAAATCTGAACTTTTTTGAGATTTGTTTTTTTGAAATATGAAAAATTGTCGCATTTTAAAATTGTTGAAATTTAGATTTTGTTCTGATTTGAAATTTGTTCAATATTAAAACTTGTTCTTATTTTGGAAAAAATCAGTTTTGAAATTTTTTTCGCTTTGAAATTTGATCAAATCTAAAAAAAGTTCATTTTTGAAATTGTTCAATTTCAAAAAATGTTCAAATTTTAAAAATAATATGTTCTGAAAAATGTTCACTATTTTTTTGTGAAATTTTTCGATTTTTTGAAAGTTTCAGATTTGAAATATCTTCCAAACACAAAAAAGAGAATACAAGAAAAAAACGAGAAAAGGAGACCGTACCTCTTGTCGGGCCACTTCCGGGTGGCCCATGAAGTGGTTGCTTAAGCGGGGCGGAGGTTGGCTCCCGCAATAAGGGGCGCTCCTATTCCCCACCTAATGCGGGAGCGATCGCAGGTGCCGCTTAAAGGGGACACAAGATGGGCCGGCCCATTTCCTTTCTATTGCATCGTTTCGCTAGTTCGGCTCATACGCAGCAAAAAAATCCTCAGCGAGTTTCTTTACCAGATTTCTCCTATGTGCGTTTTCTCTCTTTTAAATTCGAAAAATGTTCAAATTTAACAAAACTGAAATTTTAAAATGTTCAAATTCAAAAATGTTTAAACTAGGAAAATGTTCAAATTTGAAAAGTGTTCAGAATTTTAAAAATATTCAAATTTCATAAAAAAATCAAATCTATAAACTTTCAAACAAAAAATGTTCAGACTTAAAATTGTTCAGAAAAAATCTTCAAATTCAAAATTTGTTTATATTCCAAAAATTTCAAACTAGAAAATTGTTCAAATTCGAAAATGTTCAAAATTTGAAAAATTCAAAAATTATTTTTTATATAAAAACCAATCAGATAAACCATGAAATCGGAGGATAAAAACCAACAGAACCAAGAACCAGAGAAAACCGAAAAAACTGAAAAAGAAAAAAAAAGCAAAAGAAAACCCCTATCCTCGCTAACGGGCCGGCCCAACCTATCCCGCAATATGCGGCGCCAGATAGCGCCCGCTATGAGCGGGGAATAGGATTCGCCCGCAATAAGCGGCGAACAGGGACTCCCACCCATCACCCGCGGGCGATGAATAGGATTCGCCAAGAAAGCCCGTGTTGGGCTGGAAGCGTGGTTCAGTGGTCCATGGGAAAAGAGAATTGATGGGAGTTTGGAAAGCCGATGGCCCGACTCATCCCTCCGCTGCCGCACCTCTCTGTGGGACGACTAGCGGTTTCCCGTCAGGCAGCGGCAGTTCGGGCAGCGGCGGCGCGAGGGAACAAGCGATGCAGGCACTGGCACGGACGGCGCGGGGGCTCTGGCCGCCGACGGCAGCGGTGGCGGGGAGCGGACAGGTGCAGCCGTCGCGGGGCATCATGGTACAGGTGAGGGACGGCAACCTGGAGCGCGCGCTCCAGGTGATGGAGCGGAAGATGCGGTCGAGCGGCATCGAGAGGCTCATCAAACGCCGGACGGAGCACCACGTCAAGAACTCGGAGAAGCGCGTGCTCGCCCACAAGGCGCTCATGGCGCGCGTCCGTTCCCAGGAGCTCGGCAAGAAGCTCCGCGAGATCCTCATCAAGAAGATCAGGTCAGTGCCATCCCATCCCACCGCTTTCGCCTTATTGTACTACGACCTCATGCGCTGGTTGCTAGTTATGGCGTCTCCCTGGTTGATCGAACTTGTTAGCGGGTTGTGGTCTAAGTGCTCGACGAAATGCTGGCACGATTATATTTGTAATCTGTAAAATTATGTCTGTTTGGCCGAGCAATGTTCTGGGTTAGGTTGCGCACTGTAGATGTTTGATGAAATTCTTCAGCCATTACAGGCAACAAAATGTGCTTACTCCTGTAGAGGATATGTCCCATTGAACATCCAGAAGATTTTTGGTACTTAGCATAGTTGCTTAGGCTTACGTCTGATTATATATCTGCAGACAGTCTTCTTGGTAGACCTCCTATCACCAACCATCAGATGTGATGCATATCAGAAACAGAGAAAATGAGAAGTCCATATCCCACAGAATTATAATTATCTTGTAATGGGATTGCTAGTTTGACCACTTTGATCAACAAAACACTATTTATAAGTTCTACGTTACTTGATTCGAGAATAACTCTATTGATGTTCTCTTAGTTAACATACTTATTCTATGCTAAGCCTCTGTTTTTGTGTGTGCTTCGTTGAGCTCATGATACAAACCTGTGATATATAACTGAAAGTGTTAGATCGGCTCTATAAAATGCTTCTGGGCATGAGATGCAATGTTAACATAGAATGTTAAATGCTCATGCTAATGGTCACTGGACAATATCAACTCTCAAATCTGAATTACTAAATGTTATTTTCGGATGACATGACAATACTGAATCTCCTTGTGCACCACAGTAGCAACAACGTGTGAGTGTCACGAGGAATGCATAATCTAAGCTTTAGCAAATTGCCATTTCTCATCTACTATCATTTTGATAATACAAAACAAACAAAAAACTAAAATCCTGATAACATAATAAGAAATCTAACTCTGACAGATTTTGTACCCATGAGGTTAGTTTTAGTAGATGTGAAGTGTTAAACATACTTCTCAGAACCAATTCCTGCCATAAGCTGTTCTCACTTCTCAGAACAAGTTTCAGCTATCAGTTGTGCCCACTGAAAAGACCCAGGATGAAATGCTGCAATGCTGAGCAGCAGCATTCTCCTACACTACCTTTCCCTGATGCAACATCGTGCCTCCCGAATCAAGCAGTTTTTTTCTTTTTGAGATGTGATCAAGCAGTTTGGTCATAGGTGGTACAATTTGAACTGCTATTCCTTGGATTTCCTTGAGGTAGTAACTCTGATTGTCTAGAGGATATAGGTACATTCCAATCCCTCAAGTCTCTTTTTACCGCCTCCCGCCCATGGCAACTTTGGCCGTCCTTTGCCCGAAGGCTTTCACAGAACATAATGCTATATTATTTTGGCAACATAATTTAATGGTGCGGAACTGGGAATCCATAATTATTTACTCTAGGACCCCTGGGCACCAGGTAGGCTAGGACTATACTACATCAGAAACCTATACAATTGATTAGCATTGTTTATACTAATAGCATATTTACCTTTAACCACCTCCAGATTTTTTTTTGCGAAATGCACACAAATATCACAAAGACAGAGTAGCCTGAGTAACTCCTACTAAAATGGAATTACATTTTTTTGGGCCTTTCAGACGGATGTGGATTGTGCTAATCACATACTACCTCTGATCTGGTTTAGTCCACGTTGGACAGTACGCAAGTGCTCTACTAGCTAGCATCACTCCACTAATTAAATCTGATCGGAGGGAGTAAATGTTATGCCTTTTTCACAATAGAAACAAGTTACTGGCTTAATGATCTTGTGTTGGTATAATGTCATCAGTCAGTTTGTGTATCAATTATAAGAATGAATCAAATACTCCGTACTAATAACCATGATAACAGTGGCAAATGCAAGCAAAAAAGATAGCGTTTCTGCATATTATTATTGTGTATTAGTATCATACTGGTTTCCTGTAGTATTATCGGCACAACCTAGATTCTAATCTTGACCATTTGAGATTCTTCACATACTGAGCCATTCAGTAACTTTCACAAAGGTATGCTCTACTAAGCTAGAGTTTTTGTTCTTGATAGGACTGCATGGAAACCAGGATCTTAATTTACTCGTTCCTTTTTCTTTTTTCTTTTTTCCTTTTCCCTCTCTTTCTTGTTTTGGTTTGCTTATGTTTATCCATGGAATTCGGCATTGTTCTGTATATTTATTGGATCGTATTTGCTTTGTGCAGGGGACAGTGAGAGCATATCTCGGTGGTCATTGTTTCAGTAACATTCCACCCTACAACGGGAGGGCTAGTTGCTGCAATTCCGCATGGTCAGTCCATGCTGAACATGTAATCAATCTCCACGGCGAGAATTTTTGTAATTGAACTAGCGTTTTCCAAGTATGGCTCAGTTTAGAGCAACTTGATAGTGACTCAACTGAGTGCCAATAATCCTTTGCTGTTTTAGATCTTGGGCAAGTGAATCAAAACAAAATTGTGGAACTTAGCAATAAAGTTGGTGTCTTACGTGTGTAACAATACATACCCTTCTGTGCCTGATGGTTCTATGCGTATGGTATATGATACGCTCGTGACAAATCAGAGTTGACCAACAAACAAATAAACAGCTTGTTGTTGGCTTCAAGGTTTAGGCTTTCCGTTTTCCAGTTGTTTCTTAGCCTGGATTAACATCAAACCATTCTCATCTCCACCTTAGTACTCCCTCCGTCTAGAAAAGTATATCTTAACTTTGTCTAACTTTGCATGTATCTACCATTAAATTGCGTATAGGTGCATGCATACCTAAACGAAGTTAAGACATCGTTTTTTCGGACGGAGGAAGCATTAGGTTTTAAATTCCAGGAAGGTATTACCAGGATTGCAGGTTGGTACATCTGGTGGGAAAGAAGACAGTTAGTGCATGGGGAGAAGGTACAAACAACTTTCCGATCAGCTATGTCCATCAGGGTGCTAGCTATGAATTATATGAAGGTGCTTAAAAAACAAGATAAAAAATCCGAGGATAGATGGAAGAAGCCATTGGAGGGTTTGGTAATGATAAATATTGATGCAGCTTTTGAGTTGGACTCGGGTAGAGGTGCTACAGGTGTGATTATCAGGGACTATACAGGGAGTTGCATAGCTGCTTTGCAAACTTTTTTACCACATGTGGTTGATGCCCAGATGGCTGAAGCCTATGCTTTGAGGGATGGGTTGATGTTGGCACAGCAAATTGGAGTTGAAAATTTTGTAGTCCAATCAGATTGTGTCCAGGTGGTAGAGACAATGAGGAATGGAGGGTTTTCAGCAACATCGTCGGCTGCGATTTATGATGACTGTAGTATCCTTTGGAGTGGTTTTGGTAATGTGGCTATTGAGCATTGTAATAGGGAAGCTAATCAGGTAGCACATGAGCTTGCTAGAGTAGCGTTTATGTCTGGTAATTCTTGTACTTGGGTCGATGAGCCCCCTAGGTTTATTCTTAGCAAGCTCGTGGATGATGTAACTATTCTGTGATGGCGGGCAACAGGTACCAGACGCACTCTTTTCCTTCCAGGGTACCGAAGGGGGCTGGAAGGTTTTTAATGAGGCGGCCTGTTTTCTTTTAATATATTTTGTTTCAAAAAAAAAACATCACGTTTATTTTTTTTAAACATCAAACGTACACATCACGGAGAACTCCGTGTCGGCTTCCGTTACGGCTCTCTCTGACGGTTCCGCTTGGTCGATCACGTGCGTTTACGGGCCGCAGGGAGAAAGCGATAAACTACTATTCATTGATGAGCTTCGAGAGCTAAAACCTCTGATGCTTGATGCTTGGCTGTTGTTAGGGGACTTCAACTTAATTACCAAGGCTTCGGACAAAAACAACCTCAACATCAACCGGCGCCTCATTGGAAAGTTCCGGGCCGCACGAGACTTCCTCCTTCTCAAAGACATGAGGATGAATGGAAGACGGTTCACCTGGTCCAACGCTCAGCAAGACCCTGTGCTCACCAAGATTGACCACGTTTTCTACACTGATGGGTGGGACGACCTTTTCCCCGATGCCAACCTCCAGGCGATCACCTCGGCCTGCTCGGACCACGCCCCCCTTTTCCTGCAAGGGTCTGTTGCCTGCGCCAGAAAGCCTTCCTTCAAATTTGAAGAATTTTGGCTCCGTATTCAGGGGTTCAATGAGACTGTTGCAGAGGCCTGGAACAGGACCATCTTGGCCATCGACCCCATCCGCCGCGTTCACATCAAACTCTCGCGCACTGCCAAGGCCCTTCGGAAATGGCACAGGCTTAACATTGGGGACCTCAGATTGCAAATCGCAACTGCTAAGGAGATCATCTTACGTTTTGACCAAGCCGAGGAGCAGCGGCCTCTTTCCGATGAGGAACGGGACATGCGTCGGCAGATAAAGAGTTCCTACCTTGGTCTCCTCTCCATCCAGAAAGTCAAGATCCGACAGAGGTCCAGGCTCACTTGGATCAAGCTGGGGGACGCTAATACAAAGCTTTTTCATGCTAGGGCAAACGGACGTAGAAGGAAGGTCCATATTCAGTCTCTGTCCACGGCTACGGGCACCGCTATCACAAACGACGACAAAGCGGACGTTCTCCTAAATCACTTCAAGGGCCTCCTTGGCTCTAAGGCTACCAGACTCTGCGGTCTGGATTGGGCGAGTCTAGACTACAACCCCACGATTTATCTGACCTCAACGAGCCCTTCAGCGATCAGGAAATCAGGGACGCGGTATTCTCCTTACCCTCCGTTAAGGCTCCAGGCCCGGATGGCTTCATTGGGGCGTTCTTCAAGTCGTGCTGGGACATCATTAAAGTGGACGTCGTGGCCGCAATCATTCACATGTCTCACTTACGTGAGGGGTGTGCGGGCCTTGTTAATTCGGCCAACATCGTCCTCATCCCCAAAAAGACAGACGCGTCTTCTGTAGGGGACTATCGTCCCATCAGCCTCATACATAGCCTTTCGAAGATCTTCTCCAAGCTCCTGGCCAACCGACTCGCGTTCGTTCTCCCCGACATCGTTTCCAAGTGCCAGAGCGCTTTCGTGAAGAAAAGAAGCATTCATGATAATTTTCTACACGTCCAGAACCTCATCAAGGAGCTTTACTCCTCCAAAACGCCATGCCTTTTCCTCAAGCTTGACATCTCAAAGGCTTTTGACACTGTCGGATGGGCCTACCTCCTCGAAGTTCTCACGGCACTGGGCTTTGGACAGATTTGGAGAGACTGGATCTCTCTCTCTCTTGCTTCGGCCACGTCTCGTGTGCTCCTAAACGGGGACACTGGCCGCCCTTTCAGCCATAGGAGGGGTCTACGCCAGGGCGACCCTTTGTCCCCTATGCTCTTCATCCTTGCCATTGATCCTCTACAACGCATTCTGGCCAAAGCGACCCTACACGGCATTTTGAGCCCCATTCGCTCGCGGACTACTAGATGTCGTATCTCGCTGTACGCTGATGACGTTGGCATCTTCGTGAATCCTCTCAAGGAAGAACTTCAGGCCATTTCCTCCATCCTTGACTGCTTTGGCAAAGCGAGTGGCCTCATCACCAATATGAGCAAGACCGAGGTCTTTCCGGTACGTTGTGAGGAGATTGATCTCACTGACATTCTTGCTGATCTTCCCGCAAGGATTGGAACCTTTCCTGGGAGGTACCTCGGCCTTCCTCTTCATTTCCGCCGTCTTCGGAAGATTGATCTCCAACCCCTAATCGACAAGATTGCTGGAAAGCTGCCGGGATGGATGGGCAAGAATCTGGCACGACCTGGAAGGGTAACTCTCGCCAAGTCGGTTCTCATGGTGACCGGGATCTATCATGCCACCGCCATACCTTTGTCTAAATGGGCACGGGACAAGATTAATAGGATTGCCAGGAACTTCATTTGGGCTGGCGACGACGCTGAGCACGCGGCAAAAGGAAAATCGCTAGTTAACTGGAAGACCGTCTGCAAGCCTAAAGGGCTCGGTGGCCTTGGAATGCCTGACCTCGAGAGAACGGGGCGCGCTCTTCGCCTTCGTTGGCCGTGGCTGAACTGGACTGAGCCGGAGCGCCCTTGGGCAGGCTCCCAACTTCCCTGTGATGAAAAGGATATGTCCCTATTCAGGGCCTCTACAAGGATTGACATCGGTGACGGTGAAACAGCTTCTTTCTGGCACGATAATTGGTGTACTCGCGGACCTCTCGCCTCATGGGCCCCTGACCTTTTCTCCATCGCCACAAGGAAAAACCGTTCTGTCGCAAAGGAGATAAGTGACAACAACTGGATACGTTCCGTCGCAAGGATTAACTCCCCTACACAGCTAACGCAATATTTGGAGATTTGGGATATTGTTCAGACCATCATCCTTGACCCTTCGCGACCGGACTCCATATCCTGGCTTTTGACCACCGACGGGAATTACAACGCCAGTTCAGCTTATAAGGCACAATTCCTCGGTTCCCATCCCAGCTTCGCTGCGCAAAAGATTTGGTCGGCGCATGCTGAGCCAAAGTGCAAATTGTTTGCCTGGCTTGCGCTACACGGGAAATTACTCACCGCCGACATGTTAGCCATCCGAGGTTGGACCCATGACCCTGTTTGCCCGCTCTGTCGACGAGCGCCCGAGACGGCTGTGCATCTTTGCAAAGACTGCCCGTTCATAGTGGCCCTCTGGAACATGGCCAAATCCTGGGATAATGATGTTTCCGCCGACACCAGATCCTCCTTCATCTCCATTTCAGATTGGTGGGACGACATGCTTACCGGCAAGCCTCGCAAAGAGCAAAGACGTATCAGCGGGCGTTTCCTTTACGTTGTATGGAACGCATGGAAAGAAAGGAACCGTCGTATCTTCACCGGCCTTCGGCTCACATACCCGGAGGTTGCGGATCTTGCTAGGGAGGACATTACACAGCGTCAGCGCGCTTTTACCACCTCCGGACAGGCCATTCCGGCCGAGCCTGATTAGTTTTTATTTCTTTGGAGTGGTTTTTGCTATGTTACCACCTTAATCTAAACATATGCCTCCCTGTACAGTTTGTTTTGTTTTTCCCCCTTGCTTAATGAAGAGGCAGTGCTCCTGCCGGTTGCTCCCAAAAAAAAAAAATTGCGTAAGTGAGTGTTGTCAAAATCGTCAATTTTGGTATCCTTTCCCAAGTGAATTTCAAGATCAGCAGTAAGCGCATGGGTACCTAAAACTGAAAGCGCGAAGCAATCGGTCTCATACTCCCATGTGTCTTTTCAAGCTCGACTGGTGGGGTTGGGCCTCAGGCCTCAGCCACTTGAAAACTTGGGGTCGCGAGAGTCCAGTATAAATGATGACACGGAAATTAAGAAGCCGTGCCATTTGGATTGTTGGAACATCCCACTATGTTCATGCATCCATGTGCCCCAAAGCATTGGCAACCCAAGCATCCATCTCCCCTTTCACCCAGTTGCTTCTCCCCTCGTTTTCAAGGAGCTCGATCGAGAACTGGAGATCACTGGAGCAGATAAGGTGAAGCAAACCTGAAAACCCGGCAGCTGTGCCCCTCCCCGGTTTTCAGAGAAACGAAACAGCGAACTCGCTTCCCTGCCATCTCGACGGCAAGTTGATCAGCGCCCAGGATCTGCAGGCTGCAGACGGGATACGATAGGCAGAGATCGATGCACGCACGCAGTAACAATACATGTCCCACAACACAAGGAAGGCGTCACGAACTCACTCACTGACTGACGGTTGCGGAAGGTGAAAACGAAGGCGAAGAAGAGGAAGCATCCACCCCGCTTGTCTCGTGCGCACGGCCGTGGCATTCCGTCACGTGTTACCTCAGCTTGGGCACTTCCCAAGGTGCCGTTTCTATATTCCTCTGCAACTGCAAGCACCAAAAGGCTAGGCATAAAAGTTGGTTGAGATGGAGGGCGATTTACACAAAAATAACCCAAAAGTGGAAGAAAAGCACAGACTGACCCTCCGGCGAAACTATTTCACCAATCTAACCCTTTTATGTGGCGCCCCTCCCACGGGCGCCACACATGCCCATGTGGCTCCCCTCCTGCCGGCGCCACCGACCCAGCCCGACGTGGCGCCATCGACGCCGAGCCGGTGCGCCCGTCCGACGTGGCAAGCATGTGTGGCGCCCCTCCCAACGGCGCCACACATGCACTTGTAATCCCCAAAACATACCGTGAGACAATTCCTCGGGACTTAGCCGTTTTGCGAGGCTCGATGTGTGGCGCCGATGACACGGGCGCCACACTAGCCTCGTGTGGCGCCGATGCCACGGGCGCCACACATAGAGCCTCGCGAAAACGGCTAAGTCCCAGAGGATTTGTCCCACAGTATGTTTTGGACCCAATGGTTCATATAAGTTGGCATGTGTGGCGCCGATGCCACGGGCGCCACACTAGCACCTGTGGCGCCAGCGGGAAGGGCGCCACACATGGACTTGTGTTGAAAACATGAAAAATCCTACCAAACTCCAACGAGTTACGAGTACAATATTGGACACAACAAGTAGAAATTTCATGACATACACATATAACACTTCATAGGTCACATTGTAGCACGTAGATTCAAACAACAAGTAGCATTACAGACCATGGTTCGAAATGACATAGGGTTCACAAATCGATACTTATGAAGATATAGTTCACAACAACACGGAGCACATCCTAGTGTCGTCCTCGACGTGTCGTCCTCACGGGCTGCTTCCGGACGGCCATCCTCTTCGTCCGCTGCCTTGGCTGCTCCCGCTGCTGCTCCCGCTGCTCGTCTGCTCCTCCGCTGCTGCTCCTCCTCCTCCTCCTCCTCCTCCTCCTCCTCCTCGAAGAGAACGGCTCGTCGTTCCTCATCCTCGACATAGCTGATCTCCGCGGCGGCCCGTCATCCTCCTCGGTGACAACCTTCTTTCCTCGGTTGACATAATCTTCCGGAGTGTACCGGTTTGGAGCCTTGCCCCTTGGCTTCAACTCGGTAAGCTGACCGTTGCTTGGAGGTACGCTTCGAAGTACGCCTTGACTCAGAATTAGGTCGTCCTCGGAGGAATCTGCACAAACATGAACACATGAGATTACAAAAGTTGAAATTAGTAAGAACATGTTTCACAAAGCAACAAAATAGTCCATACATGTTCTTCGAAGAGGAGGATGTAGGGATTTCGCCTTCGCGGCAACCTAGCAAGTTCGCTAACCGCCGCATCTTTCGTGCAGTGTTCCGCGTCATGGAACTCACGGTTACAAAGCCACCGTAACATAATTGCGTACATTCAAAGTTGGTGATCATACCTTAACGAAATTCCGCAACGGTCCGACAGGCTTTTCATCCGTGTGGCTCTGCTCCCACACAACCTCGCACTCCTCGGCTGTTTTCCGGATCTCCTCCCGCTGTGACAAACATAGCATACACAATTTAAGCGAGCACATGGCAATCTAGATGATGTACTAGTTAGTGAGAGAATCCATTACCACGAAGTTCAGCTCGGAAGCAATAGAAGTCGATCTCCCTCTCGCGAGCAAAAGTGTCGTGCTGGCTTTGCCCAACCTCATCGAACCGGATGGGGTCGTCCAAGATCTCTTCACGATACGCGCGCTTCACTAACTCGATACGCGTGTTCCGATGGAACCACTCGAGGTAGTTGTTGAAAGCGGTGAAGTCGTGAGGCACAATCCGCTCGGGGCCAGCATTCCGTGCCGCTTCCAAGCAGTGTTGGAACGCTGTGATGTGGCCGCTATGATGGATCGGCCAATTTGTGATCTTCCTCTGCCGCTGCCTATCAAGCCTGCAAGAATCAACAAGTTAGTTTGTACCTCTTCTATCAAGAATCTTCCATCGCATGATTCCGAAGTTTACCCGTGAAGCGCCTTGTCCGTGTCTTGCCACATTGGTGGGCACTCCGATACAGCCCAAAGCTGTCTCATCACTCTTTGCGGCTGGTGGTGTTCAACAAGCCACATGCATATGAGTGGGCAGCGCATACGCCGAAGCTGCGCCTCCTCCGTGCACTTGGGGTTTAGGTCGGTCATCGCCGCGCCAATACGGTAGTAGCTACCATATGGCTCCCATTCCACCTGCAGCATACAATTATTTAGTAGATGCCGGTAGAATCAATCAAAACTAGGATTGCAACTCCGCAGTGATCGGTTACCTGCTCGGCCGGTAAGAGTGTCCAACTCCGCAGGTGTACCGCTCTGTACATGATCATTGGATCGCTCGTCATCTCCGAGACATTGTCCCAAAGGTATGCCCAAGTGGGCTCCCGATCAGGAAAGTGAGGGAAATGAGGCCATGGCGTCTCGTTGAGTACCACTGGGACGCCCAACCGATAGGCGGTCCCGGCTCCATACGGAAAGTAGGAGCATGCATCCACCAATACCGCCGCTACCCGTCTTGCTCCCAGTCCTGCGACAAGCTTCGTCCAACTGCGTACATAAGATATTTGGTTACTACTTTGTGTAGCGCACTACTATAGGAAAATAGTACATAGAACAAATCATCACCTGCCGGTAGAGGTAGGCAAGTGCCGCTGTTCCCCAACTCCACCGGGCGTCCAACACCGTAAGCGCCTTCAGCCAACACCAATGGGCCAGCTTACCCCCAGCCGTCGGGAAAGAGAGTCCTGGAAATCATGTACCATAAGTACACGCGGGCGTACGTCCTCCGAGTGTCCTCGTCGGCCTCTATGGGGCATTCCGCAAAGTTAGTTCTGATCCAAGTGAAAGACGCGCCGGCGGGAACTCTCTCCTTTGGATTTTCCGGCGGCGGAGGAGCCCCGCCAATAAGGTCCTCCATCTGTCCGCGCCACCCATCGAAGCTGTGTTCATACACGGTGGCTCGCCACGAATAGGTAGTCCATGGATCATGGAAACATCCTGGAGAGTAGGGGCCATCTCGCCGGCCCTCAAGTGGAAGGTGTGAGTCTCCGGCCTCCACCGGTCGACAAGGGCGGTGAGTGCCGAGGGGTTCATGTGTGGCCCCCACGGCTTACAAGGGATATGAACGGCATAAGACCGGTAGGCCGGATGAACTCCGTGTACCTCTCGTCATAAGGTATATCCGGTGTGCCATGGTAACGAATCTTCAAAGGGTGAAGATCCGTTCCCCTCTCCGTCATATGAACAGCCCGGTGCTCCCTGTCGTACTCTTCATCCGGAAGCCACACCATCCTACATGTATGAGCAACACATACAACATATTATGAGCCATTCATACCAAATATGAGCAACACATACATGAGAATATATCCAAATAAGCCATCACACATACATTCCTAACAAATATGAGTTATTCCATCAAGAATACATGAGAATATATCTAACTTTCGAATCACATATACATCACACATACATGAGAGTTCATATCCAAATACATCACACATATGAATTTCGTAAGACATACCATTCCTAGGCACATAATAGACATATGTAAGACAATAGAATGCATTTGCTAAGCTCCATTTTTGCCTTTCACCACATACATACATAAGGATTTCAACACATACATGTAAAATTTCATTCAACACATCTAGGGTTCCTACATATCTAGGGTTCCTACATATCTAGGGTTCCTACATATCTAGGGTTCCTACACATACACATTCAACACATACATAGCCATTTCAAATCTAGTTTCCATGTCTAGGGTTCATGTGCAAATCTAGCAAGATCTATGAAATTAGTGGATGAATGTGAGGGATTCGAAGGGGAATACCTTGAGGAATGGAGGAGGAAGGACTTGGCCGGCCGGATCTGACGATTGCTTGGTCGATTTGGTGGGGGGGCGAAGGGGACTCGGGCGGCGGCGGCGGTTTCCGGGAGGAACAGAGAGAAGAGAAGAAACCGGCCGGGTCGGGCCGGGCGCGGCGCGGGCGCCACACTTAAGTGGATGTGTGGCGCCCGTGGCATCGGCGCCACACATGCTAGTGTGGCGCCCGTGGCGTCGGCGCCACACATCGAGCCTCGCAAAACGGCTAAGTCCCGGACGTTCGGAGCCCCCGGATGTTTTCGACCGAAAACATGATATAAGTTGGCATGTGTGGCGCCGTTGGGAGGGGCGCCACACATGCTGCCACGTCGGACGGGCGCACCAGCCTCGGCGGCGAGGGGGCCACGTCGGCTGGGTGTGTGGCGCCGGCGGGAGGGGAGCCACATGGGCATGTGTGGCGCCCGTGGGAGGGGCGCCACACAAAAGGGTTAGATTGGTGAAATAGTTTCGCCGGAGGGTCAGTCTGTGCTTTTCTTCCACTTTTGGGTTATTTTTGTGTAAATCGCCGAGATGGAGATGGGGCAATAGACAGATTGATCGATGGGTACAAGTGACAGGTTGGGGAGCAAGTTGCCCCTAAATTAAACCGGCCCCGGCCGTAGACTAGGGTTGCACCTGCAAGAGCCGCAGGAAAACACTGACCTCCAGAGATGGTGGGAGGAAGCGAGGAAAAGAGTAAGGAAGGAGGACAGACGCTGGTTCGATACCTTTGTGCTGCTGACAGCTTGGACACTTTGGAAGCAGAGGAATGCGATAGTGTTTGGTAATCTACAAAGACAACTCTCCACAGAGCAAATATAGGTTTTAGAGTAGTAGTGTATGTGTGCGGGGTCACCATAGGCAGATGCTTGCATCCCCTATTGGTTCTTGTAATTGTTGTTGCTTCTCTTCTATAAAGATACGGCACGCTTTTCGCGTGCTCGTGAAAAAAAAAACCCGGCCCCGGCCGATGGGAATGGATCATGGTTATCTTATCGCAAACACCATGCGTTTCTATCGTGAAACAAAAGCATAACATTTATGTCATTAGCAGAAGCCACATCCGTTTTAAAGGAGCCAAAAGTTATGTAATTCCATTTTAGTAGGACGTACTCTGTCTTCATGATATTTGTGTGCACTTCGCAAAGGAAAATCTTTTTTTTTTTTGCGAGAAGAAGATATTCCATTAACGCCGCGATCTTACAGATAGGTCCAAGGAAAATCTGAAGTTGTTAAAGGTGAATATGCTATCAGTATAAACAATGCTAATCAAGTGTGTAGTTTTCTGATGTTGTATAGTCATGGTCTACCTGGTGTCCAGGTAATAGTGTGTGCAATACTGACACCAATGAAAAACGTTTCATGTGGAAAAAGGATGGAAAAAAAATCTCCTGCAACTTGGTAACAGATCTTGGTGTTCTATGTGCGTAGCAAAGCAGGCGCCCTTGTGTGGCTGATGGTTCTATATGCCTAGGGTGTGCAAATTTAGCAATGGACAAATAAACATATTGATTCCAAGGTGCAAACCATTCTCATCTCTACCTCAGTGTTAGATCTTGAATTCCAGCAAGGGATTGCCAACATTAAGCATCCTTCTATGCCTCTGAATATCGCGGTTTACTTTACAAAATTTAGGATGTGAATGTTGTCAAGGTCGTCAATTTTGGTATCCTTTTACCAGGTGAACTTCAAGATCAGTAGTAAGAGTATCTCTAGCGGATACCCCATGCATACAACGAAAAACCTGGAAAATAACATCCAATATGCGGTACGGGGCCGAGAAAACATTCCGAATAGATACGGAAAAATGCCTAAGACGATTTTTTCTTTTTGCATCAAACACCCATCACGTCGCGAAATGCAGCATATACACGGATTTTGGGCCGAGCGATCCAGTTCGCTGCATCACATCGATAGGGTTGACGCGCGGACATTTCACCTCCTCTTTGCCACCCACGCGGCGCCGCTGATCTGCATGCCCCACCCCGGTTGCTCGTCGTCTCCAGCTTCATGGACGTCCCCGTTGGAGCCACTGCTCTTCCGAAGCGAAAGCGGCAGAGCCCGCACATTGTGGTGACAGGGAAGGAGGGCATTGCTCTGCTCAACGCGTGTGGGAGTATTTCTATAGACACGGTCACCGACAAAGATCAATCTGGGATGAAGTATTGGCAGAGAATTGAGGAAAATTTTCAGCGGTTGAGGCCGAAGACAAGTGAAGGATCAAGCCGCACAATGCGATCTCTTTAAGGCTAGTAGGATACAATCAAGAAATATTGCTCTCGTTGGGCCGTATGCTTTCAAAAGTGAAGAATAATCCTCCTAATGGTGCAACCATTGACAACTTTGTGAGTTATTTCTCTTTTTTTGAAAGGAATACTGTAGGGGAGTGTTTTTTTTTAATTTTTTTGTAAGAATCCAAATCTGCGTCCCTGGAGATCTTGGAATCAAAGAAGGCAAGAAGAGAGGTGGCTTCTGTTACCGTTGCTGCTGTGTTGTTTGGTGCTGACCGGCGGTGCTGCTTTGGAAAACAATGGTGCTGGAGGTGGTGATCGATGTTGGCGGCGGGAATGGTCCTCCTCCTTCGGTTTGATCCATCATTATTTTATAACGAAATTTTCATGCATCATATGCTACCTCGTTGGGACGCTTTTGTGTGAAACGTTGTTGTTATTTTAAACTATGTGGGCTTTAATTTTGGATATTACGATGCCAAGGGCTTAAACCATGATTGAGTTCAAAATTCTGATCTACGGTATTACTAGTGTCACGGCAGAACAAATCACGCATAAATGTATCCTGATACAGTTAATTCCGTCCAAGTTATACGATTCAGCTGAATGGACATCTGCTACATATGCTCTAAACGCATCCATCAGTGTGGTACTTGAAACTGAAAGCGCGAAGCGATCGGTCTCAGGTGTCTTTTCAAGCTCGACGGGTGGGGCTAGGCCTCAGCAGCCACTTGAAAACTTGGGATCGCGAGAGGCCCTGCACAGTATAAATGGTGACAGTGAAATTAAGAACCTGTGCCATTTATATTCTAGAACATCCCACTACATATATACGTTCGCGCATCCATGTGCCCCAAAGCATTGGCAATGTCCATCCAAGCATACATCTTCCCTTTTACCCAGTTGCTCCTGCCCTCGTTCTCAATGAGCTCGAGAATTGGAGATCACAAACGACAGGCAAACCTGAAAAACCAGCAGCTGTTCTATCTCCCATCGACTTGAACTGACGGCCTTGTGCCGGGGTTTCCAGAGAAACGAAACGGCAAGCCCGCTTCCCCGCCATATCGACTGCAAGTTGATCAGTGCCCAGGATCAGCAGGCCGCTGACGGGATACGATAGTCACGCAGTGATAAACACAAGGAAGGCGGCACGAACTCACTCACTTGACACTTGCAGAAGGTGAAAAGAAAGCCGAAGAAGAAGAAGCATCCACCCCGCCACCTGCCTTCTCTCGTGCGCACGTGTTACCTCAGCTTGGGCATTTCCCAGGGAACTTTTTCTATATTCCTCTGAGAGCAAGGCAAAAAGTTGATGGAGATGGCGATGAACAGATCGATCGATTGGTACAAGCGACAAGTTGGGCAGCCAGCAAGTTGCGCCTAAATTAAGTCGGCCCCGGCCGATGGGGATGGATCATCGTTATCTTATCATAAAACTATGCGTGCGTCATTGCGATTTAGTTTGTTTATGCCGTTGGGAAAGGGAGATGATGCTGACACTCGTCTGCCCAGTAAAGAAGGTGTAATCTTCTATGCTTAGATTTCTGGTGTCGCACTAGGATATGATTTAGCTACCACTGAGAAATGGAATAATTTGACGATCGTATAACGTGGGCAGAAATAAGAACCATGCACTAAAAGATGTTTGCATGCCAGTTTGAACCTAGGGTTTTAGTTTCCTTCAACTTTCCGAATCATGAAATTCTCCCAGCAAAAAGTAAAAAAGCTGGTAAAACTTAAGTGTTCACCATTATGGCAATATGTTTCTAGAGCCAATGGTAATTCAATTTTTTCTGGGTTGCCCTCTTGCAGAAATAATTCTAAAATCATTGACATTAACAATTACTGGGAGCGAACTTCTAAAATCCAGCTACACTTGTTCTCAAAATATCGGTCTTGGATCAGTTTGCGATTCGGCTGAAAAGATTTTATCACGTACGATCACTAGGATCCAATTCGAAACTTGTTTTAAAATATAGGGCAGTGAATTCAATTTTTGAAACTTAAATTTTAGCATCCGATGTTCTCATTATAAATAAATTAAGCATCTGGTCATATTATTTTAAGAAATTTGCATGTGTAATTAAGCAGCTCTGTGTGCGCCAAAACTTTTTCTTTTCTTTTTTTGGCAAGATATTCAGAGTGGGTTGGACTAATGGTCCACATTTATTTAGTTCAGGCGTCCTATTTTTGCTCATATACTTCTACAAGATCCTATTTTCGGTAAGTATGCAGCGAAAGAGGAATGATGAAGAAAGATGACAATTGATACCTTGTCTTTTAATGGTTTACGAAGACATGCGGCAAAAGAATAGCCAGAGGACTGTGTACGGGTCACCGGCGATTGGTAGTTACCATGAGAGAAATGCCAATTTTTAACACTTGTCAAGCTTAACACTCACAATATTATTAGGACATGTACGACGGGGTGATGTCAGCCTTCGCCTACGGTCATCATGTTAGATTTTTTGCTTAGTTGAAAGAGAGAATGAAAAAAGGAAATTTGCCTTTCATTAGTTAAGGGATAAACCCTTAGAAAACAAGAGAAGACGATTTTCTCTATTGTACCATGTGTCCTTCCTTTATCAATCAAATTTCTTACTAAAATTAATTAATTCTTATTAAATTTTAGAGATGACAATAAAAAATAATGCATTGTATCATACGCTTACAGTATTAGAAATGCTTGCATAGGAGGAGTACGTTTCTTTCGTATACTTGGTAGCCAATCACGAATATCCCAAACGAGCAGCTGATGAAAATCTATCCAAGTGTATCTATCCAACTTGCGACCTGCAACATAACCCAGCAATAAAATTCCTTTCCAAGTTGCAACCTGTCCAGCCGGCCTGGTGGCCACGCGAGGTGACGGCTGAAGCTGGAAACATTCGAAGGTTCTCATCTTCTTCCTTCCACCGAATCATCAGGATTCACGAAACGCCCTCTTTGTCCCCATCGGTTTCGCCCACTTTCCCGGTGAGATCGAAGTTCACCGCATCCGGTTCCTTTCTACGGAGTAGACCAGATCCGCTCACCTTTCCTCCTCGGCTCGTTCGCATACCTCCGGTGGGCGATCGCCGCCTCCGATCCACACTGCGCTTATCATAATAGTACCGCCCACCTGAGATTCTGAGAAGCGGAAAGAAACGGTGCCTAATTTTGGTTGGCGCGATGGCGAAAGATCCTTCCTGGTTCCTACCGCCATATGCCTATACCCCACGTGTGAATCTGTAGCTAGATCTCAAGAGAAGAAGAAAGAGGCCATTTGGAGCTAAAGGACGAGAGCGCGGGCTGCCTAAATTGAGTGCGCAGCCCGAGTTTAGCTATACACCGTGAAAACATTGTAGATGAAGACAATTCCTGTCAACTGCCTCCTTCTCCAATCACATTGTCTACTTACCATATCCATAATGTTTTCACGTCATTCACCGTTGCCATCATCGCAACATTGTGAGAATCATTCTTGATCAGACGCAGGCCATCTAAAAAAAAAAAATAGGAAGGCATAATTTTTTTTGTATCTCATTTCGTTATTGCGTAATAAAAAGTTCAATTCACCGACGTGACAAAGTATTAATGTTGCAACTGTCAAAATTATCTAAATTCCCACTCACATATGACAGACTTCGGTCCACAAAAAACCCATTGTGCTCCAACTCTAGAGTGAGCTTTTCAAGATCATATGATGCACCAAAAATTCAGTTAGTGCAACACAAGACATGAGGAACCAATGCATTTGCAAAACCATTCAATAATACACGAACAACTCAAAGACATGTAACAATTATCCAGTACATCTAGGTCTCCACCGACGGGAGTGATGTGGTCACACCTAAACGGGATGGACTCGGACCGGAAACAAATAGTCGGATATATGATCTCATTGGTAGACAGTTATAGTCCTTGCAAATTTAGAGAGAGATTTAAACTATCAATCTTGTGTAGTTAAGAAAAAGACACAATACGTTAAAACTCAATCCTCGATAGAAATTTAGAACTAAACATGCTCGCTAAATGAATTTAGTAACTCAATAATCACTAATCTGGTATGATTGGCCTTGGCTTTCAATCAAAAATCGGATTATCCGGTTTAAAACCTTCGAATTGTCCTAATTAAATTTCAAATAATCTATATCCACATGCTATTTTCTATACCATATCCTATGACATATTCGGAGCACCACTTTATATTTGGATATCATTATCTGCCGGATTCTTTAAAATCAGATATAGATACCTTAAAACAGATACATGGCCGATTTCAGCCTATCCGTCTACACCCCTAACGTGAATATACGGTGTTCGGTCTGATCCTTTTTCGCTCTTATCTTTAAAATATCGGTTATTTTAAGGATTTCACATTTGAGGAGGTCTGTTATAGACTTATAATTGCTCTTAGAGTTTGTACAGTGGGCTGATGTCAATCTTTCCTTATGATTGCCACATCAGATTTTTGCTTAGTATCATGTTAGATTTTTTACTTAGTCAAAAGAGCGAGAATAAAAAAAAGATTGGCACAGGAAAGACGACACGAACTCACTCGCTGAGGGTTGCGGAAGGTGAAAAGAAAGCCGAAGATGAAGAAGCATCCACCCCGCCACCTCCCTTGTCTCGTGCTCACGGAGCATTCCGTCACGTGTTACCTCAGCTTGGGCATTTCCCAAGGTACCGATTTTATATTCCTCTGCAGCACAAAAAAGCAAGGCAAAAAAAAAGTTGATTGAGATGGAGATGGGGTAATGGACAGATTGATCGATGGGCACAAGTGACAGGTTGGGCAGCAAGTTGCGCCTAAATTAAACCGGGCCCGGCCGATAGGGATGGATCTTGGTTATCCTATCGCAAAACTATGCGTGCGTCATTGGGATTTAGTTTGTTTAGAGCATCTCTAACAGCTCAGCGCTAAATTTTAGCTATAGTAAAAGATCTTGCAGCATGTGCTTCTATACGCTGTTTCGCGTGCGAGCCATATTCTCCTCCGACAGAAGCTCTAAATTTTGGAGACAGTAAATCGGGTAGTTGTTTCGCGCGAGATTTGTACATGCGCGCTCTATCCGGCGCCCTAAATATAGTGCACTGGATAGCGCTTTTACAGTAGCGCTCTACTTTACAGCACCGGTTACAGCATCTGTTGGAGCAACAATTTTCGCCTCTTACGCGCTAAACTAGTCGCTTTTTGGGATACAGCGCTGGATACAGCGCCTGTTGGAGATGCTCTTAATGCCGTTGAGAAAGGCAGATGAGGCTGACACTGGTCTGGTCTGCCTAATAAAGAAGGTGCAATCTGCTAAGCTTGGAGTTCTGGTTATGATTTAGTTCCCACTAACAAATGGAATAATTTGACGATCTTATAACGTGTGCAGAAATAAGAACCATGCGTGGAAAGAAGTTTGGAGGAGATTATTCCTGGTTGAACGTAGGATTTCACTCTCCTCCAAATTTTAATCACGAAATTTATTTCCAATGGTCGTATTTATGTGTTCCTTTCCGGCTCGTCGTCATGTTTTTCTACGGCTAGCAGAAATTCAAAATTGTTAAACCAATAGAAGATTTTCACAGAAGCGCTCCAATGTCACACACATCCAACAGAATTCCAGGGTGCAGGAAGGAGGCGCTGGCGAGCACCATTGTGTCACCTTCCCCATGCGTGCCCTCTCATGGAACAAATTGGCGCCTGCTTGTAGCACAAAAACCCAACTTGTCCCCATCGATTTTCCGGTTGGATCGAGCTTCACCGCTTCCGGACATGTTTCCTTTCTAGTCTAGATCCGCTCACCTTTCCTCCTCGGTATGTTCGCATACCTTCGAGAAATCGCCTCCTCCATTGCGCTCATTAAATTCACTACAACAAAACCGTTATATGCCATGCCGATTGCTATTTATGGGGGGCATCGACGTGGCATGTAAATGTAGGCGTAGTTAAACCGCCGGCATAGCCAAAGGTAAGCTGACGGCTGCCGTTGGCCTAGTCAAAATGTGGGCACTTCCATGCTATGCCAACAGTCACCTTGGGCTCACCTAGGTCGTCGACACAACTCTCTAACACGTGGCGCTGGTGGCCACCTGCTGACGAGTACTTCACGGTGTTGAGCTATGTCGACGGCTTTACTGTTGGTATAGCTATTATGCCGATGGTATACATATCTATTTTTTTTTTATTTTCGCTTTAATGCTTCCATTTTCTATGTATGATTTAGTTATATTTGCATTTGATTTTTTTATGTTGCATGATACTTTTTGTTTTTAGTAATACATTACATAGAATGAAGGTGAAGACCATTGGGGGGGGGGGGCAGTTAGAGGTCGGCCAAAGGTATAGACCGTGCGGTCAATAGATTAAGGTTTCGCTGAAAATCGAGCACCGGAGCGACGAAATCTCCCCAAAACTTGCGTGTGGACCTATGGTATGCATACAATTGTTGTTGGAGTTCGATAGATCTAATATTTAACCCCCAGGTGTGACATGCTTCTAGAACATGTGTTGACGACATTTAGGAAGGTTCTGAATGTATATGGGGGCAACTCCCGTGTCAGGTCAACCGAAGGGAATCTTGAGATAAAATGGGTTAATACTTGTTATTAAATGTTCCTATGTCCTAATCAAACACAACGTAAGGAAAATGTCCATTGGGGCAGAACCGTTCGGTTAAGAGATTAGGGTTTTGCTGAAAATCGAGCATCGGAGTGCAGTAAACCCCCCCCCCCCCCGTATGTATACAATATTAGTATTTCCCACTTGAAAAGTGGAAGCAACCATCGCCATGGAAGCAGCCCCACAGGCCCGCCCGAGCCCCGAGGGCCCATTATCATCCCCGAAGATTAGTAGCCCCACATTCGTTGTCATCGACTAGCTAGCCACCGGTGTCCCACTACCCCACAACGCCAGATCTAGACTAGGCCACGCGCCACCACCGCCTGCTGCGGAGCCGTCGTCCTAGGAGACACCTTGTCATGACCATATATGCCACCTAGGCTTTGTCTGGTGGAGCCTCTAGGACGTGGTGAGGAGGGGGAGGAGCTGGGGAGAGAGGCCAGTGGTGGAAAATAGGGTTCCCCATGTCGCCTCTAGGAGGGACGCAGGGGTGAGAGGGGTCCCTTCGCAATGGAGGTTCAACCCTAAAACCAAGCATATGGTCATATTATATTTAGAAAAGTTTCAATTTCATATCTATGTGATTGAATTTTTTTTGAAGGTTTTGTAAAGAAACTTCCTTTTGCTAGGATATAGCAAGTGTGTGCACTTACATTTGTTTTATTATTTTTTCTTTTACATTGTTTGTGAAGGATGCTCGAAGGGGGTTGGACTAATGGTCCATATTTTACGGAAGTACGCGCTGAAAGAGGAATGGCTAAGGCTCAATTTGGCATCTAAGTTTTTCTAAAACCAAAATATTGTAAAATTTTAGTATTTTCTGTCTAGGCAACAAGTATTTCAGTTTTGGAAAAGGAGATCAAGACCTCTTTTTCCTATACTGCAAAATTAGTGTTGTTTTGTGCGGTTTTGTAAAAAAAAAGTATTGAAAGCTGTAGTTTTTGCTGATACCAAATACCTCAAATATTCAATACCATGGTATTTTCAGAAACCAAAGTAAATACTTTGAAAAAATGTTGTTGCCAAACGCATCCTAAGAAATAGAGGTTTTAGCATATAACACCACTTGTTGGTGCCCTTTTTGCACCAAACCACAACCTAAACTTTTTGTTGCAAGGAACACCAATGTTTGAGTTAATTATTTGCATGGAGCACAAACACCCATAGTTAGCTACTTTAATGAATAATTAGATCGTTGGGCCCACTGTTAGCAGACGTGGCATCACTTACCGCCCAACCCCGCCGCCTATGTCATTCACATCCAGCCCCGTCGCCTACTAGCATAGCTCTTCAGCCTCGGTCACCTGCGTGACCCTCGCCGCACCCGGCCCTAGCCAGCCTCGGCTACTTGTCGGCGAGGAACCGCACGTGTCTCGCCACCCCGCCCGAGGTGCACTCCCAACCTAGCTGTGATGCCGAGCCGTGAGACGACACCTCTAGGTGCATCTCCGCTACGCTTGCGTCGCCCAGCTAGTCTCCTCCATCTCCATCCTCTGCACGAGCCGAGCGAGCCTCCTCTGCCACCACGAGTCTAATGCTGTTGCGGTCAGAAACCCACCGGCGAGCAGCGACTGGCAACACCGTAGAGCCGGGAATCTCCCAGGACTGCGGCTGGCCCTGGTCCCTCCGAGCGACGGCCCGCAAAGCCTTCTGGTCACACGTCCGATGCTGTCGCAAGGGCGTGCCACCTAACCTATACCTGGTCAGGAAGGTGTTGGATGATGCCTCGCTTAGTTTCCTGCATGGCATACACGTAAACGTTAAATACGAGCCTCGATCGGCTCTCAGGTTGTCCCGTGAATCGGCTCAAAGAGCCGATCCACCCATGATTCGTACGAGGTGTACGAATATATGGTGGTCCTGCTTGATCAAGATAAAGCTAAAGCGATCTACGACGATTTAGGGTTTTCACCGCATAATCGGATCATCCTACTCACGATTGGGCCTCGCGCTCGCGTACGGTGACCGTAAGCCGATCCTAGACAGGGCCTAAAAACCAACACGAGGTTGATCCCCGGAACATCCTGTCTAGGGCTAGCAAACTCCACCCTACACGCCGCTGGATCCTCCAACCCTTTGTAAGGCCTAACTATTGCGGATATTAAACTAATCCTTGAAGAACAAGGAGTAACCGTAACGGATCGGAGCTACTAAACAATGATCAAGCGGGGTGTGATGGCGTGTATTTCACACGTTCGTTGGGCAACCCCAAGAGGAAGGTATGATGCGCACAGCAGCAAGTTTTCCCTCAGAAAGAAACCAAGGTTTATCGAACCAGGAGGAGCCAAGAAGCACGTTGAAGGTTGATGGCGGCGGGATGTAGTGCGGCACAACACCGGGGATTCCGGCGCCAACGTGGAACCCGCACAACACAACCAAAGTACTTTGCCCCAACGAAACGGTGGAGGTTGTCAATCTCACCGGCTTGCTGTAACAAAGGATTAACCGAATTGTGTGGAAGATGATTGTTTGCAGAGAAAACAAGTAAAAACAAGTATTGCAACGAGATTTGTATTTCAAGTATTAAAAGAATGGACCGGGGTCCACAGCTCACTAGAGGTGTCTCTCCCATAAGATAAAAGCATGTTGGGTGAACAAATTACAGTCGGGCAATTGACAAATAGAGAGGGCATAACAATGCACATACATGGCATGATAAGTATAGTGAGATTTAATTGGGCATTACGACAAAGTACATAGACCGCCATCCAACCGCATCTATGCCTAAAAGTCCACCTTCAGGTTATCATCCGAACCCCTTCCAGTATTAAGTTGCAAAGCAACAGTACAATTGCATTAAGTATGGTGCGTAATGTAATCAACAACTACATCCTCGGACATAGCGCCAATGTTTTATCCCTAGTGGCAACAGACAAAGCACAACCTTAGAACTTTCTCGTCATCGTCCCAGGTGTCAATGCGAGCATGAACCCACTATCGAGCATAAATACTCCCTCTTGGAGTTAAAAGCAAAAACTTGGCCGGAGCCTCTACTAGTAACGGAGAGCATGCAAGATCATAAACAACACATATGTAATAACTTGATAATTAACATAACATGGTATTCTCTATCCATCGGATCCCGACAAACACAACATAGAGTATTACGGATAGATGATCTTGATCATGTTAGGCAGCTCACAAGATCCAACAATGAAGCACAATGAGGAGAAGACAACCATCTAGCTACTCGCTATGGACCCATAGTCCGAGGGTGAACTACTCACTCATCACTCCGGGAGGCGACCATGGCGGTGTAGAGTCCTCCGGGAGATGAATCCCCTCTCCGGCAGGGTGCCGGGGAGATCTCCGGAATCCCCCGAGATGGGATCGGCGGCGGCGGCGTCTCGGCAAGGTTTTCCGTATCGTGGTTTTTCGCATCGGGGTTTCGCGACGGAGGCTTTAAGTAGGCGGAAGGGCGTAGTCGGGGGCCGACGAGGGGCCCACACCACGGGCGGCGTGGGCCCCCTTGGCCACGCCGCCATGTGGTCCGGCCACCTCGTGGCCCCACTTCGTATGCTCTTCGGTCTTCTCGGAAGGTTCGTGGCGAAATAGGCCCCCGGGTCTTCGTTTCGTCCAATTCCGAGAATATTTCGTTACTAGGATTTCTGAAACCAAAAACAGCAGAAAACGAGAACTGGCACTTCGGCATTTTGTTAATAGGTTAGTTCCAGTAAAATGCACGAATATGACATAATGTGTGCATAAAACATGTAGGTATCATCAATAATATGACATAGAACATAAGAAATTATCGATACTTCGGAGACGTATCAAGCATCCCCAAGCTTAGTTCTCGCTCGTCCCGAGCAGGTAAAACGATAACAAAGATAATTTCTGAAGTGATATGCCATCATAACCTTGATCATACTATTTGTAAACATATGTAGTGGATGCAGCGATCAAAACAATGGTAATGACATGAGTAAACAAGTGAATCATAAAGCAAAGACTTTTCATGAATAGTACTTCAAGACAAGCATCAATAAGTCTTGCATAAGAGTTAACTCATAAAGCAATAAATCAAAGTAAAGGTATTGAAGCAACACAAAGGAAGATTAAGTTTCAGCGGTTGCTTTCAACTTGTAACATGTATATCTCATGGATAATTGTCAACATAGAGTAATATAACAAGTGCAATATGCAAATATGTAGGAAACAATGCATAGTTGTTGACTGCCAAAACCCACCGGCGG